>NC_056056.1:44304545-44616363 GCF_016772045.2 Ovis aries
AGAGGCCATGTAGGTTTACTGTTTTTGTTTATACATCCATGCTTTTTGAATAAATCCAGTGTGTTTTATTACCAATGATTATACTTATTAAATGTCTGTATCATACTTGTTAAGTGATTATTAATACAAAGTTTGGTTCTTACTGTGTCTTAATAAAAACAGGGTGGTGAGAGGATTTGAGAGATGGTTAGAAATTGGGGCTCAGTCATGTAGGTAGTACTCTAATTTTACATAATCTCTTTATAGCTAGAGATTGTCCCTCTTTTCATAGGAATTAGGAAGGATGTAGGGGAAAAAACCCCAGAAACTTGTATATGTTAACCAATTCAGAAACTTTAAGGAGTAAATGAGATATCTTTATTTCTCCACCCAGGAGTGAGAAGTAACTTATAGGAGTCTAGAAATTTTTTTTTAAGTCCTCATTTTCCCAAGTATTTCTAGATTCCTAAGATGGCAATTAGACTTTATTCTCACTGTAAAAACAACGTGATGGTAAATAGAATACATTGAAATGTTAATGTGCTGTTGTTGGAATCAGTGTTTAATTTATCTGACATCAAGCAATGGGTGTTTGACATAAATACATTTTCCATATATTTGTAGCCTACATCTTTAAGTGTCAGAACATGTGTCTTTTAGCCATTTTATCTGTTGAAAGTAACAAAAATGTTAAACAGACTTAATGTTACATTTACAATTGTCTTTACCAAACACTTAATGTACAGGATTCTGTGTTATCACTGTTTCCTATCTTTTAGATATTTCTTTTTCTCTTAAACATACAAATGCTTTTATACAGAAGTAATTGTATACTTAATGTTTAGTTCAGTTCAGTCACTCAGTCGTGTCTGACTCTTTGCGACCCCATGGACTGTAGCACACCAGGCTTCCCTGTCCATCACCAATTCCCAGAACCTACTCAAACTCATGTCCATCGCCTCAGTGATGCCATCCAACCATCTCATCCTCTGTCATCCCCTTTCCTCCTGCCTTCAATCTTTCCCAGCATTAGAGTCTTTTTAATGAGTCAGTTCTTCGCATCAGGTAGCCAAAGTATTGGAGTTTCAGCTTCAGCATCAGTCCTTCCAGTGAACACCCAGGACTTATCTCCTTTAGGATGGACTGGTTGGATCTCCTTGTAAAAGGGTATAAATGCAATGGGCCAGTGGTACCTTTCAAATCAAGACCCTGATTAATTTTCCCAGATATGTTCATCATCGTATTCTTTTCCCCCTAAACTTCTAATGGCTCCTGTAGTCTGGGCATACTGTCTGTGTGTGTGTGTGCAAATATGGTTTACTTGTCAGTACTTTTGGTAGCATTTTTGTCAGCAAACATTTCTCTCTAGCCAAGTCAGTTTCCATACAGTCTTATGATTATTTCATGTCTCTCAACTTTTGTTCATGCTGTTTTTGCTTTCTGTTCAGGAATTTTGAGGAAATTATTTATCTCTGTTCTTTTCTTAGCAGCTTGTTTCTACTAGTCTCAGTGAATAATATAATTGAATGTGTTTCCTTTGTGTTAGCAGGACTGAAACAGGTATCCTGGGAACTCTGGGATATGTAATTTTAAACTTACTATCAAACTACAGAGGAGTTAGAGTGGATAACTTTTTTGTCACCAGTCTTACTCTTATATCTTTGCTTCTTATGTCTTACTCTTATTTTTCTATTCACTGCATTTCCTAAATTGACTTTGCAAAAAACTTGTTAAACTACATGTATCTTTGTAAACTACCTAGTCCTTCTGGGCCTTGCTATACTTATCTCTAGTACTGGGGAACTTAGACAAGGTGATCTCTTAAGTGCCTTTTCAAATAAAGGCTTCTGTTTATGTTCATTTATTTATTCCTTCATTAAAAATATTTATTGAATGCCTAGTGTTTGGTTGATATGATCAGCAATGTAAGAGTTTCTACTGTACAATAATAAAATAATACATATTCTTCATTATCCAGGTTATGTATTGCTTCGTTTGTAAAGTCTTACCTGACATTGTAGCATTTATTATGTTGTCTTGCCCACAAATTCTTTCTGTACTTGTTAAAAAGTGTAGACATAGATTAACTTCTGTTTTGTTTAGAGATTTGATTATTTTGATTACCTAATATAATTGTGAGTACCTTGAAGAATGACACTTCTTTTATAAACATTTAATATAGTGACTGTCACATAGTAATTGTAATCATAATGATAACTGACATTTGTGAACACTAACTTTGAGGCAGGCATTGTTTTAAGTGCTTTACATACATCTGTTCCTTTAATTCTTACAAAATGTTTATGAGATGAATCCTTTTCATCTCTATTTTTACAGATGAAGTAAAGCATACAAAGGTTAAATAAATTTCCTCAAGGTTATATTGCTGGTAAGTGAAGCTGGGATATGAGCTTAGTCAGATTTCAAAATTCCATGCATTTACCCATTTTACTGTAATGCTGAATTATATACTTGTTGAATGAATGGACTGTTTTCAATTTTAATATATATTGGGTTACAGTTTTGGTATCTAGTTTCACTTTGGATAAAAGGCTAAGGATATTGCACTTTGAGGAGAATGCTTTTTAAACAAGGACCAATAACTTTCATAGCAAACTAAATATAATGAATGACTCCCACAATTAATAGTATTCAAATTATGTGCTTACACCTTGATGGATTTTAAATAGTCTGTTTTTGAAAGAAAATTTATGACATGCATAATAATACTTTTAGGTAAATTATGACTTGTATTGTGTCTTGATTATTGTTTTTTGCTCATTTTCAGTTGAGTGGTGATTTATGCAATGGCTTCAAGCCACAGTTCTTCACCAGTGCCTCAAGGAAGCAGCAGTGATATTTTCTTTAAAAAAGAGGTAGACCCGACAAAACACATTCGACCTGTGCAGTCACTGCCAGATGTGTGTCCCAAGGAACCCACAGGTAATGCTTTTTTTTAAAGGAATTTTATTGTGAATTTGTGATAGTTAGATAGTTAGATTAGAATAGTTAGATTCCATATACTTAAAAGAGTTAATGTGAAAACTAGGATGACATATAATTTGGAAGTAAATTGATTGGGAAATTGGAATATAGTTCTTTTTGTACATTTCCATAAAAGAATTCACTTAGAGAAATCGAAAAAAAAAAATTGAAGATGAGGGTATAGATCGAAAGCTCTTCAGTTAAACATAGTACAGTCAATCCTCATTATTTGCAGTCTACATTTGCAAATTTACCTAATTCCTAACACTTAGTTATCACCCTCAAATCACTATTTGTGGCACTTTCATGGTCATTTGCAGACACGCACAAAGGAATGAAAAATTTGAATTGCCTGATATACACATTCTCACCTGAAATTGAGCAAAGCAGCACTCTGCCTTCTTCTTTCAGCTTTTAAGCTGTAAATACAGGTCCCTTTTGTGGTCTGTTTAGTGCCACACTTTTTTGTATTTTTGCTCATGATTTTGCTGTTCAAAATGGTTTCTAAACATAGCAGTGAAGTGCTTTCTAGTGTCTCTAAGCACAGGAGGGCTACATGAGGGAAATATGTTGTGTAAGCTTTATTCAGGTATGAGTTACAGTGGTATTAGCCAAGAGTACAGTGTTAAAGACTGAACAATATTTATTAAATAAGGTGTCTTTAAACAGAAACACATACAAAATAAGATTATATGTTGATTGGATGATGAAAGTTCTGGAGATTTGTAGGAGCATAACTCAGTATTATGCATAACCTTTATGGAAAAGTGAAGAACAAAAGAGCCTCTTGATGAAAGCGAAAGAGAAGAGTGAAAAAGTTGCCTTAAAGCTCAACATTCAGAACACAAAGATCATGGCATCTGGTCCCATCAGTTCAGTTCATTCAGTTCAGGTCAGTCGCTCAGTCATGTCCGACTCTTTGCGACCCCATGAATCGCACCACGCCAGGCCTCCCTGTCCATCACCAACTCCTGGAGTTCACCCAAACTCATGTCCATCAAGTCGGTGATGCCATCCAGCCATCTCATCCTCTGTCGTCCCCTTCTCCTCCTGCCCCCAGTCCCTCCCAGCATCAGGGTCTTTTCCAGTGAGTCAACTCTTCTCATGAGGTGGCCAAAGTACTGGAGTTTCAGCCTCAGCATCAGTCCTTCCAGTGAACACCCAGGACTGATCTCCTTTAGGATGGACTGGTTGGATGTCCTTGCAGTCCAAAGGACTCTCAAGAGTCTTCTCCAGCATCACAGTTCAAAAGCATCAATTTTTTGGTGCTCAGCTTTCTTCACAGTCCAACTCTCACATTCATACATGACCACTGGAAAAACCATAGCCTTGACTAGATGGACCTTTTTTGGCAAAGTAATATCTCTGCTTTTGAATATGCTATCTAGGTTGCTCATAACTTTTCTTCCAAGGAGTAAGCATCTTTTAATTTCATGGCTGCAACCACCATCTGCAGTGATTTTGGAGCCCCCAAAAATAAAGTCTGACACTGTTTCCACTGTTTCTCCATGTATTTGCCATGAAGTGATGGGACCAGATGCCATGATCTTCGTTTTCTGAATGTTGAGCTTTAAGCCAACTTTTTCACTCTGCTCTTTCACTTTCATCAAGAGGCTTTTTAGTTCCTCTTCACTTTCTGTCATAAGGGTGGTGTCATCTGTATATCTGAGGTTATTGATATTTCTCCCGGCAGTCTTGATTCCAGCTTGTGTTTCTTCCAGCCCAGCGTTTCTCATGATATACTCTGCATATAAATTAAATAAGCAGGATGACAATATACAGCCTTGACGTACTCCTTTTCCTATTTGGAACCAGTCTGTTGTTCCATGTCCAGTTCTAACTGTTGCTTCCTGACTTACATATAGGTTTCTCAAGAGGCAGGTCTGGTGGTATGATATTCCCATCTCTTTCAGAATTTTTCACAGTTTATTGTGATCCACACAGTCAAAGGCTTTGGCATAGTCAATAAAGCAGAAATAGATGATTTTCTGGAACTCTCTTGCTTTTTCCATGATCCAGCAGATGTTGGCAATTTGATCGCTTGTTCCTCTGCCTTTTCTAAAACCAGCTTGAACATCTGGAATTTCATGGTTCATGGCAAATAGATGGGGAAACAGTGGAAACAGTGGCTGACTTCATTTTGGGGGGCTCCAAAATCATTGCAGATTGTGACTGCAGCCATGAAATTAAAAGACACTTACTCCTTGGAAGAAAAGTTATGACCTACCCAGACAGCATATTCAAAAGCAGAGATATTACTTTGCCAACAAAGGTCCATCTAGTCAAGGCTATGGTTTTTCCAGTGGTCATGTATGGATGTGAGAGTTGAACTATAAAGAAAGCGGAGTGCCAAAGAATTGATGCTTTTGAACTGTGGTGCTGGAGAAGACTCTTGTGAGTCCCTTGAACTGCAAGGAGATATAACCCATCCATCCTAAAGAAAATCAGTCCTGAATATTCATTGGAAGGACTGATGCTGAAGCTGAAACTCCAATACTTTGGCCACCTGATGTGAAGAGCTGACTCATTTGAACAGACCCTGATGCTGGGAAAGATTGAAGGCAAGAGGAGAAGGGTCGACAGAGGATGAGATGGTTGGATGGCATCACTGACTGAATGAACATGAGTTTGAGTAGACTCTGCGAGTTGGTGATGGACAGGGAGGCCTGACGTGCTGCAGTCCATGGCGTCACAAGGAGTCGGAGACGACTGAGTGACTGAACTGAACTGAACCGAACCGTGTATTTCCCATGGGAGCAAAGGTTCATTATTTGCTTATTACATATTCTAGTGACTATAGAACAAACCGAATAACGAGAACCAACTGCATGTTTTTCTTTCCTCTATGGTTGATGTTACAGCAGCATTTCAGTTATCTAATTATAAGCTGAAAAAAAGGATATTGGAACCAGGTCTGCCATAAAACAATAGAAAAATATGCCAACCATGAAAAAATCAGGAAAAATTCTAATAAAAATAAAAATTCTAATAAAGAATAGAAAATATACATTAGAAGGTAGAAGAGTTTTGATGTTGAAAAAAAAGTTTTTATTTTGAAAAAAGATTAATTTCCCTAATTGTACATTAAGGAAAGAGATTAATGAAAGACGTTTTTCACCCCACTGTTCAATTATAACCCTCAAATTTTGTATATCCTTTATCTTGTACATATTTTTCCTCCCCTTTGGCAGTTGATATTGAAAGCTGAAGGTTAAGACAGTTGTTATAGAAGGGAGAGTTTAGCTGCTTTGTGTAATCTAAACATCTTTTTTTCTAGAATGTACTTTCAAACCTAAAACTTACTTTACAAAGTTCTCTTGTTTACTTTTTGCAGGTGATTCAAATAGTTTTTGTGTTGCCCCATCTCTAGTTACAGATCAACATAGATGGACTATATATCATTCCAAAGTAAATCTCCCAGCAGCATTAAATGATCCTAGATTAGCAAAAAGAGAATCTGACTTCTTCACAAAAACATGGGGATTGGACTTTGTGGACACTGAAGTCATACCTTCATTCTACCTCCCACAGATCAGCAAGGAACATTTTACAGTATATCAACAGGAAATCTCTCAGGTAATATCTAATCTTGAAGTAATAGGTCAAAAGTGAAATGTTTCTTTTTTGATGTATTCTGATAGGTGTGAGGTAGTATCTCACTGTGGTTTTAATTTGCTTTTCCCTGATGATTATTGATGGTGAACATCTTTTCGTGTGTCTGTCGACCATTTGTATGTCTTCTTCACATGGCCCCTGTGAGATTGTGACTCAGGCAGTAGCTGTGGGCCTACTGGAGGGGTGGGGCTGAGTCCCCATGTGGCTGTCTGCTCAGCCTGGGGTGGGCTCAGGGCTGGGTTCCCCGTGCTAATAGACTAGAGGGAGGGTTCCAAAACGTTGCTTACCAGCACTGGTGTCATTGCAGTACAGCATGCTCCCAAAATGTCTGCTCCCATTATCTCCATTCCCTGGAGGCATCCCAGTTGCCTCCTGCTTCTTCCAAGTTTATCCAGTGAGTTTCGAGCAAGCTCCTTTCAGATAGCTGTCTATGGCTAGGTCTCAGAGCAAATGAGATTTTGTGCACAGCCTTTCAGAGCAGAGTCTCTGTTTCCTGTAGCTCTCCAGCTCTCCTGAACATAAGATCCTCTAGTTTTTAAAGTCACACATTCTGGAGGCTCGTCTTCCCTGTGTAGGACCCTGGACTGGGGAACCTGAAGTGGGGCACAGATCCCTTGCTCCTTGGGGAGGACCTGTGTGATTGTGATATTTCTCCCATTTGTGGGTCCCTGACCTACAGGTATAGGTCATACTTTTACCTCTCCTACCTATGTTGTTGTGGTTTCCTTTCTATGTCTTTAATTGTGAAAAATCTTTTCTGATATTCTTCAGGTTCTCATTGATAGTTACTCTGTAAATAATTGTAATTGTGGTATGTCTGTGGGAGGAGGTGAGTTCAGATTCTGCTTCACCATCTTGGCTACCTCCACTAGTGGTTTTAAATGGTAAATTTTATGTTATTTCACCACAGAAGAAATAGGCAAGGGATCTGAACAGGCATTTCATCAAAGAAGAGATGCAGTTGGCTAGTAAGCATATGACGGAGAAGGCAATGGCACCCCACTCCAGTACTCTTGCCTGGAAAATCCCATGGATGGAGGAGCCTGGTAGGCTGCAGTCCATGGGGTCACTGAGAGTCAGACATGACTAAGCGACTTCACTTTCACTTTTCACTTTCATGCATTGGAGAAGGAAATGGCAACCCACTCCAGTGTTCTTGCATTGAGAATCCCGGGGACGGGGGAGCCTGGTGGGCTGCTGTCTCTGGGGTCGCACAGAGTTGGACATGACTGAAGTGACGCAGCAGCAGCAGCAGCAGCAGCAGTAAGCATATGAAAAGTTGTCCAATATCATATGTCAGTCGGGAACTGCAAATTAAAATGAGGTGCCACTACATGTCTTTTAGAATGATGAAAATCCAAAAAGCTGTCAAGACCAAAAGCTGGCAAGGATGTGACTAATAGGAACTCTTATTCATCGTACATAGGAATGTAAAATGGTACAGCCCCTTTGGAAGATAGTTCTAGAATACTGCCATCAGGATTCTGAATATTACTAACCCAGCATTATTTTTCCTTACCACATTGCGCTTTCCCATATGTCCTATGTATGGTATTTGAAAAGATAGCAGTATAGTTAGTGGTCATCTAATCTGAAATCAGAGTGGGGTTTCTTTCTGACTTTTTTTTTTGGACTCAGAGGAGGTATTAACTAATAATCTGTCTTTCTATTTTGGGTATATAGGTTTAAAATTTTTCTACCTTATTTTAAAAAAGTTGTTAAAAAAAATTTGGCTGTGTTGGGGTCTTCATTGCGGCATTTGGGATCTTCCTTAGTAGTACATGGACGCTTCAGGGAGGCACGCAGGCTTGAGCTTCTCTTTAGTTGTGGGTGGGTGCCAGAGTGCGGGGGTTTCAGTAGTTGCAGCTCACATGCTTAGGTGCTCCAAGGCATATGGGATCTTAGTTCCTCCACAGGGATTGAACCCATGTCCCCTGTGTTAGAAGGCAGATTCTTAACCACTGGACCACCAGGGAAGTCCTCCCATTGATTTTTGTTATAAAAATAAGGGGTTTTTAAATTGATTTTTCCACTTCATTCCAAATTTATGGAGATTTTGCTGTAACTGTATAAAATGGGTAAGTGTATAGACATTCATACATCCAAGTGATATTTGGTTTATTAAGCATACTTGTTACTTGTATTTAAGTTCAAGAGGCTAGTGATTTCATATTAGAAAATTTTAGAACTTATTTGGTATATTCTGATATTCTGTTGTTAAATATTTTAATGCTTTGAATACTCATATTGCCACATAGCATTGATAATATTTATTTGTCTTTTTAATAGAGAGAGAAGATTCATGAGAGATGCAAGAATATTTGTCCCCCTAAAGATACCTTTGACAGAACTCTCTTACATACTCATGGTAAGAATATTTGCTGTTTGTAGCATAGCATAAATATTAATGAACAGAATCTTAATTAGGGGACCTTGTTAACTGTAATAACTAATTTTTATTTCTAGCAAAATTTCTATAGCCTACAATCATAATCTTTTGTAAAACTGTTAAAAAGAAAAATCATGGATCTGATGGTAGTATTATCCTTCAGTTCAACAAATAGTTAATATTTAGGTACTTTGTACTTTGCTTGTTGCCTAAAAATACATGAATAAGAAATAGTCCTATCCTCACTAAGCTGATGGTCTCCTGAACAAAGTTAAACAAACCAACTGCAGCACTGTATATTGAGCAATAAGTTCAGCTTGGTAATATTGTAAAGAGTTCCTAACTTAGGTTTATGAAAACTCCTGGTTAATGAGGATTGTCTGTGTTTTAAACTATCAAGAAATTTTTATGTGGAAAAAGGCATTCCAGGAAAGGAAACAGTTTATGCAAAGTCATAGAGTCAAAGGGAAATTATCATGTTCTAGACCTGTAAGAACTTAGTATGCTGGCTCTACTGGGAACCAGAAATGAGCTGAAAAAGTAGGTAGGAGTCAGATCATGAAGAGCCTTGTATATCATGCTAAGGAATTTTTCTTTTCTAAAAGTAGTATAGAGCTCCAAAATATTTTAAATCAGACATGCTTAGAGTTATGATTATTCATTTCACTGTAAAAACAGTTGTGGATAGTAAATTTATAGATGATAAAACTGGAGGCAAGAATACAGTTGAAGGCTATTGCCATAATACAACTGAGGAATCATGTGTCCCTAATAGCAGTTATAATGAAGATGGAGAAGAAATTAGATCTTTAAGATATGCCTCAGAAATGGAGACACAAGTTTTGGTTGTCAGTCATTCATTAGTAATGGAGCAAGATGGTTAAAGGATGATTCACAGATTTTTTACTTGGACACCCGGCCAGGTGAGAGGTACAGTTTGGTGAGAGAGGTAATATTGGAAAAGGAGGAATTCTGGAGGAGATGGAGGGTGGTTTAATTGAGGTTTTGCAGAGAAGGAGAAGTCTGGTGTTTAACCCGAAGCTCAGGAAAGAGATTTAGGCTGGAGATACCAAGTATAATAGATGTTATCATAGACCACATGCTGGCCAATAGCATGGTAGTTGAATCCAAGGACCTAGGTGGGATCACCTAGGAAGGTGTGAGTAGTAAGGAGAAAAGAACTAATGGTAGAACACTAGAAAGCTGTCACATTTAAATGGCCGTAGAAAATGAGGTACTTGGAGACTAAAAAGTAGTGGTCTGAGAGTAGGAGAGTCAACCAAGAGAGAGTTCCACCTTAGAAATAAAAGGTAGCTAGAATTTCAAAGAAATGTGAATGATTAGTCCACAGTGTCAGAATTCTTCAGGGATAGAGCAAGTTGGCTCTCTGTGGATTTGGCAATTTGGGAGATCTTAGGGAGAACATTTAGACTGAAGTAGTGGTTATAGAAACGTCAATACTGTGTGCTAAAGGAGCAAGTATAAAAGTAAGAAGTGGAGACTGCCAGTATGAATGTGACTTGAAGATCTGAGATGTAGAGTTTTGATTAGAGGGAACAGAATCTCTCTAGTTTGTTTCTACTAGTAGTTGTGGTAGAAGGATGTTTTTGCAAGGCCAGGATTAGATGAGGCAAGAGAGATATTTGCATAATCCTGAGAGTGAGTGCTTCCTGAAATTTTGCACCTGAGATTCTCCTTTGCCTTAATCTACACTAGGCCCTGGGTTTTATCTTTCTTCATCATCACCTTTTTTTCTTTTAATGGAAAAGAACTGAGCATGTTTGTATGCCAAGAGGAAAGGGCTTCTAAAAGGTTAAAAGTATGGAGAGGCAGGGTAGTTAATGAAGTGAACTCAGAGAAGAGGCAGGAGAGGATGGAGTCCAAGTACAGAACGCTGAGTTTGGAAAGGAGGGTGCCTTGTCTTGAGATCTAATTGGCGAGATGAAGATAAAAGAGGTTCATTTTCAAGAAGCTTGTAGGTGATACAAATTAAGAAGTCCAAGAAGAAAACTAATATGGTATTAAAAAAACTGATCGAAGAAATTCTGGATGGGATGGTGGATATTTTGAACAATAAAAATAGTATTTCTGTAAGATAGTACCAAGCTTTCTGTGTCCATTTTAAAAAGATTTGAAATGTATTTAGTTGTTTTATTGCTACTATACAATTAATAAAAATTACTTGAAACAGGTCTTATTCAGCACTTTGCCTACTACTAGCAGCAGCAGACATAAGGAGGTATTTATTTATTGAAGAAAGAAACTTAAGTGCTTATTTAGTTGTGACCTAGTATAGTGTTGAATCTGTCAAATATGTTTTATGGAAATAAAGTGAAAACAAGTTTTAAAAAATCATATTTTTCCTTTTCTTTTTAAAAATAGATAAATCCAGGACAGATCTGGAGCAAGTACCTAAGGTAACAAAGCCTGAAAAATGAAATACAGCTTTTTAATATTTGATCTTAAATTTTGTCTTGAAAGAAACTTTCCCTGGGCTGTTTTCTGATGCTTTGACCACTTTGATTTTTCTGGGACTTTGTTGCATCACTTTTATTTGCTCTCTTTTGCATTATCAGTCTCTTTATCACCAAAACCTACAACTATGTTTAAATCTCTTAAAAAAAAATTTTGATCTTATTGCATCCTCAGTTGCTAAGTTGTGTCTGACTCTTTGCAGCCCCATGGACTGTAGCCTGCCAGGCTCCTCTGTCTGTGGGATTTTTCAGGCAAGAATACTGAGGCGGGTTGCCATTTCCTCCTCCAGGGGATCTTCCAACCCAGAGACTGAACCCGCATCTCCTGCATCTCCTTCACTGGCAGGCTGATTCTTTACCACTGAGCCTCCTGGGAAGCCCCCATTGATCTTATTACCCCGCCAAATTATTAGAGATATCTTCTTTGCATGAAAATTTGTGTAGAGGAGTGTAATAGATGAGTGTGTTTTTGTTTTCTGGGGTAAGAGTCCATTGCATTCATCAGATTCTCAGAGGTCTATGATAACTGCTTTTTAGGGTAAGAAGAGACAGAAAGATGAAAGAAACTGGAAAGGGCAGTCATGTTTAAAGTTCTTTGATTTCTACAAAACAAAATTAAAACTCTGTCATATAAGGCCCTTAATTATTCATTTCCATCATAGTCATACTCTTTTGCCTACTAATCTTAGACATTTTTTATTTTTTCTTTGTTACACATTTTTTACTTCAAACTTTTTGCTGGCTCCATGCTTTATTTGCACTGTTCCTTTAGCCTGAAAGACTTTTATATCTCCACATCTTATCTTGTATAGTTTCTTGCTTAAATGGCAACTTGTATGAATACATTTCCCCCCAAGTGAAGATCATTGGACCCTTTGCCAAACTCTGATAGCATTTTATCTAGATCCCTACTGTCCCTTTTAAGACATTTGTTACTCTTTTACCTATAAAATATTTATGTATATGTTTTATCACATCTCTGTGGTGAAAGATCCTTGAGATTAGGATCTCTGTAATAATTTAGCTTTGTTTCCACCTTAGTGCCTAGCATAAGAATAAATCATAATCATAAACATATATTGAATTAATCAATCCTTTTAGTTATACTAGAGGGATTAGAAAATATACTCATGTCCCTAGTTCCTAGTTAGATTTCCCAATCATTTAGTTCAGTTCAGTTGCTCAGTCATGTCTGACTATTTGTGACCCCATGATGACTGCAGCACGCCAGGCTTAACTGTCCATCACCAACTCCTGGAGCTTGCTCAGACTCATGTCCATTGAGTTGGTGATGCCATCCAACCATCTCATCTTCTGTTTTCTTCTTCTCCTCCTGCCTTCAATCTTTTCCTAATCATATTCATACTAATTTTAGATATGGGTCATATGAATCAGTGAATATAGTAAAATATAATATAGAAATTAATATGTTAATTGATTAAAACATGTTTCAAGCCTTATTCTGTGTGCTGGAATACAAAGATTAATAGTCTGTAAATCGAGTCTTATAGGAACATATGGTCTCTATGGGGAGATGTACATATTAAATAAATAATATTTATGAAGTATGAGATAAATAAGTATACTTGTGTTTAGAAAAGTGAAAGTAAAAGTCACTGAGTTGTGTCCTGACTCTCTGCGACCCCATGGACTATATAGTCCATGGAGTTCTCTAGGCCAGAATACTGGAGTGGGTAGCCTTTCCTTTCTCCAGGGGATCTTCCCGACCCAGGGATCAAACCCAGGTCTCCCACATTGCAGGTGGATTCTTTACCACCTGAGCTGCAAGGGAAGCCACTTGTGTTTAGAGATGGGGTTAAATAAATAAACTTAAATAAATGAACTTTCTAAGAGAGTTTGGTCTGTCAGTCATGGGAATTCACTGAGAAATTTAAAAAGAGAAGTTGATGATAATAGTTACAGTTGTGTTTTAATGGTATGTCTGACAGTAGTATAGAGCATGGATTAGGGAAGGATATCAGTAAGTAGCCATTTGCTGTAATCCAGAGATAGATTTTTGTATACATAGCTTGTTATCACTTCCTTATTCTGTATATGTCTGAGATTCAAGTTAATTATTTTAATGAAGGGGATATTAGATGTAAAGAAAATGTTTATCTAATTGAGGGAAATCCTTTTTTTTATTAGATTTTTATGAAGCCAGATTTTGCCTTGGACGATTCCTCAACTTTTAATTCAGTTTTACCATGGTCTCATTTTAATACTGCTGGTGGAAAAGGAAATCGTGATGCAGCTTCCTCAAAGTTGCTACAAGAAAAGGTAACTTTTATTTTTTCCATGTAGAAAACTATTTTAATTAAATAATACAATTGGGTTAGCCAAAAAATTCATTCAGATTTTTTGTGATATCATACAGAAAAACCTGAATGAACATTTTGGCCAACCCAATATTTGTGTGTGTTCATAGTTATTTAGTAGGCACTAATTTCTTTAATTTCATCCTTATTGTTACTGATAATTTGAACCCTTTAAATCTTAACTGATAAAGTAACAGTATTTTGTTTCAATGCGATACCAGTTGTGCTGTTGAAAAGGAAAAGCTTATTGTTTGAGTGCTTCTTATCCACATCAGCAGTTGACAGAAATTCAGATGAAAGGATGTAGTAGATAATGTAATTAATTGTTTTCAATTTATTCCAAACAATATATTGGCTAATTTTATATTCTTTATGATTTAAATCACAGAAAATGAACTTTTCCTAAGAAACTATTTTTCCTCCTTTACACATAGTAATGATGATTATTTTGAAGCAAAAATATCATAGTTAAAAATTACAGTGTTCATTTAGCTTTGCAAAGCTTTGCAAAGCCTAGCCTTTTGCATGTCTGCAGTTTTTCAAAATTTTGTAATGTTCTATATTTCAGAAGTCAACACCTGAAAGTCATTTAAAATGTAAAACTTTAAACAGAGCTCACATATCAAGACTCTTTTAAAACTGGAATAGGAAATAAAGACCTTTGATCTCTGTTCTTTCCTAGCACTCAGTTTAGAACATTCCTGAAACTGACTGTGGTTCCTAAACTGAGATGAAACATTCTGTTGTAGTCTAATGACAGCTTTTGGCAGTTTGAAAGCTTGTCTCATGTGGGGTATTCAATAAGTTGGGTCTAGTCCTCTTCAACTGAAGAAAGGGCGACTTAGGAAAGGAGAAGAAATGTGAGGAAAGAATTATGAGTATGCCTTCCTCATAGTTGAAAACGAGTTCCCTTTTTTTGGGGGGGCAACATTTTCATTTATGAAGTTTTTCCTTGAGTAAAAATAAATTCATAAATCTTAGGCAAAGGGTAGATTTATGGACATAGGCTCACTCCCAGACTGCTTTTTTATATTCCAAGTATATCCCCTTGTATACCTTAAAAGAGAAAAATAACAGAAGCCAATAAAAATTTCATCAATCTATACAAATATTTTTATGAATACTTTAAAAAATTGTTCCCTTTATAGAATTTTTAATAGGAAATTAATTATGAAAATATTATGTCTTTGAAAAGAATATATCAATGGAATATTGATAAATTGCAAAAATCTTTGAAACTCAAATGAAATACTTTTCTCATGCTAAATGGTAGAGTGACTATTTGTTTTTTTTGCTAAGTTGCAAAATCAGCTTTGTTACTGTTCCATTTTGTTTCCTTCTTACTCTGCTCTATTCTTAGAAAAGGAATGGAAAACAGGATTCCAAGACAAGATTCAAACTCACTATATGATTGATGACAATTGTTTTATCTTGCTAGCTTTAAAGAGGGGATGCTAGCAAGGATTAGAGAAATTTATATCTTATTGAAGTGCTGCTATTCAAAGTTGTGTTCTGCGATGAGATGGACAAGTTTGGTTTAGAATGTAAATCATTGTACTGTTTCCTTCATTAAGAAAGTCTTTCTATGAAAAATTCTAGCAAAGTTCCTCATTTCGTCATGGACCTCTTGAACAGTTCACAAACTGGCAGGAGCATGCGGACTGCATTCCGAGTAGCACTGTCCTAAAGGAGTTACTCGTTCTCCATTTTCTGAAAATCGAGTTACTTTAGCTTGTGATGTAACTAAGTACTTTCATCTCCTTAGCTTTTTAGGTAAATAAATGAGCAGTCATTGAAGATAAAAAGAACAACAGCAAAATAGTATAAATGCAAGAGATGTAAACTATGAAAGAATGTCTTGTTTGTAACCTATTTATGAATAGATTATTGAAGGAGCCTTATTGAAGATATGCATCATCCTGCATAGTTTTAAGGAAACAAGCTTGGTGACCAAATAATCTCCTAATTTTATGAGTCCTAAATGTAGAAAGCCCATTAACCCTTTAACACTGAATTCTTCTGAGATGTTCAGAGATAATTCTTAAAGTTTGAGCTATGGGTTGAAGACTCTAAAAGTAAAAAAGTGAGAGACAAATAGAAAGATAATGTAGCCAATAAAAGACATATGCAGTTTTGAAGGAAGAAAAGACAACTCAAGTTTTAGGAGTCCATATTTGAAATTAGAAAGCATTTTTAATATATGTTACTCTAGGAATTAATTTTGATAGTGTTACCGATAAAATATATATGAATTAATTGTTTCAGGCATCTATCAACCATTTAAGAGGAAAGCACATTGGAAATAACCTGGATTTTACAAATTGATAAAATAATAATTGCTGAAATATAAAATAAACAGCCCTGGAAAAAAAAGATCCAAATGAATTCTGGTACATTCTATAATTGGTGACTTGATCACCAATCTGTCTTTCATGAATTCTGTAGTGTTTTGAGGCAGCATGGTGCAGTAGAAAGAACTTCAGTTTCTGAGTTAGACAGACCTGAACTCAAATTTCAGTTTTTCTGCTTACTAATTATATGACTTTATTCAAGTAATTTAATGTTTCTGAGCCTTAGTATCTTCATTTGTAAAAGGAAATAATAATAAAACCTATATTCTAAGATTGTTGAAATAATTATATATATATATACATATATAAAATAACAGAGCCTAATACATAGAAGGAAGAAGTCAATAAATAATAACCTATAATTATCTTTCAGTTAGATAAATGACTTGATATTGGTGATAGCGATGATATGTAGAGGTTAAGGAAATCAGTCTTCTCTCTTTCAGATCTTAGAACTTCTGAAACTAGGTTATACTCTGAGGTGACTGTGGGATACTTTTACTTTCTAGAAAGTAGTTTGTATTTGGAGAGCAGTAGTAACAGGAGCAGAGGAAGAAGGTAAATCACCTACTATGATTTTGTCTTACATTTATTAATCTTTGGGCTCTACCTTTCATCATCTTTCTATTTTGTGTGCCTAGTATCAAGCATCATATAATCTAATGGTTCATACAATGGGATTAAAATACATGTAGAAATATTGTATCATTTTCAGAAAACATTTGGATAGTTAAAATATACTTATAGTTCTACTTTTTTTTTTTTTCCTCTTAAGCTGAGCCATTATCTGGATATTGTGGAAGTAAACATTGCTCACCAGATCTCTCTACGTTCAGAAGCATTTTTTCATGCAATGACCTCTCAACACGAATTGCAGGACTACCTCAAGAAAACTTCCCAGGCTGTAAAAATACTTCGAGATAAAATTGCACAGATTGATAAAGTAATGTGTGAAGGATCACTACACATTTTAAGACTGGCACTTACCAGAAATAATTGTGTTAAAGTATACAATAAACTGAAGTTAATGGCCACTGTACACCAGACTCAGCCTACAGTACAGGTGTTGTTATCTACTTCTGAATTTGTTGGAGCATTGGATTTAATAGCAACAACACAAGAGGTTCTACAGCAGGAACTTCAGGGCATTCATAGCTTCCGGTATGTCCATTAAGTAAGCCATTAGAAATAATGTTAAATTTTCAGAGGATAAATTTTAGTGTGTAATGAAAACTGAAAAAGTAAGAGTGTATTTAGAGTTACATGGGTATTTTTGTCTTCTAGATTGACCTGTTTAATATTATCATTCTGAAATTTTAGTCTTACTAAAATAAAAAAAATCATAAGGACCAATATTTTCACAGATATTTAGATCAGTTCAGTTCAGTTGCTCAGTCGTGTCCAACTCTTTGCGACCCATGAACCACAGAATGCCAGGCCTCCCTGTCCATCACCAACTCCCAGAGTTTACCCAAACTCATGTCCATTGAGTTGGTAATGCCATCCAACCATCTCATCCTCTGTCGTCCCCTTCTCCTCCCGCCTTCAATCTTTCCCAACATCAGGGTCTTTTCAAATGAGTCAGCTCTTCGCATCAGGTGGCCAAAGTATTGGAGTTTCATCTTCAACATCAGTCCTTCCAAACACCCAGGACTGATTTCCTTAAGGATGGACTGGTTGGATCTCCTTGCAGTCCCAAGAGACTCTCAAGAGTCTTCTCCAACACCACAGTTCAAAAGCATCAATTCTTCAGCGCTCAGCTTTCTTTATAGTGCAACTCTCACATCCATACATGACTACTAGAAAACCATAGCCTTGACTAGACGGACCTTTGTTGACAAAGTAATGTCTCTGCTTATTAATATGCTATCTAGGTTGCTCATAACTTTTCTTCCAAGGAGTAAGCATCTTCTAATTTCATGGCTGCAGTCACCATCTGCAATGATTTTGGAGCCCCAAAAAATAAAGTCAGCCACTGTTTCCACTGTTTTCCCATCCCCATTTATTTCCCATGAAGTGATGGGACCAGATGCCATGATCTTCGTTTTCTGAATGTTGAGCTTTAAGCTAACTTTTTCACTCTCCTCTTTCACTTTCATCAAGAGGCTTTTTAGTTCCTCTTCACTTTCTGCCATTAGGGTGGTGTCATCTGCATATTTGAAGTTATTGATATTTCTCTCGGCAGTCTTGATACCAGCCTGTGCCTCTTCCAGCCCAGCGTTTCTCATGATGTACTCTGCATGTAAGTTAAATAAGCAGGCTGACAATATACAGCCTTGACGTACTCCTTTTCCTATTTGGAACCAGTCTGTTGTTCCATGTCCAGTTCTAACTGTTGCTTCCTGACCTACATCCAGATTTCTCAAGAGGCAGGTCAGGTGGTCTGATGAACTATGGACAGAGGTTTGTGACATTGTACAGGAGATAGGGATCAAGACCATTCCCAAGGAAAAGAAATGCAAAAAAGCTAAATGGCTGTCTGAAGAGGCCTTGCAAATAGCTGTGAAAACAAGAGAAGCAAAAAGCAAAGGAGAAAAGGAAAGATATACCCATTTGAATGCAGAGTTCCAAAGAATAGCAAGGAGAGATAAGAAAGCCTTCCTCAGCGATCAATGCAAAGAAATAGAGGAAAACAATAGAATGGGAAAGACTAGGGATCTCTTCAAGAAAATTAGAGATAGCAAGGAAATATTTCATGCAAAGATGGACTCAATAAAGGACAGAAATGATATGGACCTACCAGAAGCAGAAGATATTAAGAAGAGGTGGCATGAATACACAGAACTGTACAAAAGAGATCTTCACGACCCAGATAATCACTATGGTGTGATCACTCACCTAGAGCCAGACATCTTGGAATGTGAAGTCAAGTGGGCCTTAGGGAGCATCACTACAAACAAAGGTAGTGGAAGTGATGGAATTCCAGTTGAGCTATTTTAAATCCTGAAAGATGATGCTGTGAAAGTGCTGCACTCCATATGCCAGCAAATTTGGAAAACTCAGCAGTGGCCACAGGACTGGAAAAGGTCAGTTTTCATTCCAATCCCAAAGAAAGGCAATGCCAAAGAATGCTCAAACTACTGCACAGTTGCACTCATCTCACATGCTAGTAAAGTAATGCTCAAAATTCTCCAAACCAGGCTTCAGCAATACATGAACCGTGAACTTCCAGATGCTCAAGCTGGTTTTAGAAAAGGCAGAGGAACCAGAGATCAAGTTGCCAACATTCGCTGGATCATGGAAAAAGCAAGAGAGTTCCAGAAAAACATTTATTTCTGCTTTATTGACTATGCCAAAACCTTTGACTGTGCGGATCACAATAACCTGTGGAAAATTCTGAAAGAGATATTTGGATAAAGAAGTAAAATTAAATTCTCTATTAGATGAAATTGATAAAGGGCCAGTCACAACTTTGAAACTGATAACATTTTGAAAACGTTGAAACGGCTTTGTGTCAAAGTAGAGAAAGTGGAGAAAGGAATACCGCTTCATTTTAAAAGCTATTGAATAAGTTTTAAATTAGGTAATTATTAAAATTCATTTCTCATTTGCAGTCTGTCACATTGCAAAAAAATTCACATGATGATGGAAGATACCCAATTTCTTTTGAGGCTTTATTTTGAAAATACCTTTAAAATTATAGTTTTAGTTATTTTATTTGCAATCATATCAGTTATTTAATTTGCAGATCAGACCAGTTTTAAGTCATCAAAATTTTTTGATATATTCTGAAAACCTTCAGAATATATTACGTTACAGAGCACATCTTCCATAAAACTTCTCTGTAGTCACTTAGTAGTGTAAGATTTAGGTGGGTTTCTCAACAGAAACCCACCTGAAGTCTTCAACAAGGACTTTGCAGGACTGCTTAACTGAGTGAAATCTTCAATATGGGCTTCCCTGGTGGCTCAGCTGGTAAAGAATCAGCCTGCAATGCAGGAGACCATGGTTCAATTCCTGGGAGGTATAGGCTACCCGCTGCAGTATTCTTGGGCTTCCCTGATGTCTCAGATGATAAGGAATCTGTCTGCAATGTGGGAGACCTGAGTTCGATTCCTGGATTGGGAAGATCCCCTGGAGAAGGGAACAGTCACCCACTCCAATATTCTCACCTGGGGAATTCCATGGACAGAGGAGCCTGGCAGGCTACAGTCCATGGGATCAGAAAGAGTCAGATACAACTGAGCGACTTTCACTTTATCTTAAATATAAAATTATTTTAATTGAATTATAAGTTCTTACTAAGAGTAGGTAATTGGAGTATTTATTTAGAAAGCACTTTAAAAATATTGGCCCAAATTTAATTATGCAAGATTGATTCATTTATTTTAGAAATGGTAATTGATCATCTGTTACATGAGAGACACCTGGCAGAATACTGGGACTATAGCCGTGAACAAAGCAGAGATGCTTCTTGTTCTGTTTCTGCAATTTATTTGTCAGTACGGATACAGAAATTACTAGGTAGTTATCATATGGTGCAGTACAGTATGATGATGAATGTACGGATTGCTATGGAGTTTAACCTTAGGGGAAAAACCTTCTCCAGACATTTATGTTTACAGAAGTTTGGATTACAGATCTCTTTGAAAGTCTATTTTAAGCTGTGGTCAGACCTTCTTTCCATAAAAATATACCTGTACATAATATTTTGCAATCAATTTTGGGTGGTTTGTAGTCCTTTGGAGTCTACTTTGAATTTCTCAGCATGGATACCCAGGGTGACTAAATGATTTTTAGTTTCTCCTTTACCTCTGAAATTTTAAATATTTCTCTTTTAAATGTGTTCATGGAATATATTTTTTAAATTAATAATTTTGTCAGTATTTTAGCAAGATGGATTTCTGTAATAACAGATGTTTTTCACTTGTCACTACTATATAATTAAAATGTTGGTGAATATTAGCAACTGATTCTACAAAGTAGAATGCTTTATCCTCTGAACAGAGAAATAGAAACAAAGATTAAACGCTTGCCTGCTGAACGCAAATTCTGAAACTGTTCTAATTTTTACTCCAAAGGTCACGTAGTTTATTTCATTTTCTTGACTCATAACTTTATGCCCAATAATATTGATTAAAAGTATAGTTATGCAAAGCTATCTGGAAAATATTTAAGAACAGGGTTGAAAAGGCAAAGTGAAAATTTTATAATCTTGTAATCATCTTGAGCTAGAACACAAGGAAGAGTTTACCTTTATTTTCAGGCTCACTTTTCGTTTATATCTTAACTCAGAGGACAAAATATTCTTCATAAAAAAATGGCATATAATTTTTAAAGACTTTCAAATATTCTAGTTGTCTACCTTTTGCTCATGTATCTTTCTAATATTTTTTAAGACCTGCACTTTTATAAAGATCATTTATTCTTCACATAAAATATATATGAAAATATATTTGATCCTTGAAATATTGCAGGTTTCGTGTAGAAAAGATTCAGTTATGTTGAAATTCAGGGGTATAATGTTATTTGCTATGTAGAACCTCTTCTCAGTTTTCACTGTTGTTAGTTTTTTTTGTTACTACTTACTACCACACCACTATAAAATCCAAGAACATTTTTTGAATACTTTGGTATTCTGTACAAGATACTATGCTAAGAATATTGTACGTATTGATATTATTTGACCCCACTCCCCACTCCAGAAAACCCCTGTGAGATAGTCTTACCTCATTTTAATAGATAAGAAAGATAAAGCATTGAAAATCTTAGATAACTTGTTGCAAGTTATACAAATAACTTGCTCCAAGTCATAGAGCACATTATAAAACAGTAGAGTCAAAATTCAGTCAAGATCTCATTGGGCCCAAGGGTTATGTAGACTTTTTAATATATTTCATTGAGGTTTTATAGGATCTCAAATAGATCACTCTGAACATCAGTGCTAATTTTCTAGTGCAAGAGGTGTTTAACTGTGGGCAATTTACAGATTTGGTAAGCGAGAAACCTACCATAGTAATAGATTTTAAGATAAAAATTAATGTAACTAGTTTTTCTAGTTGTTTGCCGCCTTCTTTTTCTTTTTGAAAGAAAAGGTGGGAAACATTCAGAGTTAATTACAGGTTCCAGTTTACTGTAATATGATTTTATTGATCAGAGAGGCCACCTTAGGATTCCACTTAAGGGATTTTTATTGTTGGAAGTATTAAAAAATATTTAATACCTTGTTTGCTCCTGATATGGTCTTACATAATTTAGATTTTCAAAACATTATAATATAAAAACATCCACATTGTATGCTCTGAGATGAAGTCAAAACAACAAAATTTCTGCTATTTGATGAAAATAGTATTACTGTTGGGTTTATTGATATGTAAGTTTTTCTGATAAAAGCAGCACAGAAGTCATTGTGAACCCACAGCTTAGTAGAAGAGGTGAACTCATGTACAAATTGAGGCATATTAAAGTAGCAAGTATTAGAATTGCTCTGATTTATTTAGCTGGATAGATGGACCTATGTATGTTTTTAGAAAGTTATTTTTAGTTACTTTGCATTCCAGTATATTTCTTCCACCACTCTTAATTACTGCATGTGATTATTAGGGTGGTGATGTTGTTTTTGTTGTTCAGTCGTGTCCAACTCTGTGATCTCATGGACTGTATCATGCCAGGCTCCTCTGTCTTCCACTGCCTCCTGGAGTTTGCTCAAATTCATGTCCATTAAGTTGGTGATGCTACCTAACCATCTCATCCTCTGCTGCCCATTTCTTCCCATACTTTTATTTTATTTATTTATTTTTTTTATACTTTATTTTATTTTTAATTTTTTAAATTTTAAAATCTTTAATTCTTACATGTGTTCCCAAACATGACCCCCCCTCCCACCTCCCTCCCCACAACATCTCTCTGGGTCATCCCCATGCACCAGCCCCAAGCATGCTGCTTTTAAAATGAACTGTTAATGGATCTATGTTTAAATATTTTTGGTAAGGTTAATAATGTTCAGTATAATTGCATCTATTGATAAAGTAGTCAAAAATATTGTAAACACAGAGCAAGGACGAAAAGGTGAATCTTATAAAACCTTATAATTCTAGAAGTTTTGTTTAAGAATTCACTTAAATCTTTTAACATATGTTATCTTATACCTGTGAGTACATAATAAATATTATTTGATACTAGTATTGAAATTCATATCTGTTCTTCTTTATTTATCAGACTTTAAAATTACTTTAAGATGCATAGAAATGAAAGTACTCAGTTATTTTCAATAGTATCTGAGGTTGAATAGAACCTCACATTTAAATTATTATGCTGAATATCACTAGATACAGTCCGGTGGACTTCCTACTGTAATTATTTGTTGGGATTTGCTGAGGACTGTTATACCTGAAGGTAAGACATACTTGAGTGGTAACCGCTAGTCTACATTCAAAAGGAATTTATGATCTTTGTAAAAATTAATTGAGAACCAAGCATTGTTAAAGTTCTGTGTGGATTTATATCTTACCCTATTACTACTTTTTAAAAAGCTTGTTGAAAACTGAAACACACAAAAATAGAGGAAATTATATGAAGAGAGTTGTATGAAGCTGGGTAAACTGCATATCACCTGTGAATTATCAGCTCATGGCCAACTTTGTTTTCTCCATATTCCTCCCCCATTCTTGGATTATTTTGAAACAAATCCAAAATATCATTTCATTTTATCCACAAGTATTCCATTGTGTATCTTTGAAAGATAGGGATCTTTAAAAACATAATTCTAATATCATTTATATTTTCAAATAGCTAGTCAGTGTTCAAATTTTCCTACTTCTCAAAATTCTTTTCATAGTGTATTTGTTGAAATAGGTCCAAAATATAACTATATATTACAACTGATTGATATATTTCATGTGTCTTTTGATATTGTTCTCCATTCTTCTCATTTTTCCCCTTTCAAAATATTTATTGAAGAAATTATCTTTGTAGTGCTTCTCACAGTCTGAATTTTGCCGACTTCATCCACGTATTTATTTGCAGGTTTTCCTTTTGCCTATACTTTCTATAAACTTGTACTTAGATTTAAAGGCTTGATCAGGTTTAAGTTTTTCTTAGAAATCATATATCTGTTTGTCTCTTTTTATGATATAAGCAGCCATTTGAGGATTGTCGCCTAGATTTATCATCTCATTGTGGTTTGCAAATCATGATATTCTAATTCTAAACTTCCTTATTCATTTATTAATGGAATATTTCTGTAAAGCCATATTTCTCCATAACAATTATTTGGTAATTCTGAAGGACAGTTCTTACAAGGATAGACAAGATAAATTCTAGGTTCTTTTCCTTTATCTGGCGGTTTTTGAAATAATGAATTGAAATCCAAATGTTTTATAAGTACATGGTTTTATAAATGTTTGAAGTATCAATGTTTTTTGTCTTTTTTTAAGCTTTATTTATTGGCTGTGCTGAGTCTTTGTTAGTGAGTGGGCTTTCTCTAGTTGTGAGTGGGGACTATTCTTTGTTGTGGTATGTGAGCTTCTCGTTGTGGTGGCTTCTCTTATGACACACAGGATCTAGGACTCGTGGGCTTCAGCAGCTGTTGCTTCTGGGCTCCAGAGCAGGCTCATATTTGTGGCTTATGGTCTTAGTTCCTCTGTGGCATGTGGGATCCTCCTGGATCAGGGATTAAACCCTTGTCTCCTGCATTGGCAGGAGGGTTCTTTACCACTGAGACACCAAGGAAGCCCCAAGTTTTTTGCTTTTAAAAATTTTCATTAGTATTCATTTTGTTCTTATATAGGAACCTCCTCAAATCCTTTTGATTCTTTGAGTAGTTGTTGATGGTTTTCTTACTTCATGTTATGATGGGATATTCATGTTACACTTTTTATGTTCCAGATTTGCAAACTGCCATTTCTCTAAGGAGCCCTAATTTCTTTTATTAGGAAATGGTACTTAGAAATTATAGTCTAGGTGCTCCTTGTAGCAAGGTGTTCCTTGCTACACCTCTGATCAAAGGCTGATTGGTTATGATCACCAAGCCTTTTTAGTGGGTAGAGCTAGAAAATAAAGTTTCCTTCTTAAAGAAAAAATATGAGTTTGTTCCAGGATAGTTCCACTGTGTACTGATAAATTTAGGACTGTAGAGTTTTTGTTTCTTCAACTTTGCATATATATTTACCTTTCCAGCAGCCTAAAAACTGTGCTTCCTAATGACACCAACATAATTACTCATTTGTTTTATCCAACAATATCCATAGAATTGGGCTTCCCAGGTGATGCTAGTGGTAAAGAACCTGCCTGGCAGTGTAGGAGATGTAAGAGACACAGGTTTGATCCCTGAATTGGGAAGATCCCCTGGAGGAGGGCATGGCAACCAACTCCAATATTCTTGCCTGGAGAATCCGATGGACAGAGGAGCCTGGAGGGCTACAGTCCGTAGGGTTGCAGAGTCGGACACGACTGAAGTGACTTAGCACACACATACATAGAGTGCTCTCAGAGCTAACAATATTATTACTACAAACACATAGGATTTCTTTTTGTTTTTCTAAAGGTATATCCCTTGTGGGATGAATGGATAAATTACTGTGTTTTAAAGTCACTTGAGATAATTTCCTCTTTTGTAGATTTGCCTCTAGTTTAATACATAGTTAAGCTCATTTATTTGATTTGCTTTTGATATTTAAGGGTTGCTGTTTTTAGGTGTAACATTGTTTTACAACTATGTTAAGTGGTTACATGGTTCCAAAATCAGATCTATGAAAGAAGATAATTCGGAGAAATTTAACTTCTGTCTTGGTCCCCTTCCTCTCTACTCCTGTTAGTCATCATTTTAAAAAGTTTTAGTTTATATTTATCCATCTATCTGTCCTTCGTCTTAGATAAGCAATTGCATATTGTACGTAGTTTTCTCCACCTTACTGTTTTTACCTTACATATACCCTGTAGATCATGCTATAGTACACATTCTCGATGGGGAATATCACCTCAGGGAGGGGAAATTGGTTCTTGAAGGGTAAAAAAAAAGTCTTGAATTTTACAATGGTTTGTTGTGCTCCAAAGGCCATGGTACCTAAATGGATATACAGTATATCTGTGATATTAAAACTTCATGGGGGATGATTAGGAATAAAAATATCTAAAAGGATGTTTTGGGGAGGCAATAATGACAAAAAGGTTGAGAAACTGCTCTGTAGCAGTATATAGTATATTCAGTTCAGTTCAGTTGCTCAGTCTTGTCCAACTCTTTGTGACCCCATGAATTGATATTAATTGCAGGTTAGTAGGGTCTTGCAGATTATATTTTGCAGATATATAGGGTCTGTTATGCTGCCGTCTATTGAGTCGCACAGAGTCGGACACGACTGAAGTGACTTAGCAGCAGCAGCATGATAAAACTAGCTTTCTGTTCGTCAGCATTTTGGTTGTTTCCATTCCTTTGCCATTATCAACAGTGCTGCAATGAATGTACATTCTTTTGTATTTTTTCCTATATACTTTTGAGACAGATTCTGAAAGTGAGATTCCTAGGTCAAAGGCCAATTGCCCATAATTTTGCAGGACACTGTCAAATTCCTTTTATGGTAGTATTTTAGTTTATAATAGTGGATATGTTCTAAATTATAATAGTGGATATGTTCATTATGAGATGTCACCATTTATGAGAACCTTATTAGACTTCTAATTAGCTGTAAGAAATATAATTTTCATATTATAAAATTTCACTTATCAGACTTTTTCAAATTATCACTATACTACTACCATATGTCGTTCATAAATGAAAAGCAATGGATCTGTCTAAAAGGCCACATGCTTTAGACTAATTTTTTTAAATGTGCTGAATCTGTCTGGTCGTAGTCAGGACAATTGCTGACATTGAGTTTGTTTTTCAAGTAAATGTAGCATAAGATTTTAAAATGTTTTTTATTTAATTATAAATGTTTAAATTTAAGAGAGATTTCACTTAAGTTTTGAAATGCTTTGTACCAATTAGATTACCTGGTTTTCTTCAACCCATTGTTTTCATGAAACTATTCGATTATATGGCAAAACCCCCTTTGGATATGAAGCTATTCATCCTTAGTTCCCTTAAGAGCAGGGATTAACTACATGGAACCCTTCTTGTCATTTGGACCATACATGTTTTTTCCAGGGAAAAGGTTCCACATTTTTTTAGTAATACTTCCCCTTATTACCCCCACAACTTTGCTCAAGTTAGAGTCCCTCTCACTTTAATCCTAACTAGGATCTGCAAATATTAAAGAGGTAAGTTAAAAAGGAACATTATATTTTATGAGAAAAAGTTCCAGGGATAGATTGTAGCTCAGTATTTTTATTTTTTCATTCTTAAGTTCTGATGACTTTCAGTTTAACGGCCTGAGGGATGTTGCACAGTAACTCACACTGATTGTGACGGAGATTAATTGCATCAGACTATCCCTATAGTTCTTCAGATATTTATGTATACCCAGAACAGGGCCTGGTACACAGTATGCGCTTAAATTTATTCCATAAATAAATGACTGAGGAGCTACTGACATTTATATTCAGTAAGTGGTTAATGAGGAAAGGATTTTAGAATATCTGATTATTTCATCTGTGCAAAAAGGACTAAAAAAAACAGTCATGAAGTTTTGTAGAACCAGGTTTCCTATAGCATATTTAACTGTTTGGAGGTTAAAGATAGAAAGGGAAAAATAGAATTTGGGCGACAACGTGAAACTGTCACAGTTATTTTTGTTAAAAGACTTCATTTTATTAAAATGTCACCTTGTTGCACAAGTACTATCGACTAGAAAAGTTTTGCTGCCTAGTTGATCCCTTGATTGTGGAGTAAATTTGGGTTTTTAGTAAATGTAGGTAACATTTCCCTCTTCCTTTGTAGGCATTTGGGATCACAGCTTTGTGAATTAGAAAAACTGATAGATAAAATGATGATTGCAGAATTTTCTACTTATTCTCACAGTGACTTAAATAGACCATTGGAAGATGACTGTCAAATTTTAGAAGAGGTATGTCCTTTGAACTCTAGAATGAAATTGATCTCATTGCTTAGTGTTATTTGCTAACGCATTGTATAGAACATTCTTCTTAGGTTATAGTGGGCAAAATTATCTTCAGTATCAGTCTGTGTGAGACCTATGAAATCTTTCACTATGTGACTTTAGTAAGCACTATACTTGTTTATTAACCTTTGAAATTAGAGAATAAATAATTTTATAGCTTAATTAAAAATGGAAATTAAAGTCTTTATATAGCTTATAACCCAAGTTCCAAATGTAGATATAGGATGATTAACTTATATCCTTGTGTATGCATATAATGGAGTGTGTCTTATAGAAAAAGTGATCGTTATTGTATGGTATTTTACCTGTCATTCACATTCACTGAGCACCTGTTATGAACATGTTTTATGCATGTGCATGCACAAATGTATCATATTTGTTAATTTATTTGGTAACTTCTTAATGCTGATTACTGCCAAGAACTATTAATAGTAAAGAATCCAAAAAGTCCTGATAGCAGCCTAATCAGTTAAAGAGATTTTTGTGTTAGCAGTTCAGTCAGTTCAGTTCAGTTCAGTTGCTCAGTCGTGTCCAACTCTTTGCAACCCCATGAATCCCAGCACGCCAGGCCTCCCTGTCCATCACCAACTCCTGGAGTTCACTCAGACTCACGTCCATTGAATCAGTGATGCCATCCAGCCATCTCATCCTCTGTCATCCCCTTCTCCTCCTGCCCCCAATCCCTCCCAGCATCAGAGTCTTTTCCAATGAGTCAACTCTTTGCATGAGGTGGCCATAGTACTGGAGTTTCAGCTTTAGCATCATTCCTTCCAAAGAAATCCCAGAGCTGATCTCCTTGAGAATGGACTGGTTGGATCACCTTGCAGTCCAAGGGACTCTCAAGAGTCTTTCCACAAATAATCCAGGTCATCATTCCAGTGTTGTAGACCACTAATTTAAAAGCACAGGGCTTATAGAATATTTATTAGTCATCAGGGTTTGAGAAGAATACTTTCTAGCTTCTTATTGAAACTAGACTAAAATAAATTGTTCTGCCCCCAAACCAGCTTCATTTGATCCACTGTAGTAGGATGGGATTTGCCTGTTTTAGAATAATGACTGCAAAAATCTGATGACAAGATCGCTTTGGAAAGGGGTTGTTAAGGCTTCTAGAAAATACCATATGCAATATAGAGATTTCAGGGTTAAACAATTGATTATTTCTACTTCTAAGTGAGATTATTTTGTACTTAAATTGTGACATTGTTACCCTTTTTTTTTAATAGGAAAGACTAATCTCTCTTGTATTTGGACTTTTAAAACAAAGAAAACTTAATTTTTTAGAAATATATAGTGAAGAAATGATTATTACAGCAAAGAATATCATTAAACAGGTAATTGTACTTTTTTATTTTATAAATTTTGGTCTAGAATCTTTTGTGAAGTTTATTTTTATATTATCTTGTAATATATTCAGTATCATAATATTTTCTCATTTATTTAAAAATTTTAAATATAGAAAACTAGAACAAAAAAAAATATAGCCCACCTAGTCAAAAAGATTATCATTTGACTATTTAAAAGTGTAAGTAGTTACTGGTGTTTTTCATTAATTGTACATATATTTCACTTTGAATCATAACATAAACATTTCCTCATAAGCCTTCATAAAGATCACTTTTAAAGGTTATATAAAATTCCATCAACATCCTGTTACTTAAGCCTGTTTAACCTTTCCTCTGTGTTAAATATTTAGGTCATTTTCTATTTGGTAGTATAAGGATCACTGTGACAACTTTGGTATAAAGTTTTGTTTGTTTAGTTTTTTCATATTTAAGACTGTTTTCTTAATAACTGATTCCTGAAGTAGAATTGTTGGTCAGAGAGTGAAAAGTATTCTTAAATTGTTTGATGCATGGAGTTGAATTGCCTTTTTTTTTTTAACCAAAAAAAGATTTTACCAATAGTATATACTTACATCAGTATTTCTTCTTATCCTGAGCTCTAAGAAATTATCATTGTAAACTAAAATCTATTGTTTTTTTTTTTTAGTATCTTAGATTTTTGTTTTGACTTTTCAAATAAATCTCATTCACTGAACTTTAGTTTTTCTGTATTTGAAAAATAACAATTTTGAATGTATTTGTTAGGCTTAACTGATCATCATCGTTAGGTTAAATGTACATTTTTTAGTTTTTAATGTTTAAATAAAACAAGCAAGAACTAAATATACACGTATCTTATGACTTAGCAATTCTATTTCTAGTAATTTACCCATCAGAAATTTGTACATAGACCACCAAAACAGCACAAGCATTTCATGGCAGTATATTTGTAATTTAAAAAAAAAAAAAAAGTGGAAAAACCCAAATTTTTTCATCAGTAGGAAAGGTAAATAAAATTGTAGCATATTTACATCACTGAATTCTATAACAGCAATGAGAATGAATAATTACATGAAACAAATAACATGGATATTCACATACATACTGTGGAGCGAAGGAAGCCAGACACAGAGGAGTACACACTGTATGATTCCACTGACCTAAAAATTCAACCATGAGCAAAATTAGTCTATGATGTTAGAAATTAGGATAGTGATGGCTTTGGGGAGGAAGTAGTGACCAGGAGGGGAATAAGAGAGGGGATGACTGGTAATGTTCAATTTCATAATCTGAGTTCTGTTTAAATAGGTGTACTCTACTTGTGAAATAAATATTGAGCTATAAGTATAATTTGTTCAGTTTTCTGTATGTATATTTTAAACAGTTTTTAAAAACTGCTGTGCTTTAATTGCTAGACTTCTAAGTCTGAGCATTTATTTTTTTAAAACTTTAAACTTTCGCATGTATTATGAGGAAGTGTGACCTCCAAAGTGAATTTCTTTTGGAATTTTAGTATGAAGCTTAAACTATGTTCCTAAGAATTATAGTTCTGTGGGGACTTTTTGTGTGCATGTGTTGTGTGTTTGTTTATGTGTGTACCTTTGAACAGTTTTGAACAGTTTTAAAAAGTAGGAAATTTTAATTAGTACAGTTTAAGCATTCTCTGGAGTAATTATTTAATAGGGTACTGCTGCAATTTGTAAGAGTCAAAAGAGAGGTTTGGTAGAATGATTATCATAGTCATTGAGGCCCTTATTAATAAATAATGAACATGTAGTACTTACAATTCTAAAGATGTTAATCAATTTTTTTTCCTTAAATTTTGCAGTGTGTGATTAATAAAGTTTCACAAATAGAAGATATAGACACAGATGTTGTTTTGAAGTAAGTATAAATATTAAGTTGGGGTTACCAGTCAGGGAAAAGATAACACATTAGATTAAGGATAGAATAAAGAGGATTTAGTTAAGGAAATATTTACTAAAGTATGGGCAGAGTATGGGAAAATACAAGTGATAGTGCAGTACCTTAAAGGGGCAAAGTGAAAGTGACCCCATGGACTGTAGCCTATCAGGCTCCTCCATCCATGGGATTTTCCAGGCAAGAGTGCTAGAGTGGATTGCCATTTCCTTCTCCAGGGGATCTTCCCGACCCAGGAATCGAACCCGGGTCTCCCGCATTGCAGGCAGACGCTTTACCGTCTGAGCCACCAGGGAAGCCTTAAGGGGCAAAGAGAGCCATTAATAGAATTCAGAAGGAGAAAACAATGTAAGTAGTTAGAATAATCTTGTAGTAATTGAATTGATGTTCAGTGGAGGGGGCCAGTCTTTCTGTGGTAACCACTCCGGGGCAGAGATGAAACTATCAGCACCTTTGCTCCTTTCAGTCTTTTGCAAGGGCTCCTCACTGGCCAAGTCCACAAGTCAGCCTCCCAGGGCTGAGAGAGGGTGGAGATGTACATAGATACGGAGGGTGGAAATTGAAGAAGAATAGCAGTGCTAAATTTGTTTAGCCATATAATTAAAATGCAGTTAACTTTGAGAAGTTTGAATGCATGACTTAGAATTGCCCGTGTCTGTAATTTTTTGTTTTCCCTTGAAATTTCTGTTCTTCTACTTTGAGAAAAATAGTGATAAATATTTTATGACTATGAATTTCTTGTTCATATACATATATAAGTTTTATTAACTGGTCTAAGATATGAATAGTACTATGGACAACTGTAAAACTTCTCTGGGCCAAGTTCATAGAATGAGAATTGTGGAGTTTTAATTTGCACACTTACCTAGTGAAAGCTCAGGTTCAGAATTAGTTGAAGCAGTCCTAATAAGGCAGGGATCACTAGTAGTTAGAAAAATTAAGTTACTGGACTATTGCTAAAGGTCCTACACACATGGAGAGTCAGTTTTTAGTTTTTTCTTCTGTATGAAATTTTCTTAACTTAGAGCACATCCTATACCTCAAATATATAGGAGTACCTTTTGAGAATAAATTCCTAAGTGTAGCATCATTAATTAAAAATTTAGAGTAATAAGTCATTATATTGTTCTGAAATACCTTTATGGAATTCTGTTTTTTATTTTAAAAATTGATGTCAGCTATAAAAATATTGGCTATACTTTTATATATTATACTAATATAATATTTAGTGTGTGTGTATATATATATATATAAAACATTCTAGATATAAATATTGGCTAATACATAGCATTTTTAAAATTAATTGTGCAATGTCCTGAGTACTTATTGACTCGGTTAATACTAACATCTACCATATGTGGTAGCTTCTATCACTTTTTCCATATGAATTTCCCTGGTGGCTCAGTGGTAGAGAATCTGCCTGTAATGCAGGAGACATGAGTTCAGTCCCTGGGTTGGGAAGATCCCCTGGAGAAGGAAATGGCAACCCACTCCAATGTTCTTGCCTGGAGAATCCCCAAGGACAGAGGAGCCTGGCAGCCTATCTTCCATGGGGTTGGAAAAGAGTTGGACACGACTGAGAGACTTTCACTCACTAAGTCACTTGGCCAGAGTCATACAATTAGTTAAGTGGCAGGGCTGGATCTTGAACCAAGACACTGTGGCTCAAGAGCCCATACTCTTAGCCACTATGCCATGTTACCCTTCATATATAGAAAAGTACTTTTAGTTTATAGTTAGAAAAATAGGTTATTAAGTTTTTTAGGGGAGCTGTTATGTTTCTCATTTTTATTCCAGCATATATCTTTTCTACATTTAACCTAAATTAGTTTATTTCTCTATCCCTTTAATCAAATGACCACAAAGCATGTTCACATGGAATTAATACATGATAAAGATGTCTTAGGGAGAAGGCGATAGCAACCCACTCCAGTACTCTTGCCTGGAAAATCTCATGGATGGAGGAGCCTGGTGGGCTGCAGTCCATGGGGTCACTAAGAGTCGGACACAACTGAGCGACTTCACTTTCACTTTTCACTTTCATGAATTGGAGAAGGAAATGGCAACCCACTCCAGTGTTCTTGCCTGGAGAATCCCAGGGATGGGGGGAGCCTGGTGGCCTCTGTCTCTGGGGTCGCACAGAGTCGGACACAACTGAAGCGACTTAGCAAAGATGTCTTAGAGATGTTTAAACAAGGAGTTGTTTACTAATTGACTTCTTCATCTCTGTTGTATAATTGTAGATTAAATTGCATTTTATTCTTTTGTTACTAGATAGTATTCAGTGTAGTTTCTTCCAGCTTGTAGATGATATCATACTGGCCCCAAGACAGTCATTATTTTTGTTTGAATTTTTTCTCTAGGCTTGCAGATCAGATGAGAATGTTGAATTTTCCTCAGTGGTTTGATTTACTAACGGATATTTTCTCCAAGTTTACAATTTTCCTACAGAGAGTTAAGGTAAGCTTACGTGATTTATCAGTTTGTCCAGGATATCCCTAAAATTGTCCTCTTTCTAGACACAAAAATTTGAATAAAACAAAATTTTTAATTTTTGCAATTTTTCTAAAGGAGCTTTGTTTTAAATAAGATTTGAAGTGCTTCAGAGTATTTTGGTAACTTTTTTTTTTTTAATGATTCTGAACGATTTATTTCATTTTAAAAAGAAATATGCTTCAGTTCAGTTCAGTCGTCCAGTCGTGTCCGACTCTTTGCAACCCCATGAATCCCAGCACGCCAGGCCTCCCTGTCCATCACCAACTCCTGGAGTTCACTCAAACTCTCGTCCATCGAGTCGGTGATGCCATCCAGCCATCTCATCCTCTGTCATCCCTTTCTCCTTCCCCCAATCCCTCCCAGCATCAAAGTCTTTTCCAATGAGTCAACTCTTCGCATGAGGTGGCCAAAGTACTGGAGTTTCAGCTTCAGCATCATTCCTTCCAAAGAACACCTAGGGCTGATCTCCTTTAGAATGGACTGGTTGAATCTCCTTGCAATCCATGGGACTCTCAAGAGTCTTCTCCAACACCACAGTTCAAAAGCATCAATTCTTTGGCACTCAGCTTTCTTCACAGTCCAACTCTCACATCCATACATGACTACTGGAAAACCATAGCCTTGACTAGATGGACCTTTGTTGGCAAAGTAATGTCTCTGCTTTTGAATATGCTATCTAGGTTGGTTACAACTTTCCTTACAAGGAGTAAGCATCTTTTAATTTCATGGGTGCAGTCACCATCTGCAATGATTTTGGAGCCCAAAAAACTGAAGTCTCACACTGTTTCCACTGTTTCCCATGAAGTGATGGGACCAGGCATTAAATATTATAAGTAATATTTCCTTTTGTGATTTTGTGATGCTTGAATCTATCTTGATTATCTATAGTTAAAATATTGTGAAATACTCAAAAATCTATCCCATAACACTTAATTTTTCTAGGAATTTAATATTAATATTATGCTGATACCATAGTATTTTTAACATACAGTTCATATTTATATTACTCTAATGTTCTTTATTGCAGGTTTTTATTTCATTTTTAAGCCTGGGGTCCAGTCATGTATCAGGCATCATATTTAATTACTTTGTGGTCAAGCCAGTTAATTTTCATCTGGTCAGTATAAGGAAAAGAACACATGTCACACAGCATTCTTCAGAAGAAAAGATGTTATAGACTCTAGTATGTGGTGTTGGGATTACCAACGTGTCATAACTGTTTTAATAAGACAGTCCTTAGGAATTACTGAGTATAAGAGGCTGTTAGTGAAATGTGATATTCTTTGAATTATCAAGTGTCAATATTTCATTTATGTTCTAGTCAAGATCCCTGGCATCTCCTGAGTTTCATATTAAAAATGATCTGGGGGACTTAGGTATTTATCTATAATATGACTTTCTTAATAAAATTGGGATGATGCTCTACATCACATCTATAAGCTTTCTGGTTGAAATGGGAAAAGTTTTTATAAAATGTGATTCATTGCATTTAATTTAGACTCCTACCCAGATGTTGATCTTATCTATTGATAGTGATAGATATCAAACCTGTATCTGTGAATTGTACAGTATAAGGGCATGTTTTTACTTTTTCTTATATTCCCACCATGACTTCATCACACACTTCTGGATATCTAGAACTCCTACATTGCATAGTTGGAGTTGGCCAACTTTTTGCCAGTAATTGTTTAAATAGCCATCTTACTTTTAGATTCTATATCAGTTAAACTAAGCCAAATTACTATTTGATGTATGTGCTATATGAAAACAGTGATTTGTCCTAATTGTAGCTTCTCATTTTCACATTTAGACCACTTAAACTAATATTGTTGTAAAACATCTTTGAAGATGATGTTTGATTTCTAAATACAGTAATTTTTCTTTGGACAAGTTTATGATTCATTCTAGGGCATGATTTCACTGAAACATAACATTAGAAACCTCATTTTTAATGAAGATTTTTAAATAACTACAAATCAGAAAGAACTCTGATGTCTAACATAGAAATGGTAAAATTGGTTATGCCTAGTATACTCGCTAGGACAGAATGTCATGCAGGCAAGGATTTTTAATGATTGAAGAAAATGCATACATTATAACATTAAGTGAAGAAACAAGACAGAGATCTGTTTATGTAGCATGCTCTTAGCTGTGTTAAAAATGTTTTTTTTTTTTATTTTTTTACCTCTTAATCTGCATAGACCAGAGACAGCCTGTCTTTTTGTGGTTGCCTTTAGATGGTAGAATTATGTGTAATTTAAACTTGTTATTCATTCTTTTCTCTTTTCCCTAAGTTTTCTACAGAAAGAGACATTACATTTTTGTAATTGAAGTATAGTTGACTTACAGTGTTGTATTAGTTTCTGGTATACAGAAAAGTGATTCAGTTATTCAGTTACATGTATTCATTTTATAGTCTTTTCCATTATAGCTTATTACAGGATGTTGAATATAGTTCCCTGTGCTATATATACAGTAGGACCACTGTTTATCTGTTTCATATAGTTTGTGTCTGCTAATCTCAAACTCCTAATTTATCCATCCCCTGCCCTGCCCTTTCCCCTTTGGTAACCGTAAGTTTGTTTTCTATGTCTGTGAGTCTGTTTCTTTTTTGTTAATGAGTTCATTAGTATCTCTTTTTTCATGATAGTATCTCATGATAAGTGACATCATGTGGTATGTGGTATTGTCTTTCTGTATCTAACTTACTTCAATTAGTATGACAATTTCTAGATCTATCCATGTTGCTGCATGGACTGATGGCATTTTTCATTCTTTTTATGGCTGAATAATATTCCATTGTGTATATTTACCACATATTTTTACCCATTTATCTGTCAGTGGACATTTCCATGTCTTGGCTATTATAAATAGTACTGCTATGAATATTGGGTTGCATGTATCTCTTCTAATTAGAGTTTTCTCCAGATATATGCCCAGGAGTGGCATCACTGGATCATATGATAACTCTATTTTTAGTTTTTTAAGGAACTTCCATACTGTTTTCCATAGTGGCTGCACCAATTTACATTCCCACCAGTGGTGTCAGAAGGAACCTTTTTCTCCACATCATCTCCAGCATTTATTATTTGTATACGTTTTGAAGATGGCCATTCTGATCAGTGTGAGGTGATACCTCATTGTGGTTATGGATGGTATTTCTCTAATAATTAGCAGTATCAAACATCATTTCATATGCCTTTTGGCTGTCTGTGTGTCTTCTTTGGAGAATTGTCTAGATCTGCCCATTTTTTGATTTGGTGTTGTTTTTTTTTAATTGACCTATATAAGCTGTTTGTGTATTTTGGAAATTAATTCCTTGTAGGTCACATAATTTTCAAATATTTTCTCCCAGTCCTTTCATTTTGTTTGTGGTTTCCTTTGCTGTGCAAAAGCTTTTAAGTTTAATTAGGTCCCATTTGTTTATTATTGTTTTTATTTCCATAACTCTAGGATTCAGCTCCATAAAAATACTGCTGTAATTTGTTTCCAAGAGCATTCTGCCTGTGTTTTCCCCTAGGAGTTTTATAGTATCCAGTCTTACATTTACTTCTTTAATCAATTTTGAGTTTATTTTTGTAGATGGTGTTAGAGAGTGTTCTGATTTCATTCTTTCACATGTAGCTTCTTTTCCCAGTACCACTTGTTGAAGAGACTGTCTTTTCTCCATTGTATATTCTTGTATTCTTTCTTTTAGATTAATTGACCACAAGTGTGTATGTTTATTTGGGGGCATTAATTGTATTTTGAATTTTTGTTTATTGTTTATACCCCATAGTTTAGTATGATTTGTATAGCTGAAAAAGAAAATAATCCTTAAATGCAGCTTGACAGTCTTTTCAAGAAATTTTTAACTCTGATTTTCAATTTGTTACATAGACAGATCTGGACTGTCATTTTAGAGGCTTAATCAATATGGTTACCAGATTATTTCATTCACTATTCTCAAGACTGGAAAAATTTATTTTAGTTGTTCTGTTATTTAAACATGAACTTAACTAAAATTGCTGCAATAGGAAAGTTCAGAAAGTAAATCATCTGCCTACATTTTTTTTAATGCATTTATTAGCTAGTTACTTTGTGCCAGGCACTGTTCTGAGCACATTATTTTTTATTATTATTATTTTGAAATTTTTTATTGGGGTATAGCTGCTTTACCCTACTGTTGAATCTATTATGTATTGTGAAATCTTCTGGCATTCTTAAACAAGAATGATTCTGGACTTAAAAAAAAAAATCACAAACCTTTAAAACTTGTAGATATCGTGAAAACAGTGAAGAAGAACCCCTAAGAGATACAGCCAATACACTGTATAGAGAAAGTTTATTGTATTAGCTAAGATGTTGTCAGTTAAAAGTGGCAAAATGTCCAAATCAGACTAATTTAAACAATAAAAGAAATGTATTGTCTTGAGGAACTTAAAATAGTCCAAAAACGATAGACTTCAGTTTTGGTGTGGTCATTGTTTTCTTGATTAGTTTTACTGTTTTATTTTATTTCTACCTCCTCTTTTTTGACTTCACTTTTAAAGTAACTAATGTAATTACAGCAAAATATCTAAATATAACAGTTTCAAGTCTTCCACATTTGTATACTATACCTCCTAGAACAAGATTTTTTTCTTCTTCAGTCATCAAATGAAAGTCCCTCATTTTAAACCATTGGGCTAATTTGGGTCACATACCCAATCACTGTGGTAAAAAAAATGCTATGCACTGATTGGTTTGGGTCTGGATTTTCTTCTTATTTCTAATCCTGTGGCAAGGAGGTTTGGGAGCATATTGGGTGGCTATGCAGGACTGAACCTGAAATTGGAAGGTGGACTCAGTTTTGCATAGCTAGCCTATGAGTGAAGTGCAGATTAGTTGCTGGAGGAGAGAAAGACTATGTTTAATTATTTTTTAATGAGAAAATTTTTTGAGAAAGAAAATCACTAAGAGAGAAGAGATAAGGGAGAAGAAAGGCAGAAATGAAGATGGGAGAGGTAGCATATTAAAGATTAAGACAGCAGTAAAGATTAAAAGCAGCAGTGGAATCGTTTAGCAGGGAGCAGGTTTGTGACAATAGAGAAGTTACTGATGAGCAGAGAAGATGTACAGTCTCCACAGACTTGAAGGCTCAGTATCTCTGTCTAATACTATATGGAATATTCACTTAGATTACATTTAGTCCCAAATAAACAGGAACAGTATGAAAAGGCAAAAAGATAGGACATTGAAAGATGAACTCCCCAGGTCGGTAGGTGCCCAATATGCTAATGGAGATCAGTGGAGAAATAACTCCAGAAAGAATGAAGGGATGGGGTCAAAGCAAAAACAACACCCAGTTGTGAATGGGACTGGTGATGGAAGCAGGGTTGGATGCTGTAAAGACCAGTATTGCATAGGAACCTGAAATGTTAGGTCCATGAATCAAGGCAAATTGGAAGTGGTCAAACAGGAGATAATAAAGAGTGAACATCGACATTCTAGGAATCAGTGAACTAAGATGGACTGGAATGGGTGAATTTAACTCAGATGACCATTATATCTACTAATGTGGGCAGGAATCCCTTAGAAGAAATGGAGTAGCCATCGTAGTCAGCAAGAGTCCAAAATGCAGTACTTGGATGCAGTCTCAAAAACAACAGAATGATCTCTCAGCAGTGGCCACAGGACTGGAAAAGCTGTTTTCATTCCAATCCCAAAGAAAGGCAGTGCTCAAACTACCGCACAATTGCACTCATCTCACATGCTAGTAAAGTTAACGCTTAAAATACTCCAAGCCAGGCTTCAGCAATATGTGAACTGTGAACTTCCTGATATTCAAGCTGGTTTTAGAAAAGGCAGAGGAACCAGAGATCAAATTGCCAACATCTGCTGGATCATCGAAAAAGCAAGAGAGTTCCAGAAAAACATCTATTTCTGCTTTATTGACTATGCCAAAGCCTTTGATTGTGTGGATCACAATAAACTGTGGAAAATTCTGAAAGAGATGGGAATACCAGACCACCTGACTTGCCTCTTGAGAAGCTTGTATGCAGGTCAGGAAGCAACAGTTAGAACTGGACATGAAACAACAGACTGGTTCCAAATAGGAAAAGGAGTACGTTAAGGCTGTATATTGTCACCCTGCTTATTTAACTTCTATGCAAAGTACATCATGAGAAAGTCTGGGCTGGGAGAAGCACAAGCTGGAATCAAGACTGCCGGGAGAAATATCAATCACCTCAGATATGCAGATGACACCACCCTTATGGCAGAAAGTGAAGAGGAACTAAAGAGCCTCTTGATGAAAATGAAAGAGGATAGTGAAAAAGTTGGCTTAAAGCTCAACATTCAGAAAACGAAGATCATGGCATCTGGTCCCATCACTCCATGGCAGATAGATGGGGAAACAGTGGAAACAATGGCTGACTTTATTTTTCCGGGTTCCAAAATCACTGCAGACGGTGATTGCAGCCATGAAATTAAAAGACACTTACTCCTTGGAAGAAAAGTTATGAGCAACCTAGATAGCATATTAAAAAGCAGAGACATCGCTTTCCCAACAAAGGTCTGTTGAAGGAAATGGCAACCTACTCCAGTGTTCTTGCCTGGAGAATCCCAGGGATGGTGGAGCCTGGTGGGCTGCCGTCTATGGGGTCGCATAGAGATGGACACAACTGAAGCACCTTAGCAGCAGCAGCAGTCAAAGCTATGGTTTTTCCAGTGGTCATGTGTGGATTTGAGAGTTGGACTATAAAGAAAGCTGAGTGCTGAAGAATTGGTGCTTTTGAACTGTGGTATTGGAGAAGACTCTTGAGAGTCCCTTGGACTGCAGGGAGATCCAACCAGTCCATTCTGAAGGAGATCAGTCCTGGATGTTTATTGGAAGGACTGATGTTGAAGCTGAAACTCCAGTACTTTGGCCACATGATGCAAAGAGCTGATTCATTGGAAAAGACCCTGATGCTGGGAAAGATTGAGGGCAGGAGGAGAAGGGGACGACAGAGGATAAAATGGCTTGATGGTATCACCGACTCGATGGACGTGGGTCTGAGTGAACTCTGGGAGTTGGTGATGGACAGGGAGGCCTGGCGTGCTGTGTTTCATGGGGTCGCAAAGAGTTGGACATGACTGAGCGACTGAACTGAACTGAACTGAAAACAGGAAACAGAGTGTTTTAAAGAAGGGGATTTATTAGTTCATATAACTAAAAAAAATCTGTAGGTAGGTCAACCTTTAGGTGTTTAATAGAGAAGTTGATGATATTATCAAGCCTTAGTTTTGTTCCCGTGTTTTTCTCAGTTGTGTTCTATGTATCTTTAGCTTTAAGCTCAGGTGGTTTGTTGGCTGATTGACCCACCTTGGACCCTTATCCTATCTTTGGAGACTTACATTTGGAGTCTACTTGCCTAGAACCATGTAGATCCTGAAAAAGAAATCAAGAATTTTGAGAAAGGGACAGCAAGTTATGAGAGTTCAACCTTGAATGTTAAAGTAGGAATATAGCTCCTTATTTCTTAATAGTCCATGAAGACATTGATTTACATAAATTTGCTCTTGATTCATCTACCTTTCAGTATTTATTAAGTACCTCCTCCATGCACAGTACTTACTGTTCTAGGCAGTAGGATACAGTATCTCATGGAGCTAACACTGTAGTGGAAAGAGACCTAGAACTAAAAAATTAAAAGATAGCGATAACTGATACTTTAAAAAAAAACGATTAATGGGATAGGATTAACTGGTAGGGGTTACAGGAGGCTTCTTTGAGGAAGTGACATTTGTGCAAGAACCTTAGTGATGAAAAGGAAAGATGTATGTAAACATCAAGGTGAAGAGCATTCCCGGCAGGGGAAACAGCAAAGGTACTGAGATGGAAACAGTGAAGTTTAAAAGAATAGGAAGAGAACCAGAATGTCTCAACAACACTGAATGAGTGAGAATAGATGTGAGATGGGGAGAAATGGATATAAAAGTAGATATGGTAAGGAATAGGGATTGTGTTTTCTTTTTAAGTAAGCACATCAATGAATATGATCCTCTTATAGGCAAGTTATGTTCAATGTAACCTATTTAAGAAGTGAGAGAAATATGCACTGTATTGTAGGGAGATCACCATTTAAAAAATTAATTTGTAAGTGTAGCCCTATGCCTAAACTTTAAAGGGAACCCATCTCTTTAGCAGTTTGTTTTTCACCAATAAACTTTATTGTGTAATTGAAGATAGAAATTCTGATATGCATGACCTTGACTCATTTGTAAAATGCTCAAACATACACATACAGTTCACTTTTGAAACCTTGGGTACAAAATATTTTATACCAATTTAAAATGTATCCTGTTTTCTTCTAGGCAACCTTAAATATCATTCATAGTGTTGTTCTCTCAGTTCTTGACAAAAACCAAAGGACTAGAGAATTGGAAGAGATTTCACAACAGAAAAATGCTGCGAAAGATAATTCACTAGACACAGAAGTGGCTTATTTAATCCATGAAGGCATGTTTATAAGTGATGCATTCAGTGAGAGTGAATTAACACCTATAGCCATAGATACTACCTCTCAAAGAAATGCATCTCCAAATAGTGAGCCCTGCAGCAGTGATTCTGTATCCGAACCAGAATGTACTACTGATTCTTCATCCAGCAAAGAGCAGATATCATCATCTGTTACTCCAGGAGCTGTGGATATTATGTGAGTATGGTGACTGTTGCCAGATTAACAGAACTTTGAGTCATCTTATTAATGGTTTAAATAAGACTGATTATTCAGTTTATTGAAAAACCGTGTATAGTTCGGTCTTTTGGAATTTAACAAAAATAAATAAATTTTATGAAACATACATATTTTTGAAAATTTATGGATGGTAAGGAGGTGAGTTTTGGAAATAATTGAGAATTGTAAGTCTGGGAAGAAACCATTCAATTAAATGCCCTCAATTTGGAGAGTTTAGATGGCTTATTTAAAGTCATTAGTGGCAGAACCTGTCCTGGAACTCAGGTCAATATTTCCTTGGTTATATTTCTTTCTTTTACTGTATCACCTTTGTATTTTGTATATAGTAAAGATGTATTTGGTTTACAATTTTCAGTTGTTCAAAGGCATGAGTTTCCAAGTGGGTCACACTGTCTTTTTAAATATTACTTTTTAAAACTTATTTTGAAATAATTTCAGATTTACAGAAAAGTTGCCAGAATTATTAAAAAAAAAAAAACCTCTAGTATACCCTTCACCTTGCTTCCCCAGTTGTCTATATCACATTGCCCTCTTTCTCCCTTTCTCGCTCTCTTTTCATCTCTCCTTTCTTTGTCTCTCATGTTAAAATTTTTACGCAGTCATTTGACAGTAGATTTCAGACTTGATGTCCCAAATACTTCAGCATATATTTCCTAAATACAATAGCACTTTCTAATAACTGCAGTATACTAGTGAAAATCAAGAGAACACTGATCGATTATTACCATCTAATCCATACACTTCATTAAGTGTTTTGAATAGAAAGAACAAAAGCAAAATAAAGCCAATAAAATCTTTCTGGTCTGAGAACATCGTTTATATTTTGTAATTATTAAGAGTAATAGCAACTCAGGTTTTTGTTCATTTTGGTATAAGTCAGATTATGGCCTAGGAGCTTATAAAGGTTGAAGTTATAGTGTAGAGTCAACTATAACACCTCCTCTCCCCACTATCAGTCAAGCAAACCCTGAACTACCTATAAATAAAAATTTTTCTTTCTCTGTTTAGGCTTATATTTTCACATATATTGATTAAATATATTGCTGTTAAAACAGAAGTTAAAATGTTTATAGTTTAAGCAATATATTAATAGAATTTTTTTCTCTCCTGAAAGAGTAAAGAGGTAGGAAGTTTTTTCTGGAGCTGAGAATGTAAATCTACCATCTCGTTTTGTGGCTTCAACCTGTGTCTTAGGAGGCTGCTCCAGTTTTATCATCTCATTTCCATCTGTAGTAGCAGGAAGGAGAGGAAAAAGGCTGATACTCTTCTTACTTTTTTGTTTTGATTTTTTTAGTTGGAATGTAATGCATATATAGGGGAATGCACCAGTTATAACATTCAGCTCAATTTATTATAACAAAATGAACATGCTGGTGTAATCACCACTCAAGTTAAGAGACAGAACATTACCAGCTCTTTTGAAGCACCCTGTTGCCACTGTGCTTTCACTTTTTCCCAAAGAAAACCATTAAAACTATTGATTTTTTCCAGGTTTTAGACTTTTATGTAAATGTAACCATTAAATTATGGTCTTTAGTCTCTAATTTCATTTCCCATTATATTTGTGATATTTTTCTAAGTTGTTGCATATAACAGTAGTCTATTTGTATATAGATGTTCCACTTTCTGACTGCACAACAATGTGTGTATCATTCTGCTGTTAATGGTTTGGATTATTTTCATTTTGTTGTGACTGTTCTTGTAGATGTCTTTGGTGTACATGTCATAAGTATTTCTGTTGAATATATATCTAAAAATGAATAAGTATGTGAATAGTCAATTTAACTAAAGCCAAATAATTTCCCAAAGTGATTATATGCCTTTACAATCCTATCAGCTGTGTGGAAGCATTCCTGTCTCTCCACATCTTCATTCATCTTGGTGTTGTTAGTCTTTCACATGTTAGTAAAACATTTTTGCATGTCACACGTGTAATAGTGTAAATTTCTATTTCCCTGATGATTGGTAAGAGGACCCTTTTCATATATTTACTGGCTGTTTGAATATCCTCTTGTGAAGTGCCTATAAATCCTTTACCCACTTCTTTCTTGGTTTGCCTTTTATTTCTTACTGATTATGGGAATTCTTTATGTAGCCTCAACACAATCCTTTGTCAGTTGGTCCATGATGCAAATTCCTTCTCCCACTCTGTGGGCTGGCTTTTCACTTTTTATTGGGGTCTTTTGTTAACAAGAGTTCTTAACTTTAATATAATCTTATGATTCATTCTTTCCTTTAATGGTTTATGTTTTTGTGTGTGTCCTATTGAAGAAAATCTTTCACTACCCTCAGACTTTGATGATATTCTCTTGCTTTTTTCTGGAAGATTTGTTGATGTCCCTTGCACATTTAGATCTACAACATATCTGAAATTGATTTTTGTGTACAACGGTTATTTTCTTTCTTCCCATGTAGTTATCTTTTTGACCTCACACCATTTATTGAAAAGACTGTCTTACCCATTGCTATATAGTACCACTCTTGCCTTAAATTAAATATTCATATATAAATGAGTCTGTTTCTAGACTCTGTTTTGTTCAGTTGTCTTTCTTTGCACCAGTACCATTAAGGAAGATTATATTAGTTATGATATCTTTTTAATTAGCCTTAATATCTGATAATTTCTCCTACTTTTTGTTGTTCTCCTAAGATGCCTTAGATGTTACAAATCTGTATATATTTTAGCTTTGTTAGCTCTCTTGTTACTGTCACATAAACTTGTTCATATTTTTCCTCTCTATTTAAGAGCACAATTCAGAATTTGCAATCCCACGTTCTAGTGGCTAGAATATTTTCACATGTCTATATATAGCTATAAGAGAGGCTTGAGAAATAGTGTATAGCTTGTTGGCTATTTGATAGCTAAAACTGTTACTGTGGCAGAAGAGAGAAGAGATATTAAAAGATAGCTGGAAAATGTGCCCGTACTGTTTGGGATTCCTTTAAATCAAATGCAGTCTCAGATTTTAACCCACCCCTCTCACCTCCATTGTGGCTCACTATGCACTTTAGGGCTTCTCTGGCTTTCCACAATGACGTGCTCCCATAGCATGATTACAGAGCATCTATAAATTGTTCCTTCTATGTTTCATAGTGGAGAAGGCAATGGCACCCCACTCCAGTACTCTTGCCTGGAAAGTTGCATGGATGGAGGAGCCTGGAAGGCTGCAGTCCATGGGGTCGCTGAGAGTTGGACACGACTGCGCGAATTCACTTTCACTTTTCACTTTCACGCATTGGAGAAGGAAATGGCAACCCACTCCAGTGTTCTTGCCTGGAGAATCCCAGGGACAGGGGAGCCTGGTAGACTGCTGTCTGTGGGGTCACACAGAGCTGGACACGACTGAAGTGACTTAGCAGCAGCAGCATGTTTCATAGGTACATAAATGTCTGGAAACTACCCACTTTCCATTGCCAAAGGGGCAATGGATTTATTGAATGTATTTATACATTTAAACCTAACTAGTTCTTCCCTGTGTCAAGTGTTTTTTCAGTATGTAATAGTGTCACAGATACAGTACATATAGAAATGATGTCTGATTTTTGTATCTTTGTTAGTATTAGATTTTCCTTGTTTTCTTACATTATCAAAATAATCTACGACTTTGTAAGTTTTTGCAATGTAAATATGGACACAAAAGAGTAACTAATTTCCCAGGCAGGAAATGGGAAAGAAAAAATAATGGATGGGATTAGAAAGTATTATAGATTTTTAAAATTTTTTATTTTAAATTATGGTTAAAAAAACACATGCAGTTTATCATCCTAGCCATTTCTAAGTGCACAGTTCAGTAGTGGTAAATATATTCACATAGTTGTACAACCAATCTCGAGATTTTTTTCTTCTTGCAAATCTGAAACCCTGTGCACATTAAACAGTAACTCTCCATATCCTCCCCTACCAATCCCCTGGCAACTACCCTTTTACTTTGTATCTCTATGAGTTCAGTGACTCTAAGTACTTCATATAAGTGGAATCATACACTGTTTGTCCTTTTGAGACTGTCTTATTTTGTTTAGCATTTATGTCTTTAGGGGTGTCCTAGGTGGCACTAGTGGTAAAGATCCCGCCTGATAATGTAGGAGGCTTGGGTTTGATCCCTGGGTAGGGACTATCCCCTGGAGGAGGAAGTGGCAATCCACTCTAGTATTCTTGCCTGGAGAATTCAGGGACAGAGGAGCCTGGTGGGCTATAGTCCATTGGTTCCCAAAGAGTCGGACAGGACTGAGCGACTAAGCACAGAGATGTCTTTAAGTTTCATCTGTATTGTAGTGTGTCAGAATTTCCTTCTTTTTTTGAGGCCAAATGATATTCGGTATTATAGGTATATACCACATTTTACCCATTGATCTGTCAGTGGACTCTTGGATTGCTTCCATCCCTTGGCTGTTCTAAATAGTGCCACTGTGCACATGAGTGTGCAAATACCTCTTTGAGATCCTGCTTTCAACTCTTTTGTATATGTAACCTGGTTCATGTTTGTGAGCAGTTTTTTGTTTTTCCTGTCAACAGTAAAGAGATCCAATTAGACTCAAAATTTTAAAAATCTTTTTTAAAAGCAAAATTACAAATAATTAAATAATTTATGAAGCTCAAACCTCCCAGCTTTATGGGAAGTGGTACTGAAATAGCACTTGGGCTGTTTATAGAAGTAAATATTGGAATAGAGGAAGCTTAGCAGGTTAGAAATATAATTAGACTAATTCTGGGTTCTAGTCTCATGCTTTTAACCTTGTGACCTTGGGTAGATCACTTAAACTTTCAAGATTCAGTATCCTCCTCTGTTAAGTAGGAGTTTATCTGCCTCAGAGCGTGAGAACCAAGTTAAGATACTGTATCTGAAAGTGTTTTGAAAATATTAATCCTTATATTACTTTAAGTACTAGTAAATAAACTTAATGACATAACTTTAAAGGATAGCAGGTAATAACTTTCTTCAATACCTTAACCCAGTGGTTTACCTCAAATTAATAGACATCACATCCTCTTTGAAATGTCTTTGAAGGTTGTCGTTCTTTGGTCACTAAGTTGTGTCTGACTCTTTTACAACCCCATGGACAGTAGCCTGTCAGGCTTCTCTGTCCATGGTATTTCCCAGGCGAGAATACTGGAGTGGGTTGACATTCCCTTCTCCATGGGATCTTCCCAATCCAGGAAACAAACCCATGTCTCTTGCATTGACAGACAGAATCTTTACTGCTGAGCCACCACGTAGAAAAATTATGCTAAGGCACTGCACTTTAACACTAAGCTGAATTTTTGGCACAAAATCAGTGGTCTTTATACATGCTCTGAGGGGGTGGGGTGGGGAATGCATAAAAAGACAAAAAGTCTTTACATTTCTTCCTCAAAATTGGAATAAATGCATTACAATTATTAATACTCCTATTTAATTGTAAGTTCCTTAAGAAAACATATTCCCTCCAGTGTCTAGTACTTAAATACAATAAATGCTCAAGAAATATTAGTTCAGTTGATCTAACTGTTATTAGTCATTCATAATTATAAGCAAAAAGCGGGCCTGTTTGTTCCTTCCTTCCATTTCTTTCCTCTTCCTTCCACTATGTCATCCTGGGCAACCTATGTACAACCTGCCGTAGCTATGACCTTGTACCTAATGTTTTGTTTTGTTTTGTTTGTTTGTTTTTGGCTATAGTTTTTGCAGAATTTCTAGTCAGAGTCTGAATTAAGTATTAATAATACTACAGCAGAGAGAGAAGATTATTCTTAAAGATTAGGGAGAAGTTTATTTGTACTATCTGAACTTGCTTATATGATGCCCTGCCACAAAATTAAAACTGTGTGACACATCAAAACAGATTTTTCCCTTAAATGTAAATTTTACAGCTTTTTGTTTTTTATTGGTATGTCATCTGTGGAGATCAGTGTGTTCACAGCTTTTCTTGACTTAATCTCTTTTTGTCATTTTCAGGGTCAATGAAGATGTGAAATTAACTGACTTAGAGCTAGGAAAGCTGGCAAACAATACCCAGGAGTTATTGTATAGTGCCTCAGATATATGCCATGATCGAGCCGTCAAATTTCTCATGTCAAGAGCAAAGGTTATTTGTTTTGATAAAGTTTAGATATTTTTTACATAGTAAAATTACTTTGAAAATATAGAATATATCCTTGCTTGTATCCCTATATTCTGCATAATGTATATTATATTTTTAACAGTTAATAGACCACTATTTTAACATCTAATAGACCACTGGTGTGGTCTGTTAGGGAGTGGTCTATTAGGGAGGTGCTAAAATGCAAAATAATCCAAATAAAAGAAATAGTAAAACTTAAGCTTGAATTTCAAATAAATGATTAAAAGACAATAAATATTTGAAATTAATATGCTATTTTTATACATATATATGTATTACTAACCAAATAATTTATTAAGAAAATTAGTCATTCTCCAGTATGATGAATAAAATTTAGACATCTTAAACTTTTAATGGTTGATCTCTGGGACTAAAGTATTGGGAAATTTCATTAAAAATTATCTTCAAATAATTTTTAGGAGTTAGTATAAGTATTATAAATTAATATTAAGTTGGTTTTATAACTATTCCATATTTTGTATTATACTAACTCATGAATATTATATTATCTTTAAAATTTAGGATGGTTTTCTTGATAAGCTAAATTCCACGGAATTCATATCACTTTCCAGATTAATAGAAGCATTCATTTTAGAAACTGAACAGATATGTGGAAGAAAAAGCATGTCATTACTTGGAGCACTTCAGAGCCAAGCAAATAAATTTGTAAATAGGTTTCATGAAGAGAGAAAAACCAAACTCAGGTATTATTACCATGTCCATTCTGTTCATTTTTTCTCCTTTTTCTTTATAAAACACAGTTATATTTAAAAGAGGAAACTTCATTGATTGGCCAATTAAAACCCGTGACAGTTATTTTTCTTTTTAATTATAGACATTGTATAATTAAAATCACCATTTCTTGGCTTTTGAAAGTGGAGTTAGAATGTTTATTTCCATGAAAGTACTTATCCTGATAGACTGACTTTTGCTTTCCCACTCAAAGTGAAGTTAATTATGTTTTACCATTCTTCTTGACTAGGCTAAGAGATATAAAAAGGAAAATATTTTCTGAAACTATTTGTACTATTTATGAATGACCTCAGTTTATTAAGCTGTTCAGCACTTTTTAAAAGTCTCATGTACTAGCAACAGCCTATGACCGTTACTGTTTAGAAAGTCAAATGCCTTGTATTGCATGGGCTCTACTTGAATTTAACTAAGATACGTGTAGTCTTAAATATATAAGTCTTAAGTACTCACTTGGCTTTTCTTTTTCTTTTCACCCTAAGAGATAGGGTTGAAATATCATTAAAGTTTATCTTTCTTTTTACTTTTGAATAGCCTTCTCTTAGACAATGAACGCTGGAAGCAAGCTGATGTTCCTGCAGAATTTCAGGATCTTGTTGATTCTATATCAGATGGAAAGATTGCTTTACCTGAAAAAAAATCAGGGGGTATGTGTACTCTTTCACACATTCTGTTTCAGTTTTATATTGTTTGTTAATTTTGTAAGAGTGCTTAATATTTTTTTAATTGATAGTGCCTCTTAGAAACCTTAGAACTCATATTCCCAGCTTAGTTAGTAAGTAGTTGACTTGAAAAGTATGTGGCAATTTATAATAATTTAAAATATTTATTGACTATTAACCGTATTCCAAACATTGGACCAAGCGCTTTACTTGCATTTACTCTCCCAACAACCTATGATAAAGATACTATTGTTACCTTATTTAATACTGAGGAGGCATGAGGCTGCCAGGGGTTACAGAATTTGGTATAAATGAAGATCTGTGGTTTGGAGAAGGCAATGGCACCCCACCCCAGTACTCTTGCCTGGAAAATCCCATGGACTGAGGAGCCTGGTAGGCTGCAGTCCATGGGGTCGCGAAGAGTCGGACACAACTGAGGAACTTCACTTTCTGTTTTCACTTTCATGCATTGGAGAAGGAAATGGCAACCCACTCCAGTGTTCTTGCCTGGAGAATCCCAGGGATGGGGGAGCCTGGTGGGCTGCTGTCTATGCGGTCACATAGAGTCGGACACGACTGAAGCGACTTAGCAGTTGTGTAATTTTATAGCTGTGTTCTTAACCACTGTACTATATTGTTTAGAGAATATGTATTATACTGGTAAGTTTCTATTATGTGTCAAGATATTGAGACATAGATAAAGGTATAATTTTACTTTAATAGGGCTAAGTCTAATGAAAAATATATTTATTAGCAATCAGAAGTAAGGTAGTAGTGATGTGATAGAGAAAACCAAAATGTAAAGAAACATAGGAAAAAAAAATTATGAAGGAGACTACAGAGGAAGGGCAGGGAGGCAGGACAATCTAGAAGACAAAAGTTAAAAAATTAGAGTTTCGAGAAGAAAATTGTCATTGGTATTAAACATCAATCAGGTTTCTTGTGAAAGATACACAATGGCTAGAACTATTTTTGTATGCCAGTTAAAGTGTAATACGAGGATGCATTGTAGTTATGAAGTTCTTGAATGTTTTCAATGGAGGAGGCAGTTGCACTTTCAGTTTTTATGCATTTAATGAAAGTTTAATATTTTTACATAGAAATAGTTTAAAATTGTATACTGTATCATAAAATACAACTGTATTGCAAGAGAAAGAGTGATAGTGACCACTTGTTTGACACACAGGAGATAATTTACAGTCTTTTTAATTCAGTGGAGTGATAGAGCCAGATTGTAGTTCATTGCTGAGTAATTCAAAAGTTAAGGAAGAGCAGACGAGTGTAAGGCTACCTTTTCGAACAGGCCTTTCAAGTTTGGCCCTGAAGGGAAAGTAAATGATGAAATGGCAGCTAGAGACACAAGAGCTGTTAGAGAGACTATTACCTTTAAATTTCCTTAGGGAATTGAGAGAATTTTAAGATAAGAGAAACTGAATTATACTTCTATGCCTAATAGAAAGAGGAAGAAGGTTGATTTAAAATAAGAGTGACATAGAATGATTCTAGGGGTAGGACCCCTGAAATTGAATTCACAGTTCAAGAGAGGGGCTCCCTCTGTCCACTGTAACTAGAGGGGGTGAGGAACAGGTGAAAATTAGAGTAATTCAAATATAGTCGAGAGAGAAATTAAAGAAATCAAGTAAATTTCTGTTTAGTGACCATTTTTAGTAGATAACAGTGTTGGGTGGTAGTCACAATTTTTAAATTGATTGTATGATATTAGCAAAGCAAAAGTGTTTAAGTGGTAAAGACTAAAAGAAAAATAAGATACTCTGATCATCCTAAATCACAAACTTGAAACTATAGGACTTATTAGCCATCTGTTCTTTCAAGCTGTATTTGATTGGAGTTCACTATCCTGAACACATTCCAATTGTGAATTAAAATCAGAACTCTAAAAGTGATTTAATTTATCATGTGTTTTTCCCACAGAGTGAATTCTTTATTTTCACTTCCTCTTTGTAGGATACGGACAGTAGAAAGTTTCTCTTACAAACCCTGCTCTGTCTTTTGTTTTTCTCTGACCAGGAAGAAAGTATATGCCATTAGAAATTCATTAATATTTTACTAGTTCATGCAAAGTGAAGGATCCTGGGTTATATTCATTCACCTATCATCCATTTATTGAGTTACTAACTACTTATTGAGGCATGGGGAGATGAAGTTTAATGGATAGCAGTAAATATTAATTTAGTGCTTACCCAATGCTAGACAGTTTGTTCTAAGCACTTTACATGGTTATCTCATTTACAGGTCCATGAGCTGTAGTATTCCCCTTTAACAGATATGGAAACTGAGGCACAAAGAGGTTAAGCAACATACCTAAGGTTACATGGCTAGAAAGTGGTAGAGCTGGGATCCAACTGCAGGCAGACTGATGTTAGGGCCCCTTTTTAACTACTGTGCTAAGTCACTTCTCTGCAGTATTGAGTGTTGGTTAAGACACAATCCCTGTCCTCAAGAAACTTTAATCTGACATATAGAGTGAATTGTGGTTAGAAATTATATCACACTGAATTTCTTTACTTGAAAGAAATGAAGATGTAGATATTTAATGTCTTAGAACAAAGGGAGTTGAAACTTAGGGAATCATTATGACTTACTTGCCCATGGTACTTTGTTTAACTGGCTGATTCAAGACAGTAATCCAGTCCACTGTTCTTTTCACCTCAACATACTGAATTTTGTTTTTTAATGATAAAAAATACCATGTACTGAAAATAAAGTAACTTTTGGATAAAGATCATAAAAACTAAATATATAATCTCTCCACTGAATTTAGGTATTAACTTGTATTCTAAAGATTATAATAAAACCAGCTGAAATGCTAGTTATGCCTTTCCAGCTAATAACACTCTTTTACTTCTTATAATAACACTCTTTTACTTCTTATCAGCCATCTGCCATGTACCAGACCTAGAGGACAGCTAGTTTGTAAGCATTATCTCTTTCACTGACAACTACACTTAAAGATAGATATCATTGTCTATGTTTAATGGATACAGATACTGAGACTCTAAAGAAGTAATTGGTCCAAAGTCATTTATCCAGTAATTGGTAATACTGGAACTCAAATTCAAATTTCTCTGATTCCAAATCCAATATACTTTACTTACTTTGTGCTAAATTGTTTTCCAAGAAGTAGGTTTATTTGCAAAAATGAGGTTGTTCCAGGCCTTAGATAGGAACTTTTTCAGGTTTTTTCCTAGTTTAAATTTTTTATACAGTATTTTGTTTCATCTTATACCCATGTCTCTTTATTTGTTTTAACTCTTTAGCTACAGAAGAAAGAAAACCAGCTGAAGTTCTTACTGTTGAGGGGCAACAGTATGCTGTTGTTGGGTGAGTGACACATTTTTCTTTGTTAGTTAGGTCAAGTATTTAAAATATAGGTCTTCTAGTTACCCCTTGATGTGAACTGGAAATTTTAGATTAACAACTGTAAATCTTACAAAGAATTTTAAATAAATTTTGTGGATTCCTTTTTATTTTGTAGTATTCTGTATCCATTAGAGACTACACTGGCTAAACAAAAAAGGTGTTGGTTAATTTTTCTCATACAACAAGAACTTTGAGGTACATCCAAATGGCAACCCACTCCAGTGTTCTTGCCTGGAGAATCCCAGGGACGGGGAAGCCTGGTGGGCTGCTGTCTATGGGGTCGCACGGGGTCAGACACGACTGAAGCGACATAGCAGCAGCAGCAGCAAGGGTGCTGCAGTGGCTCTCTGCTGTAAATGTCTCAGGCTCTTTCTGTCTTTTTTACCTGCAACTTTTCTTGGTGTGCAATGTGCAGCATATTGAAGACGTGAGCTCTGGAGTCAAACTGCTTAGGTTTGAATCCCAGCAACTCTGTTACTTTGTGACTTTGGTCAAGTTACTCTGTGAGCCTTAGTTTCCTTCTTTGTAAAACAAAATCTGGGCAATAGTACTGTACTTAGAATTATTGTGAAACAGGTAATTCCTGTAAAGCATCTTGCACAGTTCTAGTTCACCTAACAAGAAGTTGATAGTTGTTGGTAGTTATTTCCATTACCATCATTTGTCATTAGGTCTTTTATTCTTTTACCAATAACAGTATTTCAAATTCAAGTTAACTAAGAAAAATATAAATTCCAGTGTTGTTTATCTAGGGCTTTATGCCTTTTATTAATAGATACTTAAGATGATATCTTCATATACTTTCATAACACTTAATAGTTTAGGTATTTTCATATATATGATCTCATTTGATCTCTCCAACCACACTATGAAATAGACATTTCAGGTATTATTGTTCCCTTTCTACAGTTAAGAGGATTGGAGCTTAGAAGTTTAAGTATTTAATATAAAATTACTCACATGGAGCCAGAATTAGAATCAAAATCTAGCTCCCATTATCTATACGAGAATTCTTTTTCGCTTTTCTTCTTTGTTTCTTGTCACTGCTGCTGCTAAGTCACTTCAGTTGTGTCTGACTCTGTGTGACCCCATAGATAGCAGCCCACCAGGCTCCCCCATCCCTAGGATTCTCCAGGCAAGAACACTGGAGTGGGTTGCCATATCCTTCTCCAATGCATGAAAGTGAAAAGTGAAAGTGAAGTCACTCAGTTGTGTCCGACTCTCAGCGACCCCATGGACTGCAGCCTACCAGGCTCCTCAGTCCATGGATTTTCCAGGCAAGAGTACTGGCGTGGGGTGCCATCGCCTTCTCTGGTTTCTTGTCACTAAATGAATCTTTTCTGAAATAGCCATCCCCTCCAGGAAGAATGAATGATCCTCGCCTTGTAACTCTGTGTGCCTCTATCATGGCTTTCTGCAGTGTAGTAGAGTTACTTATTTGTGTATGTATCTCCCTGGTTATTATCTGAATTCCTCATTTACCATTTTATGGGTAAATGGGTCTCATTTACCATTTTAATTTTTCTTGGCACCTAATAAGCACTCAATTAGTGTGAATAGAATTTATGCTTTTTCTCAACCTGTATATATTCTCCAAAACTCCAAAGTACAACCATTGTAAGCTGAAGCTTCCATTCCTTTCTTTTCTGGAATTCTTTTCCATTTCTAGTAGAACAAAACTTTTTTCAACCTCACTGTAATCTTACTCCTTCGGTCTAATTGTCATTTCTTTCCGTTATTACCCATTGCGATTGGCCCTCAATATCTGCAGGTTCTGCATCCCACTAACCAGCATGTAGAACCCATGGATATAAAGGGAAGACTTTACTATGCCATTTTATATAAAGGACTTGAGCATGCATGGGTTTTGGTATTCACAGGGTATCCTGGAGCCAGTCCTCTGGGAATACTGAGGAAGGACTGTGTCTTGTTACTCTTCCCTTACTTAATGGAAATGGTCCCCTCTAGCTATCTGTCTTTCTTGCTCTTTAAGCTAAGAGACTACCACCAAAAAGATGAACTCTCTTGCTAAAGGGGAAGTATTGTATATTCAGCAAGAAGATTACAAAAGATAGCAATGGACTGCTGCCCAATAAAGCAGACTCTAGGATTATGCATGGAGAGTAATGTATAGTCTAACAATTAAGCTGTTATAAAGGCTAGATAGTCTCCTCCTTGAAGCACTGCTCTCTCTCCTTCAGACTTTTATAAAACATTATTTTACATGGATCACTCATTTCTCAGAATCTCATTGAATTTTGATGTCCTGTAATGAATGGCTGTTTCCCCCTTAATGTCAACCTTATTTAACCTCCAAGTGGTGTCTCTTCAGCTTGTGACATATCTTGCTAATGAGCTTATAACTTTCTCATCTTTGGAAAACCTTTTGTGACTTACCAATAAGCTTCTTAGGAGATACATTGTTCTCAGAAGCCACAAGTTCTTTTATCTCACTTAGAAAATCTAGACTAGGCCCTTCCTTAATTCAACATTTATAATAACCTGCTACATAATCAGAAACACTGCTTAAACTTTTTTCAGTATTGGCCAAGGATTTTTAAATTGGCCAAGGAATGGGATACCTGCCTTACTGAAAAGACTTACTGCAAGTGTCACACAGAGAGTGATGTGCTCATAGCACAAAATTTAAGGAAGTACCCTTTCTCAGTGTCATGAAAGTACATGCCCTACAGTTGCACAACCTTGAAACTGAGTGCCTTCTTAATATTACACCCTAGAGGTTTTCTGTTACCTTACTCTAGTCCCTACTTGCTCTACTTACAGGCAAAACCCATCATTGAACAGTTGCCAAAATCAGTATTGATTTTTGTATGTGAAATCAGTTTGATTTTTCTTGTTTTGAGTGCCTCCTGGTTCATCTCTCTCTCTCTTTTTGGTAGAACTGTATTGCTGTTGATAAGAATTATCCTTGAATATTGCCAGTGTGTGGATAATATCCCATCTGTGACTACTGACATGCTCACTCGTCTATCAGACTTATTGAAGGTATGTATGATTTCACTTTTATGGAAAAATAGTTGGAAGAAGTAATAGATTAGGGTGTGAGTAATCTTCCAACTCTTAGACATTTCAAGGTCATGGTATCTTTAAGACATTAATTTTGTGACATTTGGCTGTGGTTGATTCACAACATGTTATCTGAAGGCCACCTTCTTCCTTCTCACTCAACGTTTAGTGATTCCTCATTACACCTATAGAGTTGTTAATGACATTGGAGACAGGAGTTGATTTGTTCGTTAGGTGCTGAACATGACTGAGGCCACTTAGGTCAAAAAACCTGGACTGGTTTCAAATGTGCATGGAAGGAATTCACTGAACTTTACAAAATTCATCTCACTAAGGTTAGAGATTTTTCTTTAAATCATTCTTTCAGAACCATTGATGTGAACTGAAACTGTGGTGATAGTTTTATTCAGCCATTTGATATTAATAGATATTTTAAACTGCTAGATAGAAAAAAGGCTTTATTTTTTCAAATACCTAATCTATCAATTAATTCTATCCCAAAGTTGTCATATTTTAGTCCAGAAAGATTTTGTTACCCTTTTGAAAATAGGACTATCCAATTACAAAGACTAAAACAACAAGTTTTGTGATTGCAAATTCAAGATTAATTTTTGAACAACTGATTTTTAGAATTTCTCAACTTTTTCCTACCAGACTGTAAATACTATTATTGGGAAACATCCCCTTTTTTTTTCTGTCATTACATAAACAAATCCTAATTGCTCCTACTAGAAAAATTCATTTCGTCCTTGAATAAGAGAAAAGAGGAATGTATTATTAGAATTAACACATTGCCAGCATATAAAGTGTAGTTTTTAATAAATTGTTGGTTTTTTTCTCTTCCTTCCTTTGTTAGTACTTCAATTCAAGAAGTTGCCAGTTAGTTCTTGGAGCTGGTGCACTGCAAGTTGTTGGACTAAAAACAATAACTACAAAAAATTTGGGTATGGATTCTTGCATTTAATTTACATGCTGAGGCATTTCAGTGATGTCACTATGCTTAGGTTTTTATTATATGTGGTTTTTTTGTGCCTCTAACCAAAGGCTCTAAAAGTAGCTGTTCTACTTTACTTTTTTTATGTATTGCCATAATTGAAAAATAACTTCTGGAGAAATGTTACAAGGAATTTTTAGTTTAATAAATGTAAGTTATTAGAAGTTACACTACTGTTAAAAAAATGTTAAAATATAATATGTATTAAGTACATAAGTGTGTATGGGGTGAAAGGTATCAATGTCATGAGAATCAGTTGTCCCCTTAGCTTCCTCATGCCATTCTACCCACAGCTTGAGTCCATTGGGAAAATTAGCATAATTCATTACATCATTCAGTATCAAATGATTTTCTTCAACAAAATGAAATATGTTGCTTTCTGTCACTGTGTCCTCCATTTATGTAATAAACTTGGGTCTGTAGAAAATTGATTTTTTACATGGTTTGATAGGTAATTAAAGTCAGCTAATACCTTTTTTTCCTCCATGTTATGTCCATCTCCTGGATCTTCAGCTCTTTCTTCACGCTGTTTGCAGTTAATTGTGCACTACATTCCTGTGATCCGGGCTCATTTTGAAGCTCGACTGCAACCTAAGCAATACAGTATGCTTAGGCATTTTGATCATATCACTAAGGTACCTTTTCATGTATTTTCTACTGGAGTTTCATAAATTTTAACTCCTTAATTGTTAAGTATTTTAGATGTGTCCCAGGTCTTTAATGTACAATGTTATTTCTCATTATAGGACTACCATGACCACATAGCTGAAATATCAGCTAAGCTTGTAGCGATAATGGATAGCTTATTTGACAAGCTGTTATCTAAGGTAATGATTTATGGAAATTATTAAGCTTTGCTTAAAAGCGTTGTGACTTTTCACAGTTAGTTCTAACAAGTCAAAATTCTTCAGAATTTAGGGAAAAACTTGAATGTTCAGATCACCCAAATAGTTGATCTTCATTTCCTAAAGGATTTGAGGATAGGGATGAGGGAAGATGATTTCAAAGATGAGAGAGACCCTTTATAGAAGTAATTTTATATTAGCTGCATTGAAAATTATGTATCTTCTTAAAAACATATTTTAGTTTGAAAGCTTCCAGAGATAGAATTGAGAAAATAAAAATCAAAATAGGGAAAAAATTAAATTATTTGTGATAAAGTGTGTTACTTTATTTTTTAGGCTAAAAAGCAGAGCCTGAAGTGCTGGGTTATTTCTATCATAGATACTCAGTTTCAGTATTTGTTTCTTATTTGCTTCCCATTCTAAATAGGTCATTAAAAGTAGCACTGTTTTCTAAAGAATTCTTAATCACATGGAAAGTATCTTCAGAAAAATGTCACTTAATCAGGCCTAGTCACTTTTGCCCTATCTCTCACTCTTTACTTTCCCTAAATTACTCAGTACATGTTTTAGAGAGAAAGCAGAAATCTCATAACTTGAGAGTTTGAAGCTTTGTTTAGTTTATACTTTTGCCCCAGAGCATTTTTAGAGTAATCTCATAAAGCAAGGCACTTTGATATGTTTTTCCTTCCACTTGGATCCTTCAAATTCTGAGGTGGCAAGAGCAGCAGACACATAAAAATTATAAAAAGACGAGATACAGTGGTGCCCATTAATACACAAATCTTTGAAGTTGACAGTGAGAAAGCAGTGATTGGAAAATAAGATTGTGTTGTTTAATGTTTAGTTCTCAAACATTTTGGTCATAGGACCTCCTTTACATTCTTAAAAATAATTGAGGACCCCCAAATAGCTTTTGTTTATGCAGATATAGCTATTAGTGAGTATCATATTAGAAATTAAAACTAAAAAGATTTAAAACTCATCTAGAAAAATGGTACTGATGAACCTATTTGCAGGGCAATAATAGAGACACAGATGTAGAGAACGGATCTGACACAGTGGGGAAAGGAGAGAGTAGGATGAATTGAGAGTAGCGTTGAAATAGATATATTACCATTTGTGAAATAGATAGTTGGTGGGAAGTTGCTGTAGAGCACAGGGAGCTCAGCTTGGTGCTCTGTGACAGCCTGAGAAGGGTGGGATAGGGGTTTCAGGGCAAGCTCAGGAGGAAGGGGATATATGTATGTAGATGGCTGATTCATGTTGTTATATGGCAGAAATCAGCACAACATTGTGGAGAAATTATCCTCCAATTAAAAATAAAAATTTGTTTTAAAAGAATAAAGAAACTTAAGGAATTTACAGTTGTGTGCAGACATACCTATATTATGCCCTCTAAATTACTAGTTTTGTGTGAAGAAAAATTATTTAGAAATTCTCTATTTTCTTCATGGTTGTGAAATGCAAGGTAAATTCAAAAACAGTTCCATTCCACCAGTTTCCTCTTTGATATATGACATTCTTCTGTGTGCCAAAAGTCAATGAATAATGCATGTAACTACCCTAAGAAGTTTACCATCTAATACAGCAGAGGACTTAACACCTAACAATATAGAGTAAAGTGAAAGTGAAAGTGAAAGTGTTAGTCGTTCAGTTGAATCCAACTCTTTGTGACCCCATGAACTGCAGCCTGCCAGGCTCTTCTGTCCATGGAATTCTACAGGCAAGAATACTGGAGCAGGTTGCCATTTCCTACTTCAGGGGATCTTCCTGACCCAGGGATAGAACCCAGATCTCCTGCATTGCAGGAAGATTCTTTACCATCTGAGCCACCAGGGTGATAATGTGAAAATGAAGTCGCTCAGTCATGTCCGACTCTTTGCGACCCCATAGACTGTAGCCTACCAGGCTCCTCTGTCCATGGGATTTTCCAGGCAATAGTACCGGAGTGGATTGCCATTTCCTTCTCCAGGGGATTTTTCCAATCCAGGGATCAAACCCAGGTCTCCCGCAATGAAGACAGACGCTTTACTGTCTGAGCCAAATGTAGAGTAAGGTAAATGTTAAATAGTGAGACTAATAATGAGCTGGGGAATAGAATGAAGCAAATCCAAAAAATGCTGGTACTCTTAAAACCTTTTCTTTATTCTATCAGGTCATCCAGAGTTTTTGAACAAGAATTGGGACTATGGCTAGACTTTTTCCTATAACATTTTATTGCATTCTTTTTGGTAAAGAAAAATAAAGAAGATAATGTAATGGACTTCCCATGTATTTATCACGTGTATTTAACTATCATTAACATTTTTCTTTTTTTGTTGAAATATTCTGTGGTTAGTTTGAGGCCCTGTAACATTTCATCCCTAAGTACTTAAGAATATATTTCTAAAAATTTGGGGAGGGATACTTTTTTTATATAATCACATGACTATATCTAACCAGCAAAATTTACAATAATTCCTTATTATCATCTAATACGTATTCCTATTTGAAACTTATCAGTTGTCCTAAGAAGTTATTTTACAATAATTTGTTTGAACAAAGGCTTTTACATGATCTACATATTACATTATGTAGAGGTTATTATGCCTCTTAAGTCTTTTATAAACTTCAAACATCTCCCTCCCCATTTTTTATGTCTTTTTTTAATGTTAAGAATGTGGCTAGACACTTGCAACTTTGTGTTTTCTTTACTACCATCCCCACTGATGACTTTTCATGTTACCCCTACATGTTACATTTTCCCTGTATAGCGCTCAGTCATATCCAACTGTTTGCGACTCCATGACTCAAGTCTGCCAGGCTCCTCTGTCCCCAGGGATTCTCCAGGCAAAAATACTGGAGTGGGTTGCCATGCCCTCTTCAAGTCTCTCAGTCATGTCCAACTCTTTGTGACCCCATGGACTATACAATCCATGAAATTCTCTAGGCCAGAATACAGGAGTAAGTAGCCTTTCTCTTCTCCAGGGGATCTTCCCAACCCAGGGATCAAGCCCAGCTCTCCGACATTGCAGGCAGATTCTTTATCAGTTGAGCCACAAAGGAAGCCCTGTATTATCAAGTCTGTATACCACTCCCTGCTCCACTTGCTTCCATGGGTTGCCCAGGAGTTTGGTCCAGTTTTTAATTCATACCAAAATAGCAGAGTGTTTGATTTGGGTTAGTCTCTCAATTTTTAGCTTTTCGTTTTCTTACCTGGAATTTTAATTTGGGGAAAGATGAATAGCATAGTAATAAAATATAGGTTGATTCTAAGAAGCTAGTAAGTAAGGGTACGTTTCCTTGAGCAGAATAAAGCATTAACATCTAATGATACTACTGGCTAGACTAATGTCCCAGCCACCATTAATTCATGTTGAGTTAAATTGTGTTAGGTTAACAGAGATACACAAAAGTGAAGGAACCTTTTATCTTGTCCCCAAATAGTAAAATATCTAGTATGATAATTATATCAGTAACTATTGCAGGAGGTAGATTATATAAAGTATCATAATAAAGTAAGGAAATGATTCAGTGCTGTTGAAGCTTTTAATGTTTTGAAAGACATGGTTGTTAGCTGGGGAAGTAGGTCTGGGAAAGCTTAATAGATGAGGCATGCATATAAATTTTGCTTTTCACAATTAGAATGGGCTTCCCTGGTGGCTTGATGGTAAAGAATCCACTTGCTGATGCAGGAGACACAGGTTCAGTCCCTGGGTTGGGAAGATCCCCTGGAGAAGGAGATGGCAACCCATTACAGTATTCTTGCCCAGGAAATCCCATGGACAGAGGAGCCTGGCAGGCTACATATGGTTGCAAAAGAGTCGGACATGAGTTAGCAACTAAACAACAACAAGTAGAGCCGATTAAGTTGAGGCAAAGAGATACACTGAGGTAACAGCGTGAGTAGACATATTGATTGGAATCATAATAAGGAAGTTTAGTGTCAGGTTTTGGAGTTAGGTAGACCTAAGTTCAGAGAAGGCAATGGCACCCCACTCCAGTACTCTTGCCTGGAAAATCCCTTGGACAGAGGAGCCTGGTAGGCTGCAGTCCATGGGGTCGCTGAGAGTCGGACACGACTAAGCGACTTCACTTTCACTTTTCACTTTCATGCATTGGAGAAGGAAATGGCAACCCACTCCAGTGTTCTTGCCTGGAGAATCCCAGGGATGGGGGAGCCTGGTAGGCTGCCATCTATGGGGTCGCACAGGGTCGGACATGACTGAAGCGACTTAGCAGCAGCAGCAGACCTAAGTTCAAATTCCATGTTTGTCACACATGAGCCATTGAAGAACCTTCAGCAAATTCTTAATTTATTTAAGCCTCAGTTTCTATCTCTAAATGGGGATGATAATAAAAATCTCATAAAGATGTAATGAGGATTTATGAGATAATATATGTGGAGCACTTTTCTTTTATCATATCTTTGTATCTGACTAGAGACAGTTCCAATAAACATTGATTGCTAATGCTTTTGCTGTTGTTTTTAATAATAACAAAAGTAAGTAATTCTATATAGCTAATGTATTAGGGTGGGTAAGCCCAAGAGTAGAGTGGGAGATATGTTGGAAAGGTAGAAGAGGGTGTTGACTACCAGTGGAAAGCTAAGCAGTTTAAGTCAGGTTGATGGAGGTACAATTTATGTTGAGTAAAAGTCATCCTCAGTATATAGTTTGATGAATGTTAACCTGAATGAGGTAGTAGAAGGACTACTAAACACCCTCTAGGGCATTTTTGAAGTTAATCCTTTCCCAATACCCCAAAACCATGACAACCACTGATGTGATTTTCTTCTATTTAGTTTTGTCTTTTCCAGTATGTCTTATAAATGGAATTATACAGAATTAACATCTTGTCCCAGGTTCCTTTCATTTAGCATAATGCTTTTGAAATTCATGGATGTTATCACATGTGTTAATATCTTGTTCATTTTTATTATAAAGTGGTATTGATTAAAGTACTACTATTTGTTTATCCATTTGATAAATAGATGTTTGGATTTTCTCCAGTTTCTGGCTGTTATGAATAATATACATTCATGGACACATCTTTGTATGGGCATGTGTTTTCTTTTGTGTAAATGCTTGAATATATTGATGTTGGCATAGAAATGTAAAACTTTATGGCAACTTTATTAAAAAAACTGCCAAATTATTTTCCAAAGTGACTGTACAATTTCATGATGTGTAAGACTTCTGGATACTCTTTTATCTTCACCAGCTCTGTCTGTTGTCTGTTTTTTAACATTAGTCTTCTAGTGGGTCTGCATTGAGTGATATCTCATTGTGGTTTTAATTTCTATAATGACTAATATGTTGAGTATCTTTTCATGTGATAGTTTGTCATCCGTACCTTATCTGTGGCAGTTTTTTGGTTGTCACAGTTTCGTGTGGAATGGTACTAGTAATTAGTGAGTAGAGACTTAGGATGCTACCGAATATCCTACAATACACAGGACAGCCCCCACAACAAAAAATTATCTAGCTCAGAATGTCAGTAGTGTAGAGGTTTAGAAATTCTGACCTAGAGTACTAACTAATGCATAAAATAATGTAAAAGTATAATTGGTGAGACTTAGTCACTGATTCAATACAAGGAAACAAAGAAAAGAAGGGGTTAAAAACTTAAGTTGGAGATTTCAAGTCTGTGTAACCAGGAGGATGGTAATACTGGTAATAGTAATTGAAACAGGTGAGAGAGCAGGTTTGGGAAAGCTCATGGTAAGCTCAAATGTGGATTGGAGCATGTAACGAATGTAATAAAGGGGAGCATGTAATAAAGTGGTTCATAACTAGAGATATATTAGAAGTCATGGGATTGAACAACATTGATAAGAGAAATGTGAGGAAGATAAGAGAGGATTAATATTAAAGTTGCTTTGCACTTAGGAGCAGAGAAGGCAATGGCACCCCGCTCCAGTACTTTTGCCTGGAAAATCCCATGGATGGAGGAGCCTGGTGGGCTGCAGTCCATGGGGTCGCTAGAGTCGGACACGACTGAGTGACTTCACTTTCACTTTTCACTTTCATGCATTGGAGAAGGAAATGGTAACCCACTCCAGTGTTCTTGCCTGGAGAATCCCAGGGACGGGGGAGCCTGGTGGGCTGCTGTCTATGGGGTCGCACAGAGTCGGACATGACTGAAGCGACTTAGCAGCAGCAGCAGCAGCAGTCCATCTCTAGGGCTTCCCAGGTTGCACCATGGTAAAGAATCTGCCTACCAGTGCAGGAGATGCAAGAGATGCAGTTCCATCTCTGAGTCAGGATCCTCTGGAGTAAGGAATGGTAGCCTAGTGCAGTATTCTGGCCTGGAATATTCCATAGACAAAGGAGCCTGGTGGGCTACAGTCCATAGGGTCGCAAAGAGTCAGACCGTGACTGAGCAACACATCACACGGCCCTCTTATGAAGGGGAGCAGTCTGTGTTCTTAGCCACTAAATTATGCTGGCTGTCTCAAAGTAGATTAGAATTTTTGATGAAAAAATTTTGAGATTTGCATGAGTAGCACAGAAATAGTTGAAGTGTAAGCTTCAACTATATCAGAGTTAGATGTGTAAGGGCAGAAAATAATATGTTTTAGGGAACAGTGGGGATAGTACATATTACAGAGGACATGAATATAATTCTCATTATTTTTCCCTGCCAGTATGAAGTGAAAGCTCCCGTTCCTTCTGCCTGTTTCAGGAATATTTGTAAGCAAATGGCAAAAATGCATGAAGCTATATTTGATCTCCTTCCTGAAGAACAAACGCAAGTGAGTAGTAATTCCTAAAACTATTATATATATCATAATATACATGCAGAATTGAAGTGTTTTTATATACTGTTGGCACATGTAAGCTTAGTTCATGTTCCAATATGATCATTATTATTTTTTTCCAGTTGTTATATTGACTTGTGGAACATGGATAGAAATTTCTGATTTCAAAGCCCTCCTTGCCCTGACAGGCTAGTGCAGTGGTAGCTTTGCTCTGTGGCCAGCCATTCTAAAAAGCACATTTTTATTTGTCCATTGGGTCATCAGAAGTCCCAGATTCTACCAACATTATTTATTACGTTATTGGTTTGAAAATCAGGGTTAGCATTTAACCAGTGAATAGTAGAATAAGTTACACATTGATTATAATCCAAATTGGATAGGGAAGGAATTACTGTTTGACTTAATAACTCAAATCAGTATACTTTAATGTTTGTTAGGTCAGCATAAATGATGTGTAGTAGGCACAAATCAGGAAAAATAGCAAAATGGGTAGACTTTAGCATCTCTTGCCTATGAAGTATCCACCCTCTGCCTCTACTGTTTTCCCTACACTATCATCAGTGTTCTCTTCACTTTTCCATGACATTCCTACCCCTGACTTCCCTCAATTCCGTTTCCTAGTAGTACTTTAAAGGTTCTAGTACTTCTTTTTTTCAGTCTTCTTTATCCACCTTAGTTTGTTCCCTTTATACCAGGTGATCAATCAAGCTTAGTTGTATTTAGGGTCTGGAAGATCCCCTGGAGGAGGGCATGGCAACCCACTCCAGTGTTCTTGCTGGAGAGTCCCATGGACAGAGGAGCCTGGCGGGCTACAGTCCACGGGCTTGCAAAGAGTCGGACATGACTGAAGCGACTTAACAAACACAGTGTTATAATTAGTACAAGCCTAGTTGTTATATGACTAATGATCTTAGCTTTCACTGGAATTTTTGCTCTTCAGACAAATTTCTTATTTCAGTTTGTCTCTAATTGGTTGAGTGCATAGCATTGGTATTTGGGAGCAAAGTGTAGGTTTTGTAGTGTCTCTTCCCTGCTTTTTCTTCTGCTGGTCTCCTTTTCCACACCACCTTGAACTTCCATCTTATACTAGCAATTACCATCTTCTCATGTTTTCCTAGGTTTTTATTAATCATACTAACTTTATGAATAAATATCATCCACCATCTCTGGGGTCACTGAGGACTTAGGAGGAGCTTTGAGATATGGAGCACCCACTAGGGTCTCTTTTTTCCTTTCTCAGTCTTCCTAGCCAAACCATCATTTTCATTCCATATGCAAGATCCCCCACCTCTGACATTCCGACCTTCTGAATTTGCCCTCTGAGTTCTAATTCTGGAGCAGGACTTAGCCAGGTCAGTGAGCTGAATACACAGGTATTTCGTGTATTTTTATCTGCATCTTCATGTAAAGTGAACTCTTTTCAAACCTGGGCACAAAGTATAGATTTTATGTCGTTATTGTCATTTGAGTACCAGTGATTCCATAAAACTTCTTCATAGATGACTTTATATATTTTTGTCATGGAAAATATATTTCACAAAATTGTTCCCATAGATTAATTTTATATAATTTCAGGTCAGGCATTTCCCAAAGAATTACTGGGCCATTGCATTAAAAATCTGCATATGGAGTGATAAAATACTTCCAAGTAATTTAGAAGGGTAACAATAGCCTTCCTTTTACCATTGTGACTTTTTTCTCTGTCAGGTTCCTAGTTAATGCAGAATTCTCCATCTTTTCTCTATTCTTTTTACCTGTATGGTTCATCCCATTTACATATTCCAGAAGACTTTTAAGGGGCAGAAAGGCAGTAGTAAATCATATCACTAAAAGGAGTACTGCTGTGAAAGGCAAAAAGAGCTTTTACCCAACTAAGGAGAAAAACTATACTGAAATAGCAATTCTGTACTTTCAGAGGAGCATTGTAAAAGTATATGTCAAAGCAAAAAAATTTTCTCCAAATAATATTAATTACTTTTATCTTCTGTGTCAGTAGAGCTTTAAGAATCTTAGTTTTGTTTCTTTTCCAGATGTTATTTTTAAGAATTAATGCAAGTTACAAACTCCACTTGAAAAAGCAATTATCTCACTTAAATGTGATAAATGATGGAGGACCTCAAAATGGGTATGTTTTCAACATATTTTTACCGCATACTACCATATTGAGTTGTTTGATTAGTTTTTATTCATTACAATGTCCTTTACCACTGTAATCTTGCCAGGGCCCGACAGTTGTAAAATCAGCAATCTTTGCCTTTTTTTTTTTTTTTTCCTCTGTGGAGGTGCTGTATCTCTATATCTATCTGTCTGTTTATGTTAAAGTGTTTTATAAATGGTCAGTTAGTTAACTGACATTACAGGTCTACTTTGAGGCAGTGTGCATTAGTAGCACCTCCTTAGGTAGGTCACCCAGTAGTCTTCAGCTGTCCAGACAGGACTTAAAGTCCTACTTTGTACCTGTATGACCATGAGAAAGTCACTTAAACTCTGCCTTATGTATAAAATGAGAGTGATAAAAATCTCTTTAATTCCTCCACAGGGTTACAAAAAATAATGTGCATATATTTTCTTGTAAGCCATTGAACAAATTTTATGTATTATTGGTAAAATAATATGACATATAAAACATAAGATTTAGAATCAGAAAACTTGGGTTAAGTTTGGCCACTTACTAGCTCTATAACTGAGCAAGTCACTTAATATCTCTGAGCCTTAATATTTCTTATATTGGGAATGATAAGTTCTGTCACAGAATTTTTCTTAAGAGCAATGTAGGTTAGGATATGAATTTAAAGATTATATAAAATGCAAGGCACTGATCATATAAGTTACACCTTAGTATGATTTCTGTACTCTGTTACCTGTTCATGGATTTTTAGGAATGGAATATTTTTTTTCCCCATTAAAGACATTTCAGGCTTAAATTTCAAACTTACAGGGACAAATGTAAAAACCATATTTTGGAATCAGAAGTTGGCTTTGCCCTTAAAAAAAAAAGTATGTTTGACCCTTGAACGGTAGGGAAGGGCATTAGGTGTGCTGCCCTCTAGCAGTTGAAAAATTTGAGAATAACTTAAGGACTTGGCCCTCCATATACAGGGTTTCTCTGTACCCACAATTCCATATTCACAGATTCAACCAATTGCAGATCATATAATGCTCTAATATTTACTATTTTTAAAAAATGGACCCACACAGTTAAAACCTGTGATGTTGGAGAATACAGTAAATTGATTTTGCAGAAAACTATTTGTAAGCTTCAAACTGCTGAATTTGTCTGCCAGGCTGAATTTAAGTTTTATGTAAAAATCTGATTTTCTTTTGATTGTTACCTGGTTCTTCTTTTTTTAAAGAATGATTTTATTTTCAAAAATTTCAAAGCCACAGAAAAGTTTAATGACAGTATAATGAATACCAAATATCTCTCAGACACTATTCAAAGAAACCTAATACTGTTTTAAAGTCCCATTCCTCTCATATATTCCTACTTTTATTCCCATAACTGAATCTTGCTAGTTGGTTGTTTTCAGACCAGTAGATCTGAAGCATCCAAATTAATTCATCACCTGTTGTTTTCTTTGTTAATATAACTGTTTGGGGATTGGCACCTTCAAGATCTTCATTGTCTCACACTTTTAAAAACAGTAATACTTAGTAAGTCAAATATGTCTTTGACTGATCCCTTGACGGATAGAATTTCCTGAAAACTTACCTCTAGACTCTAGCCAAAGACAGGAATTTTTTTTCCTGAAATGGCTCTAAAATTTTACTTTTTTCAAGCTGAAATTAGGACATAACATAAACATTTCACAGTTAAAAATTCAGTGGCCCTTAGTGCCTTCACAAGCAACACCTCTGTGCAACCACCAGCTTTGTCTAGTTCCACACATTTTACAGAATGAAGCAGGGAAAAGGCTAATAGAGTTCTGCCAAGAGAATGGACTGGTCATAGAAAACACCCTCTTCCAACAACACAAGAGAAGACTCTACACATGGACATCACCAGATGGTCAATACCGAAATCAGATTGATTATAGCCAAAGATGGTAGCCAAAGATGGAGAAGCTCTATACAGTCAGCCAAAACAAGACTGGGAGAGGACTGTGGCTCAGATCATGAACTCCTTATTGCTAAATTCAGACTTAAATTGAAGAAAGTAGGAAAACCGCTAGACCATTCAGGTATGACCTAAATCAAATCCCTACTGATTATACAGTGGAAGTGAGAAAAAGATTTAAGTGAGAAAAAGATCTGATGGACAAAGTGCCTGATGAACTATGGATGGAGGTTCATGACATTGTACAGGAGACAGGGAGCAAGACCATCCCCAAGAAAAAGAAACGCAAAAAAGCAAAATAGCTGTCTGAGGAGGGCTTACAAATAGGTGTGAAAAGAAGAGAAGCCAAAAGCAAAGGAGAAAAGGAAATATATATCCATTTGAATGCAGAGAATAGCAAGGAGAGATAAGAAAGCCTTGTCAGTGCAGAGAAATAGAGGAAAACAATAGAATGGGAAAGACTAGGGATCTCTTCAAGAAAATTAGAGATAGCAAGGGAACATTTCATGCAAAGATGGGCTCGATAAAGGACAGAAATGGTATGGACCTAACAGAAGAACTGTACAAAAGGATCTTCATGACCCGGATAATCACAATGATGTGATCACTCACCTAGAGCCAGACATCCTGGAATGTGAAGTCAAGTGGGCCTTAGGAAGCATCACTACGAACAAAGGTAGTGGAGGTGATGGAATTCCAGTTGAGCTATTTCAAATCCTGAAAGATGATGCTGTGAAAGTGTTGCACTCAATATGCCAGCCAATTTGGAAAATTCAGCAGTGGCCACAGGACTGGAAAAGGTCAGTTTTATTCCAGTCCCAAAGAAAGGCAATGCCAAAGAATGCTCAAACTACTGCACAATTGCGCTCATCTCACAGACTAGCAAAGTAATGCTCAAAATTCTCCAACCCAGGCTTCAATGATTCGTGAACTGTGAACTTCCAGATGTTCAAGCTGGTTTTAGAAAAGGCAAAGGAACAAGAGATCAAATTGCCAACATCTGCTGGATCATGGCAAAAGCAAGAGAGTTCCAGAAAATATCTATTTCTGCTTTATTGACTATGCCAAAGCCTTTGACTTTGTTGATCACAACAAACTTTGGAAAATTCTGAATGAGATGGGAAAACCAGACCACCTGACCTGCCTCTTGAGAAATCTGTATGCAGGTCAGGAAGCAACAATTATAACTGGACATAGAACAACAGACTGGTTCCAAAGAGGAAAAAGAGTGTCAAGGCAGTATATTGTCAGCCTGCTTATTAACTTATATGCAAAGTTCATCATTAGAAACGCTGGGCTGGATGAAGCACAATGTGGAATCAAGATAGGTGGGAGAAATCTCAATAACCTCAGATATGCAGATGACACCACCCTTATGGCAGAAAGTGAAGAACTAAAGAGCCTCTTGATGAAAGTGAAAGGGGAGAGTCAAAAAGTTGGCTGGAAGCTCAACTTTCAGGAACAAAGATCATGGCATCTGGTCCCATTACTTCATGGCAAGTAGATGGAGAAACAGTGGAAACAGTGGCAGACCTTATTTTTTTAGGCTACAAAATCACTACACCCATAAAATAAAAAGACGCATACTCCTTGGAAGAAAAGTTGTGACCAACCTAGACAGCATATTAAAAAGTAGAGACATTACTTTGCCAACAAAGGTCCGTTTAGTCAAGTCTATGATTTTTCCAGTAGTCATGGATGGATGTGAAAGTTGGACGATAAAGAAAGCTGAGTGCCGAAGAATTAATGCTTTTGAACTGTGGTATTGGAGAAGGCTCTTGAGCATCCCTTGGACAGGTAGGAGATCCAACCAGTCCATCCTAAAGGAATTCAGTCCTGAATGTTCATTGGAAGGACTGATGCTAAAGCTGAAACTCCAATACTTTGGCCATCTGATGCAAAGAGCTGACTCATTTGAAAAAAACGTGATGCTGGGAAAGATTGAAGTCGAGAGAAGAAGGGGACGACAGATGATGAGATGGTTGGATGGCATGACTGACTCAATGGACATGAGTTTGAGTCAGATCCGGAGTTGGTGATGGACAGGGAGGCCTGGTGTGCCGCCCTCCATGGGGTTGCAAAGAGTTGGACACGGCTGAGCAACTGAACTGAACTGAAAGTTTTTACTACCTCAAGAGGAAATCCCAGGCCTGTTAAGTGTGCATGCTTGTGTCCGACTCTGCGACCTTATGGACTGGAGCCTGGTGCCCTCCTCCAGGGGATCTTTCCCACCCAGAGATCGAACCTGCATCTTTTATGTCACCTGCATTGGCAGGCGGGTTTTTTACCACTAGCACCACCTCCAAAGCCCCATTAAGCAATGTTCCCTTCCTTCTCCCCTTTCCCACACATTTTCTTTTTAATGTGATTTTCTTTTTCTCTATTTCAAGGCATTTTAAAAATACAGAGACATATGGAGAATATTTGTATTTCTGTTACTTAGAATTGATCAGTATTAACAGTTTTAATTTTCACTTGAAAACAAAGTTCAGCATTTTTTAAAATTGGCATGCCAAACAAAGCTTGAGTACCCCTTGACCCCTATCTCGAGTCCTTTTCTCTTTTTCCCAGCCCTTCGGCAGTGTTTCTAGTAGATCTGGTCTATATCCTTTAAGTTCTTCTCATTTACCTCTTTATCTCAGAAAAAATGTGGAGCTGCTTTATTATTTACATGATATTTTGTACATATGCTGCTTGCTTTTTCTATTATTTATTTATGCTGATATATAAAAATCATCCATTTTTTATTGCTTTATTGTGTTCTTCCACATGAATCAACCATATTAATGTATCCATTTCACCTAGTGATTGATTTTAGTTTATTATTTTTTTCCATTACAATCACAGTGAAGATCTTCCCTTATACATGTCTAATGATGTGATGTTTTCTTTACGGTTCATATCTAGAAGTGAATTAGATGTACATTTTCACTCCACTAGGATTTGCCAGAATGCTCTCCAAAGTGGCTGTACCAAGTTTGCATTCCCTTTTATTCTACATCTTGCCAGCATTTGCTGTTACATTTTTAAATTGTTGCCAGTCTAATGGATACAATGGTATTTTGTTTTGATTTGCATTTCCTAATGTCTGTCTTCACATATTTGTCATTCAGGTGTTTTCATCTGTGACTTTTTGTACTTTGCCCATTTTTTATCTGGGTGTTTTTTTTCTTGCTGATTTTAGATTTTTGCATATGCCTTCAAATTAATCCTTCATTGGTTACATATATTGCACATATTTGCTTTTCTTTTTTGTCCTTTTACCAAACAAAAATTCTCAGCTTTGATGTACAGCATATACTTTCTATATACTTTCTTCTATAGACTATAGTTTTGTTAAACATAACTTGATCTTTTAAAATGGAGATTTATGTTAATTTTGGTTAATTTTTAATGTGGGAAACTTGCCTTAAAAAGACTTTGTTCTTTTCAGAGCCTCTGCTGTTAGTTTCAGTGTATTTACTGATCCTATTATCACAGAAAACATAATTTATTCTTTTATGAATTATAAAGCACTCTGAACCAGAAATTTCAAACAAAAATATGGTTGTAACTAAATTCTGCCATGTGACAAAAGCTGAAACATTAAGTACACAAGTACAAAGGTATCTGTAGACTCTAGTACATAAAAATATCCTTGCCCCCTTGTAGTCCAGCAATCCAGACCTTACATGCTCTTTAAAATATCAAAGCTGCGTTTCCACTTTCTTTATAAAATACTAAATCAAGATCTGGTTTTTTTCTCTGTGGGCCACATCTGTCAACATATATGTCTCATCAGACTGGTCCCTATTTCTTGTGTGTGGAGCTATGATATTTATCTGAGCCTTCTTTCCAGGAGTGTTTTTTCAAGGATAAGCATTAATATGACAGCTAAATACTCAAAAGTGTAATTCTTGGCTTTTTGTCAAGTATTGTTATATTATCAGTATCAAGCTTTGTATCCAGTAGTACTTACATGTGAGTACCAGCCTTCATTTTTTTTAAGATGGAACTCAGGAAACCTTGTCTTTCTTTTTCTTGAGTTCACTAGTGACATACACGTATACTCTAGTGACAACTGATCAAAAAAAAAAAACTTATACCATTATTTTTCTGTTTCATACTGTTTTAAGATAAATTTATTTATGAAACTGACTCCAGTCTTTTGGAGAGACAGAATTGTTTCAACAAAACTGTTGAAAGAGACAGCATTATATGATCTAACTATATGATAGTAGGAATCCTACTAAGAGAAATATATTGACATTTGGTCCCTAGGGCATCCAAATTTTAAATCACAGTCAGTCTAGAAGCTAGGATAGGTCTTTTACTTTGTGAGCACAGCTACTTTATTTGAAATGAAAGCATGAGATTAAAAAAATTTTCTCTCCAATGTTTAGGTTGGTCACAGCAGATGTAGCTTTTTACACTGGAAATCTTCAAGCCTTAAAAGGCCTTCAAGATTTGGACCTAAATATGGCCGAGATCTGGGAACAGAAAAGGTGATGACATACTGGAAAACTGGGTAGTTCATCTGACCAGGGGATGTGTGTTTATGATGGAAACATGGACGCCTGTGACTCAAGAACTGAATCTGGAGCCCACCGTGAACCGGGATTGGGGAAGGGGAAAAGGAGTGTGTCAGTGTAGGGAAAGTGGGATTCAGTGGGATCTACAAGGAATGCCATTTGTGTGCTTCCTTCAGTGAGGAGTAACTGATCAGGTGTCTATAACATTTTTCATTCTCTCTGGAAACAGACTCAGGTTTCTTTGGACCAAATCCAAAAGAACACATAGCTGTAACACAGCTGTAGTTGACTAGAATGCTCTGTATACTTTATATTAAAAAATGCTTTGCATTTCTTCCAGTGCAATGAAATTCATATGGTGTCCCACTTTATTTAATGATGGTACAATTTAAAATATTAAAATCTTACTCAACCTCTGTAGAAAGTTTTCTCTATGAAAGTAAAGCTGTTTGAAAAATTATTTTTTTACAGATCTTTCTATAAAAAATAAACATCTTTTGATTGCTTGGATTTAGGAATTCAGTTTTTGTTTTAGTGACCAATGTTAAGTTTCAGGCTTTGTGTGTTGCAAATTTTATCTTCTTATCACCGCTCTATGTCAACTGCGTAAAGCCTTCCAGAATAGTCTAAATACTTGAAAGGCTAATCACAAGTAATAATTAAAGAGTAAGATTTTGGTGTTTATTTATGCAACTATTAATTTAAATACTTATCAGATGTGGTATATGAAAGCCTGCAGTTTAACAGCTGTATTTTTATAAAAGTATCTATGAAGGGTTGGGGTGTTTCTTTCCTTTTTATTTTTAGGGGCAAGAATACATTTTCATATATTCTGCCTAATTTTGAGTTCTCATTTTAACATTTAGATAACATTGAAGTATGCCCCCCGCCTCCTTGGGTTCTTGTTTGTAAGTTACTTTCAGTGTGTATATGAACAAAGACCAGGGATAGATAGAACTTTTAAAATATAGGCTGCTGTGTTGGGGCCAGAAATATAAGGTGATGAGTAAATTACTTAAATTAAAGACTTTTATAATACCTACCTTCAAAATTAGAATTAAATGAAAGTGCCTGTGCCTCACTTCACACCAGGAATCTTGCCTAACCCTGTCAGAGTGCCTAACCTTGTGGTGATTATGTACAATGAAATAGTCTTATTTTGTGCTCTTTGGTTTTCTAAAAGGAAAGCCTGTTTTCTTTCTTTCCTTTATCCTTATTACAGAGGTATGTCATTGGTTCTTAAACTGTCTGTCTAAAATAAAGCTGTAAAAAATTACCAGACTTTAAAAGACAACTTTTTTTAATAGTATACAGTAAATTTTAAATAAGCAGCTTACTCAAAAACAAGCATGGAAGAACTGAAAAATGTAATCGATTCTTAGAGAAAAGCCAAAATTCAAACTGTCAGCAGACCTGGATTTGGAAGGTTATTCAAGAACATTTTCAGTGACAGCAAAGCAGCTTCAAGCAATGAAGCTTCAAGGAAAGGGAACTTTTTTATAAAGTTACGCCCTCACCCTGCTATACTAGAGAACAAGGATGTGAAAGAAATGCACTACCTCTGCCCACCCCACCCCCTTCAGCTGGGAAAAGAAATACCACTTTGTTTCAGTAAATGGAGAGTCTGTGGAAAGCATGGCAGGCATCCCAGTTTCAGAACTAGATGAAAGATATACCTTCAAGTTTAATTCCTATGGAAATAATGACGTGGTTAATTCTCAGAAATGTAAAAACTGGATTTGTTAGGTAACTGGCCAGTGAGTACTTATATATTCCAGGAGCAAATATTTCAATTGATAGAGTAAATCTTTCAACTGTTTGGCAAGAGTAAACCAAATTTTTTCTTCAGCATTTCATAAAGTTAGCATTGAAAAGTATGAGTGTACACATGTATTGCTTCACAGCTTTATTTTTGAAATCACAAGCAGTTCAAAATGACCATCACTGAGGCCTCTGTTAAAAGATTTTCCAGCAGAGCTGCCTCAGTTTTAAGATTAAACAATATTGCACTTTCAGATGAATTAACTTTCAGGATCTTCTTCCAAAAAGAAAAGTATTGCTTCCATCTGTGCTTTTCTTAGACTAAAAGCATACTGCAGAAAACTCTACTTTAAAAATTAACACTGCAGGGTACAGTAACATAGAACAGTACCTGCCTATTTTATAATCTTAGAGGAACTTTTCATTGTGAGAAACTGTTTAGCCCATAATGAGTATAAAGTGTGTACAGTATTTTTCATTTCAGTGGTCCAAGATACGCAGGTTCCCAGATACAATCTTGTTCTCTAATACTGCTCCAGGTGGGATGTCAATTCGGTCACCGTGATTTGCGATGATGATAACCGTTCCCTAAGTGACAGAAAAAACAAGAGTAATTGCAACGGCAAGCTGAAATGCAGTTGATTTTCATACAGTTATCAAGTTTATGTAGAACTTCACTTACAATGGAGTAAGCATATTTATAAGCAATATGAAATATGAAAAACAAATGGCCTGTTAAAGGAAACTGTAATGTGTCCTGTCACAGCGCTGGCAGTAGTTCTGGTACCATCTCTGATAAGGAGGCAAGGAATCTAGGAGTGGGAAGTGGACCAGTGCCACAGCATGACTGGCCCTTTCAAAGAACTACTTGCAAGGCCACCAGCATTATCTGCCTTCAGAAACTACACGGTGCTTGGTTTTTATCTACATACAGGTTTGTTTGTTTTTTTAAAGAACAGTTTTATGATTCATATTTAAGTAACACTGTTTAGATAAGGCAGTATCAGCAATAATTATATATATCTTTTTGTTTTTTCAAGATCTTTAAGTCACTTTAATAAGAACACATGAAATCTAGGTATGAAATTAAAAAAATACTTGATTAGGAAAAAAGTGTTGTATCTTTGGTTCTGAACTTGAATATTCACACCCATAGTCCTTCCTATTCCTTATGCTAGGCTGGAATGATACTCAAAGTACTCAAGCACTGTAGTAATGTGAACGAACATCTTCATACTGATGACATTTTACTTTAACAGGAATAGATTATAATCAGTATAAATGGAGTTGTTATTTTTTTCTACTTTCAAATAGTCATCTTTAGTGAATGCTAATTTATCAGTGATTCAATTTTAAAGACTGTCATATTTCAATAAAATAGTACCAATTCAATTATTTAATAGTGTTTGCTTTCCATTTGAATGCTATGTTCCACAGAATTCCTATACACAACAATTATGATTATATTTTGACTATGTTGTATGTCTATGGATGACAGTATTAATACTAAATATTGAAGGAAGCTATTTCATTTTGAAAATGCATATCTTATAAGTGTTGTATGTCTATGGATGACAGTATTAATACTAAATAATGAAGTAAGCTATTTCATTTTGAAAATGCATATCTTATAAGCAATCTGGTACAGAGTAAGAAATATTCCTTAAAATAAAGGTAAATTTAGGACTAGAGGATGAAACCTGTCTTACAAAACTATAAGAACTATAATTTTCATCATAACACACCTTTAATGAAACATTCTTGCCAAATGTCACATCTCCTGAAACTGTGAGGTGATCCAGTTCAAGCATATCTGGTATACTTTCAAATCTTCTTAGATAATCCTGAACCTGAAAGAAAAATGGAAACATAAAAATTGTTTCAAAAATCGGTTAACAGAAAAACAGGGATTAAATTAACAAGGTTTACAGTTCAAGTTTAACATTCTGTTTATGGCCAAGCTCAGGCCTTTTATGGGAAGAACCCTATTTATTAAGGACTCATTATGTGAGTAGTGAGAGCTTATATAGCCTGTGTAGTAGAGACCAGGAGGTAAACTTTGTCCCCACAATCAAGTGTTTATGCTACAGCTGAGTAGATTGGACATTAAAATAGTAGTAAGTAAAAAATAACCACCATGCTAAAAGCCAGGTGAGTGGTTCACATAATCTGGAGTTAGTTGGAAAAGAGATCATCATGGTTTGAAGCAAGCTAGACTGGAGCTGGGCTTTATGAAATGGGTAGGATTAACAAGAAATGGAATACAGTTCTGGAAGAACACCAACACAAAGTATCAAGATCACTATCTTTGCCTCTTACTTCCTTAGATTTACTGGCACTAGAAATTGTCCTCTATGGCCTTGTTTCCTATTTTGCTGAGAAGCACAAAAGCAACAGGAAAATTTACACTGGCCTTTACCACTACCACCCACTTGCTCTGGAGTTACCTGTCTCTCCTAGTTCTGGGGTCAGACCATTTCTATTTCAACTTAAGACTAACCCTTCTTATGGTTACTGCCCAAAGATACTGTGAAGCAATGCTCCTTTCTCCCTCTTCAGTGCTCCTTCCCTCTTGATTCTATCAGTTTGCATCAATGTGTGAAAGTGAAGTCGCTCAGTCCTGTCCGACTCTTTGTGACCCCATGGGCGGTAGCCTGCAGGCTTCTCCGTCCATGGGATTTTCCAGGCAAGAGTACTGGAGTGGGTTGCCATTATAGAACATGCTACAAATTCTCCCAACTTAAAAACAGAACTCGAAAACCTTATATCCCTCTCTACCTATAGACTCATTTTTATGTTTTTCTTTAAGGCAAAACTCTTGAATAAGTTTTCGCATTCAGTATCTTCAATTTCTTTTCTATTCTCTCTTAAATCCATGCCAGTCAGGCTCCAGAACCTCTATACTGTTACAGCAAATTTTGAGTTCTCACTCATCATCCTTGAGTTGGCCACAGCACTTGACTACAAATGACCAGTTCCTCTCTCGTGAAACATTTTCTTCATTTGGCTTCAGGCCACACACAGTCATGGTTTTCTACCCAGTTCTTCATCTGCAGCTCTGCAGTCACCTTTGCTGCTTCCTCCACCATATCCGCATCCTCCAGCCTTGGCGTTCCTCAGGGCTCAGTTCTTGACTCCCTACCACGCCATTAACTCCCTCAGTGATCCTTATGGTTTTAAATACCCAGTTATAAACTGACAACTCTCAAATTTACCTTGTTTCTAGATTTTTCCTCTGACCTCCAGACTCATATATTCAGCTTCTCCATTTGAAAGTCCAAGTACACTATCTCCAAAATCTAACTGTCCATTATGCTCCCCCTAAACCTGCTCTATCCAAGCTTTCCACACCCTCAGTAAAAGACAACTCCACATTTCCAGTCACACAGGCCAAAAACCTTAGAGCCATCTGTACTATTCTCTTTTACCCTCCTACCCAGTAAATCCTGTAGGTACAAATTACAAAATATTTCATAATGTTAACGTTTTTCACTATTTCCCCTGCAGCCTCCCTGCTCCAAGCCAGAATTCCAGTGACAGCCTATTCCCGGGTCTCCCTGATTCTACCCTTGCTCACCAGGTTGGTCACTTCATCCCTTCATTGACTTTCTCCAATGGCTTCTCAACCCCGAGAAGAAAAAAGCCACACTCCCAATACTCAATTACAAGGTTCTACACAATCTGGCCTGTTATGTCTTTGACCATCTATCTCCCACCCCCATTGCTCACTTGCTCACTGTGCTTTAGGAACCCTAAAACATGTTCTTCCTCAGAGCAACTAGCCATTGCCCTCTCAACCCCTGTTCTCAAACTGAGACAGCCTAAAGTTCTTATCTCTTGCAGGGTATGGAAGAGGCTAGAAAGAGTGGGAGGGAAGGAAGGGAAGATGAGGTTAGGTGGAAAATGGAAATTCCATCTCAGGATCTGGGAAGATGGCGGGTCCATGTAGCACCATGATTTTCCCAGCCTGAGCAGGCAGATGAGGGAGGCACCAAAGACAGGGAGACTTCTAAAATGCATGATGCTGTCCTGGAAATTCCAACCTGGCCACAGGACCCAGAATCACAGCCCAGGAATGTATAAGGGCAGTGCAGATATCCGAACCAGGTGACACTAAGCTACAAGCAGGACTAGAATAGACTTGGATGGCATAGGCCACACAAACGCTAAACCCTGTCACTTCATTAGCCTCACAGCATTTTATGTGATTACATTTTTTTGGATTCCACTTAACACATCAGAGTCAGGTTTTACTATGCTTGCTATTCCTCTTGCTTAGAATATGCCCCGGATACCTGCAGATAAACCTCTGAGGCCACCCAATGTAAAATGTCACCACCACCACCACGCCCACACGTTCCCCACTCCTTTATTTAGCATTTGCCACCTCTTGGCATATTATACGTTTGACTTACTTGCTTCTTACCCCACTAGAATATCCAGGAAGGCTAAGATTTTAGCCTGTTTTATTTACTGCTAAATACCTAGAACACTGCCTTGCACATGGCAGAGGCTCAATAGGTTTTGTTAAATCAGAATTAACATTCTCTCACTGATGAAAGCAGTAATGGTCTTAGATAAGACATAAGATATAATATCTTAAAATGGAAACATTCTTTACTGCTCTATACAGCAAGCAGTTAAAAAGTGAGTTACATCTTCCTCTTCTATGGTTGATTAAAAGATATCAGAGTTGGAGGAATATAATAGATTAGCAGCAAAGACTGTAATCAGACTCCACGTGTGTATCCTATCTTTCTAATTACACATGAAGAAATACAAATTCACATGTATATCATATTTATAATTACATACCTTTGTGAAAGAACTGCCTAATTTAACCAAGGGCACTGTAGGAAATTCCCGCTTTTCACTCATTGTCAAAGATCCTGCATTAAGGCTATAGAGGTTTGACATCACAAGCAAGAGATCTGACGTGGTTTTGACAGGCAGAAAACGGCTTCTAGGAACATTAATACCTAGAGAGTTCTCAAAACTTTTAATGGCAGCCCCTACTGCAGTCTCTAACTGAATGACATTCAGGCCTCCATCCAAAGTCTGTAAGAAAGGGAACAGGAGAAAGAAACAGGTTTTAGTAACTTGGTTCTATATGGGCTAGTTATCTGGGGAGTGGTTTCAGAGATCCACTGAAGGAAACAAATTTTGAGAGCTGATATCTCTGAAGCACTGGGAGGTGCTTAGACATATGTGATCTTTTTCAGCATCATAACTCTCTGGTTCAGTAACATTTCCATTTTACAATAAAGAGCTGAAGGTTCAGAAAACCCATGCAGATGACTGGGGCCAAGAGGCCTCTAAGTACCAGAGCATCAAGACTGAGGTAGATCCTCTACTTTGGGCCCCAGTGCTCTTGCTGCTACCACAGCCCAGGGTCAAGTAAGGACACCACAGACTGCTTGGCAAACTAAGGGATGGGTGTCGACTCAAGGAGAGGGCCAGGAATGGAAGAAACTAACTAGGCCAAAGGGAGTGACCCAGGGACTAGATGGGCCAGAGGCAGTGGACAGTGAGTCTGTGTGTGGTGTGCTGTGACTGCAACCAGGGAGCCCAGTGGTCTGCAACTTTGGCTTACCTTTGGATTTACAATGATTTCCATGTCAATAGCATTCTGCTCCTGCAGTCTTTTAACTGCAGCAAGAGAGATCCATAGGTTGTTTGTGTTAAATATTTTGAATTTTGATACAGATTTGAACTCATCAACATGCGCTTTTGGCACTTGAGCAATTTCCACCAGTCTCAGTTTGCCTTCATACTGAGTGAGTGTCCCACCCTAGAAAGGCAGAGAAGAGTGAATGCTTCCACATCGCTCCCAATTATAACCAAACCACATTGTTTACAGTCTATGAATGATACAGAAAAGTCACTGATGACAAAATCCCCCAGAAATAAAAGGCAATGGCAGTGATTTGATCTGGGATACAAAGTAACATATGTATGAAAGTAGAACCAAAGGAAATAATTCAGGTTGTCAGTTGTTTTGTACTCCCTCTTGTCCATAACAGAAGTCCTGGGGGTACCTCAGCGTTCTCCTTACTTTCCAAACAACTGTTCCAGAAACAGACATTCCTCTTATTCTCAAACCACTGTCCATCACCGAACGACCAATCCTGCCACCTCAGACCCTGCTCTGACTGCGTCTGGGATGAGGGGAGTAAAGTCAAGACAGAGGCACAAGTGGAAGAGAAGAGATTTCAGAGTGGCCTTAGCCTAGAGGCCGTGAGGTGCAGGAAAAGGGGAATGTTCACTCGTGTGTGAGGGGGACATCTGCAAGAGAAACGGAACCCAGCCCAAGGACCAGCCATGGTATCACACACTGCCCACTTTTCTCACGCCCTGGAGCTAAGTGAAAAACCTTGTGTGCTATTCGATCAAAGGCCAAATATCATCATCACTAAACATGCAAGAGGAAAAAACTAACTTTTGCTTTGTATAAAACTGCTCTTTTTGGTTTATAACAAAAGATATTACAGTGATAAAACATATACAGAGAGAAATACATACTGTAGAAATAGAAGTAAATTTCCATTAAAAGAACAATTAAAAACACTTAAGCATCCAACTAGAATATTAATGGTTGGAACAGTGTTTTCACATATGTTTCAGATAATCCTATAAATATGTGTGGAATTGTTTTTTAGTTAAAATTGCCCATATAGATTGTTTGAAAAGAAAAATGATTTTACTACTATTAAATCTGGATGTATATTACACACTGTTATATCAGATAGAACTCAAGATACTCTAGAACACTATCCCACTCTAGCTTACAGTGATGTTATCAAGTTTCTAAGCTTAGAAACTTTTCAATAAAGAATTGCAACTATGAAATGTGAAGATGTAAATCCCCAAACTGCTTCCTCTCAGTATTTACCTTTACATCCGCTCGGGTTTTATTTGTGACTTCCATGACAAATTCACAAGGTTTTCCATTGGGTGGGTTCATGAGATGATTAAGAATATAAAGATCCACTGTGGCACCCAGATTATCTATGTTGGACACAAAAATATATTCTTTGCCTTCTCCTATAAAGGTGTCGAGCAAACCAGAGTTGTAGAAACTGGCATAAATATCTCCATGACCCGGAGGATACCAAGCTTCTGTATTTTCCCCTGAGTATGATACATTCTTTGCTACAGGCAGTAATGATTCTTTATTAATCCTTGGGTACCTTAAGAAAACAAAATTTCTTTTTCAGTATCAACTCTGTAGAGTATTCCAGATGTTCGAGTAAAAAACAATGCATGTAAAGTTAAATAAAATTTCCCTCCTTTTAAATCCATCATAGTAATTTAATCATAAGTCAATCTATTTAAGAAAATCTCTCATTATCTGTGTTGACCAAAAAACCAGCTTCCTACATAGTGATATTTGCTGCAAAAAAGAATTATTCCATGGTCATTCAGATGGGAAGACACCCCATATTTTTAAGATATTCATATGTTTTATGACTCTTCAAAAGGAAAGACATATTAAGTAAATTTTCTCAAACTTATTTGGTGGTGAGGTTGTTCTTTTCCTTGAAAAAAAAGGAAATGCTCTCTATTTGGGAAATACTGTCCATTCTTACCAATAGATATATTCAGGGGTGGTTCTCTTCCTTTCCCAGAAAATCAACAGCAGGTTGGTACTCAGGGATGTCTGCTTCTTACCACTTTTGAGAACCAAAATCTCAGGCAGATTCTCTTTTAAGAAGTTCAAGTTACATACCCACAGAGTGATTATAACTGCCACGTATCTGTTAACTAATGTTTAGCCTTTAAAGGCATTTAAACACCTGTAGACAGTTTGGCACATGTACATCTTGAGGCTGCTCTGTTTAAACAAAACAAAGAAGTCCTCCTTTCTGGAAGTAACATCCCACAGAGTTAATTCTTTTACTCCTTGTACCTGCTTTGATTAAACGTGTAGATTTTCACACGACAGTGATTATACTTCTGTAGTATTTTTTTGGTATCTTCATCCGTGTTAAAAGAGTTCATTAGAACAAGAGGAACATCAGTATCGTAGGTTTTGTTCAAGTGCTAGGGAGGAAAACAACAATCAGGTCACTCAGACTTACTATTCTTTTGTTTCAAAGTATAAAATTAACTCTCAATGGTTGATCACAAAATGTTCATATCATCTATAACAGCAGAATATATAGACTTGAAATAAACTATAACTGGCATCTTCACCATGTACTTGCTCATTACATCCCAATCCTGTGAGACAGGAACTACTGCCTCCATTTCATGGATGGCTAAACTGAGGCCCAGAGAAGCAGCAGGTCAGTGGCAGAGCCAGGACACCCCTCCCAGCCCCCAGAGTCCAACTCTGGGGCTGTGTGCCAAGCCACAGTGCCCTGTGGCCTCACTGGATGGGCAAATACAGACTACATATTTACTCTGTGTCCAAAGTACTGTGGGAACGAAAGTACAAATGTTACAAAGACGTCTCCCTATTCTCAGGAATCATGTGAAGGACTGTGAATAATAGCCTAACTGATATCTTTTCTATCTCTAGGAAGAGCTAAGAGGCAGCACAAAGTGAGGAGAAAATACAATCTTAGAAGTCAGACTGCTCTGTGTTCACTGTTTGATTCTGCACTTACTAACTAGCTAGGGAGGCCTGGGCATAAATCAACCTCTCTGTGTCTTGGTTTCCTCATCTGTAAAATGGTTATGATAACAGTGCTTATCTTACAGAGTTGTTGAGAGGAGCAAATGAGTCAATTCATGTAAAGAGCTCAGAATGATACTTAGTAAGTGCTGGATAAATGTTAGCTGCTGCTGCTGCTGCTGCTGCTGCTGCTAAGTTGCTTCAGTCGTGTCTGACTCTGTGCGACTCCACAGACAGCAGCCCACCAGGCTCCTGCATCCCTGGGATTCTCCAGGCAAGAACACTGGAGTGGGTTGCCATTGCCTTCTCCTTAGCTGCTGCTACTGCTATTATAATGATTGCTGGCACTGTATGAGAAACTAGGGATATAGAGATGAAAAAGACAGGGGCCACTGCCTGTTAAGAGCTTATGGTCTATGACTAAGGACTTTATGATTTATGTAAAAGAGAAGTCAGTGACAGTTCTTAGCATCCACGGTACCCAGCCAGATACATGAAATTCTCCCCAGCCTCCAAAAGGGGGCTAATAAAGTCAGATCATCCCAGCTCTGATGAAGGCTACCCCTAGAGAGAAGGAGGGGAGAGAGGCAGGGAGATCAAAGGAGAATCTGAAGAGACCCAGAGATTCCAGCACCACAAACGCTATTTAAAGATCAAAAGCTTTCACATCACTCTAAGGATTTGCTTTTAGGAACACCAAACCTTTTTTAACACACTAATAAAGAGACTAAAGATAGCATGCTCCTTGACTAGCTCAAATCCTCATCTGTTATTTTCTAAGGTAACATTTACAGTAACCTGAAAACTGAAAATCATTTTGGTAGCTCATGAGAAAGGCTCAACGTTCCAACTCACTTCGATTTGCTGAACGGTCAGATCCAGAAAGGTATTCTCGTTCCTCACGCCAATCAGACTCTTTGGGCCTTTGCAGCCCATGCTGGTTCCCAAACCGCCATTGAGTTTCACCACCACCAGCTTGTTCAGCACAGAGGATACATTATCAGGTAAGCCCCTGGCCTTTATCTTCTCATAGGGCTGAATCTGAAAAATTTTTTAAAGTTGTTAAGAGGTTAAACCAAATCAACACCAAGGTTATTTCCATGCTTCCTTGAAGAGGTTTGCTTTTTCTGTAGAGTTTCAGCTACATTTTCTTTAATGTCCAGGGCCCTTATGGTCAAAATTAAGTTCTTATCAGCAACTTCCCTTGCACACAGAAGTAGTTCAGTGGTTCACTTACAGTACAATGGAGCACAAGAGGGGGAAAAGTTACAGTCTACAAATATTTTGGCTGGCTGGTGAGAATATACTTCTCTTGGACTACCTTCAAAAGCACTGAATTCTCAATGTGCATCAACATAGCAAACAGGATGCACAAATTCATTCACATCTGTACATGTTTCTGGTGCACTATGAGTCTGCTTAGGTTCTGGACAAGTGTGCATATGATCACACAGTTCTGGGTAACATACTCGTGAAATCCTGGAGACAGGGCCAAACACTCGGAGCAGGCTACCAATGCCTGCCCTGGTATGGTTCACAAGGGTGTGATTTTTTGCAATCTGAAAGTTTTTTTTTCAACAAAAGCAAGTTTGCCTGAAAGAAAATGAGCTGTGTAAATAGTAAAACAAGTTTGAAATGAGCACAGAGGCTTAATCTTCAATTTCTTCCTCACAGGAAAGGAACAATGACAGTGGAAGCTCAAATTCTTCTGTTAGAAGGAGAGGCACAAACAAGTCTAAACATCTTACAATAAGAACGGAGCTTTTAAAAAGATCACAGTGTATTTTCTATCCATTTACAGAACACTTGTTGTTACTTTTCTTTTATGAAATAGGTCATCAAATGTACTCTTTAGTTATATCATGGTGGAGGATAGATAATACTTAAGGGGACTGAAGAAATAAAACCAGAACTCTTTCATCCTGCAAAACTAGACCTAAATTCATTAGAAAACAACGAGAAACAATGAGAAAAAACTTTTCTACTTTCTATCTCCATGAGTCTGGCTACTCCAGGTGGCTCAGACATGAGTCACAATGGACTTGTCTTTTGTGACTGACTTATTTCACTTAACACAATGTCCTCAAGGTTTAATTAGCGTTCTTTTTTTTAAAGTGACTTATTTATGCTTCAGGAGATTCCAAATTAATGCAGATTTTCCCAGACAATTGCTTTCATTTAATAAAGTTGATATTTCTGTATGCAGCAGATCTGAGAGAAGGGGAGACTGACAAAGAAATGTAATACAGGTTGACAGATTCTATGGCAAATCGAGCCTTAAGTAAGTTTTTTTATTCCATTTGTAGGTGTTAAAATTGAATAGAATACATGTTCTGAAGTCTTAGTTTAGTGAATCAGAAAATGGATTCTCTTCATTTGAATTTAAGAAACAATATACCCTCAGCTTTGAATTAAAAGATTAAAAGAATGAAAAATAATACTACAAGTGTAACCATGGTTCTAAAAGTGTGAGTCTGAGAAAACGCTGCTCTTTCAAATACAGTTAATAACAGTACAAAATGGCAGGGCTTAGGGTTTCAGACACTATTCAACACCTGAGTTATGAGTTTTCCATTATCTCTTAGGAATGGGCAGCCTGTCATTTCAGGGCAGAAAATTTACAAAAATGTAAACAATGTAAAAAGAAATTTCTTCATATTTTTAGGTATGCAGTCAAAAGATCACCAGGATAGCATTTTTCACCATTTTGTCACCCTCCAGACACAGTGCTAAATGCAGCTGAGTAATTGAAATTTTAATTTTATTTAATATTAATGTAAATCAACATACATGGCTAGCAGCATGTGTAGTTCTAGATGGCCTGTTAAAAAATATCAACCAAACAATCAGAATTATGTTTCAGTTTTAATAAAACTCTGCCAAAATCCTTTTTTTGTTCAATATAACCTTTTTTCTTTTTAACTTCAATGACACTGACTCATATCATCTGTACAGATGAATTAAAAACCAAAAGTCAACCCTGGAGCCTTAAAGTTTCACCAGGAAAGAAAAAAACCCCAATATTACATATATTCATTATAAAACATCTTTGATCCACATATGATAAAGAATATAAAGTATTTAGGGAAAAAATGTTTTCTTCATATTAGTCAAACTTCAAAACATGCATTTTACTAGAATGCTTTAAGAAGACAGTTCCTTACGACTGAGTCTATGGAGGCTAAACAAATTTTCTTGTATCCCCCAAATTTAATCTATATATAATGGTGATCATGTATCCTCCTTTATTCTCTATGTAACAGTGATCAAAGGTCCCAGCCTCACAATGACTTTAACACTAGGCCATCTGCCTTCAGCCAAAAGATATATTAAATACACTTTTGGTCTTGATTCAAATCTTCCCAAGATTGGTATCTTGAGAACTTCAGTTTAAATTTAAAATTTACTTCTAAATTAGCTTTCAAATATTTGGGGTGAAATAAAATAAGCTGATCCAAGAACAATGTTAAATTCCAAAACTGAGCTAATGGAGACTTTTGGGCCCAGGTACAGGCAACTCCCAAGTAGAAACTTGTTTATCATTTAGGTGGGAGCCCAGAATTCTATGTGAAGTGCCTTACTTAGAACTTTGTACACCAAGTTAAGTGGGTAGGGAGTCACCTAACCCCTACAAATGTCAAGGAACCATGGTTCTTTAGGTGGTGCTTTCAGTAATACCTACTTGTCTTGCTATAATATAGCAGCTAATTAAATACAGGCCCCACTGAAGAACTGACTGTTAACAAGAAAAGGACTATGGAAAGAAAGGGAAGAAGTCACAAGGTGTGAACTAACAACGTACAGCCAGGGAGAAGATGTCCAGAGTCATCGAGTCAGCATTGCTATTAGAAACCTCCACTTAAAAAAAAAAAAAGAAACCTCCACTTTCACTTACGTTTCAGCTTAAATTCACCCGACTCCGCACACAGACACAAACACACAGAAAGGCAGCAGTCATGCATGGAAGGAAGCCAAGACAGTTTTGGTCTACAGCTTACTGCAGTTTATATTAGGTGGCAAGCTCAGCTTTCCTCACATAAATCACCCCATATACCAATACAAGTTCCCTCTGTGGCTGATGCTGTCCACACCCACCACCAGGGACCTCACCAAGCAATCCCACAGAGCTCGGTTTATTTCCAGAGCCAAGAGGACCTGTGTTAGAAGACTGTTTGGCAACAGCTGAAGTTATGCTGGACACACCTAGTCCCAGGGACATTATTAGATCTGTTCTCCACTATTCCCCTCTGAGCTCCCCCAGGAGAATGAACAAAGACATCCACTCAGGCAAAGATGGATGGGGTTGGGAGATGACAGGGAGTACCATGCACTGCTGGATACAGCCTAGATGTTACTCTCACTGAGTCACTTTAGTCAGTCACAGTACTCCCCAGATGGCGTCAGTGGTAAAGAACCCACCTGCCAATGCAGGAGAAGTAAGAGACACAGGTTCAGTCCTTGGGTGGGGAAGATCCTCTGGAGGAGGGCATGGCAACCCACTGCAGTATTCTTGCCTGGACAATCTCATGAGCAGAGGAGCCTGGTGGGCTACAGTGCAAAGGGTCACAGTCAGACAGGACTGAAATGACTTAGCACACACAGTGCTATCTCTGCTTTCAAGCCTGATCACCGTGTTTCTCTTTCTCCAAGACATGAATAGAATTCAGTGTTCTATGAAGACCTCTGTGGCACTGTAAATATACAGCAGGGCAACATCTACAGGTAAGGTGGGGCAAACCTCAGGAGGCTCCTGCAAAATGTGCTGCTGCTGCTGCTAAGTCACTTCAGTTGTGTCCACTCTGTGCGACCCCATAGACAGCAGCCCACCAGGCTCCGCCGTCCCTGGGATTCTCCAGGCAAGAACACTGGAGTGGATTGCCATTTCCTTCTCTAATGCATGAAAAGTGAAAGTGAAGTCTTTCAGTCGTGTCTGACTCTTAGCGACCCCATGGCAAAATGTGCAGGGGAGACAAAACCACTCACATTATCCTCTCAGTAGGAGAAAACAATGAGTCAAATACTCAACTTCCTCTGCGGAATGAACAAAGAAAGTAGCTGTGAAATTATGAAAAATCATAATTTAAACAACATTCTTCCCTCTAGGATGTAATCTAGTTTTTCTGCAGAAACTGAAATACTTTTTAAAAGATCTTTTAAAAACTGTCTACTATGACCTGTACCTTGCCAAGTCTGTTCACAACTTAGTTTCCAGTTAGAAGAAAAGCTGAATTCATTACACAGTCATGGAGACACACTGTTCCCATTAGCAATAGTATAACCCAGTTCTTGGTAGCATATTCCTGCTATTCCTGGAGACAGTGCCAAATACCCCAAACAAGCTAACAGTACCTGCCCTGTTATGGTTCAGAAGGGTATGATTATTGAGAAAGTTGTTTTTTTCCAACAAAAGCAAAATTTTCCAAAAAGAAAATGAGCTGTGTAAACAGTAAAACAAGGTTGAAATGACATTCCATATGTACAGGAAGTGTGCCAAGAACATCCGCGTATTCGGCAAGCCCTACTGGGCAGCCTGTGTGCCAAGGCCTGTGCTAGGTGCTTTCTCACTTCGTCTCTTCATTTCGCATTTCTAAAGGTAACAACCAAAATCTGGGTCACGTGAACACTCCAACCAATTACCTAGACCAGAGATTTGCTTTCTTGTTCAGGAAAAGCTGGCAAATCACATACATGATCACGTGATCCACCAGCAAACTTGCCAACACCTTGTCAGCCACCGAGATAAGCTCAGCTCCTATTCACAGGACGAACAAAACCATCCCCTACTACAGTGCCCTCGACCTTCTGCCTCCAGAACAGATCCTCAGGACCTTCCCGCATCACCACCTCTGTTGCTTCCCCTTCCTTCTGGTCACTGAATAGCTGTCCCCTGCCCCAAAGTAATCTCTCTGCTAGTGCCCACCTAAGATTCCTACTTCATCAACCTCCCAGCCTCAGAGTCAGCCTTTCCCTATCTATTCCTTTCCACAGACACAAACACACTCAAATATTTTACATCTAAAAAACAAAGAAAATAGCAAAACATACACTCACCCCTTTCTGTCCTTTTTTCTCCATCTTCTTAAAGTCAAAGCTTAAAAAGCTGCTGCACTCACCTCTACTTCCTCACCTCACCTCTTTTTCACTCAAACACCTGCTATAATCTTGTTTTCTCCATAGTTCAGTGAACTGCTCTTACCAAGGTCATTAACATCCTCCTCCTTGCTAAATCTAGTCAATAATAACAATGTTTCTCTTAAACTTGAGCTCTCAGCTGCATCTGAGACAACTGACCACTCCCTAGACCTTGAAATGCTCTCTTCTTGACTTCTGAAAGGCCACATTCTATTTTCCCTCTCTTTCTGCCTGTTCCTTTTCAAGTTCCTTCTAAGTAGACTTCCTCTTTCTGGAAATCTGCTCCTGTCTCTGGCACCAGAACATACTCAACTGCCAAGCCAAGAGCCTGCTCACACCTGACCAATGACCGAGGCCCGTCAGCCTCAGGAAACTCTCTGTTGCCACGGCTGCCATCCCACCTACCTCTCATCAATGCAGTGGCCTCCAGTCACCTTAACTCCCTCCAGGTTAGGGAGGTGGAGGTGGAGGTCACCTTAAGATGGAGGTCACCTTAAGCTCCACCTTGCAGGTGGTGATCTTTTGGAAAAGAGAATTTGAAGATGTTTCTCTCCTGATTACATCATTCACAAAACAAAGCAATGACACAGCACAGCAGAGATTTTTAGCTGCCTACCCCAATGTCATTTCCCCCCTCCCATTTTAGGACCCCGATTTTCAGCTGGGCACACTACCACCCCAAATAAAAGACCACATGTTCAGCTTCGCTTAGAGCTATTTGTGCCAAAGTCCTGGTCACTGAGATTAACTGGAAGTGAGCTGAAAGATTCCCAGGAAGTCGCTGTGAAAGGGCAGGGGACAACATGCCCTATCTCCTTCTTCCTGCTGTGTGGAACAAAGACACGGTGACTAGAGTTCATTCAGGCGGCCACCGGGGACCGTAAGGAGATGTGCTGAGGGTGGCAGAGGGGCAGGACAATGCGTGTGAAGTGCTCAGCACAGTGTGCGGCCCACAGGAAGAATCCATGTGCTAGCACTACGTCACCTATTCAGACACATTCTCCACCCCACTGCACGTTTTAACATTTCTAGAACCAGGATGAATCATACAGCCAGTGCGATCTTATCAATTGTTTGCACTTCTTCCTTTCTCAGCGGTACATAAAAGGTACACCTTATGATCAGTGGCACAAATTTCATAAATATGGTATTGAATCTCTCTTTCTGCTCCAAGTCACCAACCAGCTTAGCAATCTCCCAGGTACGGGTTCTACCTCATCACTCTCCAGTTATGTGTAGCCTGAGGATAGTTTCAAGACAAGGGTCAACAAACTATAGCCTGTGGGACAGCTGGACCTACGGCCTGTTTTCACAGAGAGTTACTGGAAGGCAGCTGCTCCTGTAAGTTTACACAGCATCTAGGGCCGATTTCATGGTACAGTGGCTGAGGTGAACAGCTGTGACAGGATTGCACAGCTTAAAATATTCACCATCTGGTCCTTTACAGAAAAGGTCTGCCAAACCCTGGTTTAAGACAGTCTTCCGTGGTGATAAAAACCCAAGTTTTGATAACATCTCTGCCTGTTCAAACTTTGCTCCTCCTAAGGCTCCGTGCTGGGTACGGACTTCTCAGGATGGCAGAGACCTGAAGCCGCCACAGGTGATGTTGGCCTGTGGCGCCACTGGCAACAGCACAGCCACAGAATAACCCCCTGGGGTTTTTTCGTCTCCTCATATTCATCCAGGAAAGCAAAAGCAAGGATTTGTAATTGGTAGCAGAACTCTGGCAACTTTCAAAACAATAGAAAGTAAACCTAAGATTAAAAGGACGTTTATCTACTCACATGAGGGTTGAATTCATAGAGACAGAAAGCAGAATGGTGGTTGCCATAAGCTCGGGGGAAGGGGAGAGGGGAAGTGGTGTTTAATGGCTACAGAGTTTTGGTTTTGCAAGCTGAAAAAGTTCTGGACACTGCGCAACAAGGGGAATATATTTAACCCTACTGAAGTGCACACTTAAAAATGGCCAAGATGATAGACTTTGTTATGAGTATTTTACCACAATTAGAAGAATTTTTTAAAAAGTCAGTCTTCTGTGTGCATGTACACGTGCAGCTATACACATACACTCTGTCAAGGCGCCAGAGAACCACAGAACAAAATCACTTTTTGTTACCCTCATACGACCAGGAGTGAATCTGCCAAAGCACTCACTTCCCGCTTCAGGTACTACCAGCTGCTATCAGTAATCATTACACCGTCTCCCAATTTGTCTGTCTGGTGCTCTGTATCTGTTACATGACTGTAAACTCCAGGAAGGCAGTACCAGCCATGTGATACTCCCTCCACCATATCCATCACCTTTAATTATGTGTCGTAGTCTTCAGTAGCTCTCATCTGTTGAGTAGATAAGTGAATAAATGAATGGAGCAAAGAGAGCTGTTACTAAATGCAATCTATTCTCTGGAACTTATTTCTTATCTTATTAAATACTAAGGGTGAAACAACAGTGGTGCCATCATTATTTAGAAAGCTGATTACAAACAACCATTATTTTAATTTTTAAAAAGTACTGAATTAGAATACATCACATACAATTTTCATAAAGAAAACCTAAATCTAAAACTATGCTCTGCATAAAAAATAATTTTTACAAGCCATAATTTAGTGTCATAATTTAAAAAGATCCCTCTATGATAAAGAAACAAATAGAATGATCACATACTAAAATTATAAGCTGAGCCTGGAAAAGTACAATTCCTAAGAGAGTTCTTTTGTCTTCTTCCACTTATAAACTATAAAAACACAGGACAAACTATCAAATCAAGTATGTATTTTAATTTTGCCAGATACTAATTCCTACATCTTTTGAGTTTTTAAATTTTGATTATTTTAAAGTAGACCTACAGACAGGAAAACATGAGGGTAATTTTTCCAGTAATAGAAGAAAACCAGCTGTCCCATTCATACACTGAGTCTACACATATCCCAAAGCAAAAATCTGTAACAGAGCAAGTAAACAGGTCCTTTCAAAGAATAAATCAGAAGTCTTGGCAACAACACTGTTCTCTAAACAGTTATACTCATCAGCACCTATCCAACAATTCACATACATACAATATCCTTCATTACAATCTGCTATCGCAGTTACTAAAGTTGATGTTAGCAAAAATCTCAGAAAGAACCAGGAGCCAGATTCATAAAAATCACTTATTTTCATCTTAAGTCTCATATTGCCCTCTCGGGGGAGCCAAACTTGAATACTGTGCCTTTTTGTTATATAAAGGTAAGGATCATAGCAACTCAAATCCAATAACTAACAGCTAATACAAATAAGCCAAAGGAAAAAAATCAACTTAAATATCAAATAAAAATTTTAAAACATTTTTCATCTCAACTGGCAAACAGTTTTAAAAATAATAATACTTAATGCTTTAACAAATGTAGCAAGACTGACAATAAAATGGATTGTAGGTCTCTACTAAATGCTAGTTCAGAGAGGCCTTTCTTCTCTCTGCCTATTCTAGCTACATCACCTCTACTACCTCACTCCCTGTACTCGTACCTTTCTTCTTGCATGTCACTTATCACTACTCGAAACTACATTTCATATCTTTTACTGTCTACATCTCTACTAGAGGTTTCTAGATACTAGAAACTAGATGAAGGCAGGCCTTTATTAGTACGGTTCTCTACTAATACACAGTTGGCACTCAAAATAACAGCTCAAATTAATATGAACAGGAGTACAAACTGTAAAGCAATTTAAAATGCCTAACCGGAAACTTAAAATAAGTTTATAGCCTCTGAACACAAAACCATTTCTGAATATTTATTATTAGAAATAATTCTGAGATGCAAGGATTTATATATAAGTATATTCACTACAGAGTTCTCTTAACAGCAAAAAAGTAAGAGTAACCTACAGGGGAAGGAATACACGCACTGATACACTTGTACAAACTCCTAGCTCTCACACTTCTGACAACTGCCTCTACTAATACATTTCCTTCAAGTGGTGAGTTAGAGTCATTATCTTATTTCTGACCATTAAAAATTTAAGAAAGAACATTTGATTTCCAAAGTTTTGCCATGTCCAATGACAAGTGACCAAAGAATCCTATAATGGTCATCAGCTATCCTTCCTATTTTCACCTAAGCTTTGATAATACAATGCTATGAACACTTAACAAAGCCTCCCCTGCTCACTAAACCTTACACCCCCCGATGAACACACAAATCCTTGAAATACCTAAACATCCACACAGTATAAGAATGAGAACCCAATTCTTTTAATAGCTACCATAGTAGCTGAAACAAGGCCAATCCTTCTTATCTATCTTGAGTTTAGTGGATAAAAAAAATCCATAAATATGGATGGAGTTGCCAGTCAAAGACAATTCTACAGATACCCTAGGGCTTTCACTATGTAGATCTTCAATGTAACTCATAGAACAGTACAGTTAATCATTTTCATAATGGAGATCATTTTTTAGCCACAGGAGCAGAGACCTCCTATAATCCAGAAAGTGTAGGAATTTCCTAAATTTTATCTCTGCAATCAGGAAAAATCATTGGAGACAAATGAACTTTATTATAACAAAAACTGCAAACTACCAATCCATTTGACACAAAAGAATTACAGGGATGGAAATTATGGTTTACTTACTTGGAATATTTTGTAAAAACTAAGAAACATAGAAAGAATTAAAGTATTCATGATCATAAATAAAATATATATCAAATTTAAAATACTAATATACTGATAAAAATATATTAAAAATCAAAGACAAAGAATATTTAAATATGAAAGTTATAGAATTTTAAAACAAACACCATCTGTATCCTTAATACAATTCTGTTGTTTTCACTGTGTCCAGGATAGCACCTGACATCTAAGAGGTATTTAGTAAACACTTGTTGAATGTGAACATTTATTCAATTCAGGTCAGCTGCTCAGTCGTGTCCGACTCTTTGTGACTCTACTGCAGCATGCCAGGCTCCCCTGTCCATTACCAGCTCCCAGAGCCTGCTCAAACTCATGTACATCGAGTTGGTGATGCCATCCAACCATCTCATCCTCTGTTGTTCCCTTCTCCTCCTGCCTTCAATCTTCTCCAGCAAACATTTACTGAGTAAATGCAAACACTTTACATGCAGTCTCAATAACAGTCATTAAAATCTTATTTTTATTATGTCTACTTTTTATGAGTGAGGAGACTGAGACTTAGAGCAGTTAAATAACCTGCTGAACGTTACATGGCTAAGAAGTAATGAAGCTGGGATTTAAAACTCTCATCTGTATTCTCGACCTCACTGCCCTTACAGTAAAACTGGAAAAAATAAAAAAGTACACTTAAGGCAGAATGAACTCAGTGTGCATCTTGAGGTGGTTTTGTAATGGTGGAATATATTAATAATTGACACTGAGCATGAGGTAATTTCTCACATCAGTTCAGTTCAGTTGCTCAGTTGTGTCCGACTCTTTGCAACCCCATGAATCACAGCACGCCAGGCCTCCCTGTCCATCACCAACTCCTGCAGTTCACTCAGACTCACATCCATCAAGTCAGTGATGCTATCCAGGCCTTCTCATCCTCTGTCATCCCCTTCTCCTCCTGCCCCCAATCCCTCCCAGCATCAGAGTCTTTTCCAATGAGTCAACTCTTCGCATGAAGTGGCCAAAGTACTGGAGATTCAGCTTCAGCATCAGTCCTTCCAATGAACACTCAGGACTGATCTCCTTTAGAATGGACTGGTTGGATCTCCTTGCAGTCCAAGTGGACTCTCAAGAGTCTTCTCCAACACCACAGTTCAAAAGCATCAATTCTTCGGCGCTCAGCCTTCTTCACAGTTCAACTCTCACTTCCATACATGACCACAGGAAAAACCATAGCCTTGACGAGACGGACCTTAGTCGGCAAAGTAATGTCTCTGCTTTTCAATATGCTGTCTAGGTTGGTCATAACTTTCCTTCCAAGGAGTAAATGTCTTTTAATTTCATGGCTGCAGCCACAATCTACAGTGATTTTGGAGCCCAAAAAATGAAGTCTGATACTGCTTCCACTGTTTCCCCATCTACTTCCCATGAAGTGATGGGACCGGATGCCATGATCTTAGTTTTCTGAATGTTGAGCTTTAAGCCAACTTTTTCACTCTCCTCTTTCACTTTCATCAAGAGGCTTTTAGTTCCTCTTCATTTTCTGCCATAAGGGTGGTGTTATCTGCACATCTGAGGTTATTGATATTTCTCCTGGCAATCTTGATTCCAGCTTGTGCTTCTTCCAGCCCAGCGTTTCTCATGATGTACTCTGCATAGAAGTTAAATAAGCAGGGTGACAATATACAGCCTTGACGTACTTCTTTTCCTATTTGGAACCAGTCTGTTGTTCCATGTTCAGTTCTAACTGTTGCTTCCTGACCTGCATATAGGTTTCTCAGAAGGCAGGTCAGGTGGTCTGTATTCCCATCTCTTTCAGAATTTTCAACAATTTATTGTGATCCACACAATCAAAGGCTTTGGCATAGTCAATAAAGCAGAAATAGATGTTTTTCCGGAACTCTCTTGCTTTTTCAATTTCCAACTCCTTGACTACTCTTTTCCTGCTACTCTTGTACCAGAAACCCGTCTATCCAAAACACTCTAGGACAGGTAGGCAGTTAATTTAAAAAACAGGTTCAAACATGGAGTGATGAAAAAGTTTTTGATACTTAAATTACTTTAGCTTTTTACAAATAATAACACAATCATTCACAAAGATCTTTTCCTTTGGTATGATATAGATCTGCTGACCAGAGCTGTCAACTTATGTAACCACACCAATAATACACTATCTGTGATTTCCAGTTTCATTTCTTCAAAGTGGACTAAGAATTTAGTCAATTGTGAAATAATCTGCATGCAGAAGAATCATTCTAGACTGATTTTCTCAATCTTTCATACTTATCATATATACCTAATTACCTTTTTTTTTAAGGCTACTCATCTTTATCCAATTTTCTCAAAGCATTCAACTCAACTTTCATGGAAATAACTTTTTAAAGCCCATTTCATTGGTGTACATAAAATTAATTATATCATCACAAAAATATAACTAGTATTAACAAGTTTGGGAACACAATTAAGTTTGGGTGAACAAATCACTTCACTTAGTAAGACAGAGCTTATAAAGAACAGACCCAAGCTTTCACAGTAAGTGGCGAACACCAGCTAATCTCTCTAGGACAGAAGCTAGTTAGTGAACTGTCTCTGAAACTACCCTCATAGCTTTTGTACTATAACCACATCTTTGTGTAAACTGAGAATTCCCCACTAAAGCAAAAATTCAAAAAATGCATGCCTGTGTTGTTGGTATCTTTAACCCTCCAGGCAGCTGCACAGAGCCTGAGGCAGCAAGAGCCCTCTTCCTAGCTAAACAGACTCTCACATTAACTAAGTTCATTTTCTGTGTATGTCATTACATGGGAAAGGTTGGGAAGCACTGCACAAAGATGTAAGCTATTTAAGAGAAGTGACTGTCTTTATTTTTGCATTCCCCAAAATTAAAATAGTGGGTATTTGATAAATTTGTAGAATAAAAGTAACTAAGTAAAAGAGACCCTTCATAGCCTCCCACAGTGACTACAGGTAAACAAAAGACTTCAGCCAGGGAGACAGACGTGACCATTGACCTTAGCATGGGTCAGGACAGCAACAATGGGAAATGAGCCTTTAGAATAATCTTATTTACTTACACATTTATAAGTTATTTCTCTCCCACCAGAATGAAGCTCCAGTGAGTGTTGGGCCCTTGTCTATCTTGTTCACTTGTATCCTGATGCCTAGAAAAATGCTCACCACTCAGTAGCCATGTAGCCATTTAATAAATATTTGTTAAAGGTGTTGCTGTTAGAATTTCAAAGTGAGGAATTTGAAGCTCTAAGGGAAGAGATAGAGCCTACTTAACAGTTCTGCTCAAAGAAAGATGGAGTAATGATAGAAAAGCCACGCTTTAAAGGCTTTCAAGTTCCTTTCAAAACACGGATGGCAACTGGTGACTGCTCTATAACATACCAGGGTGGTTAAGAGCTTGAGCTCAGGCAGATCTGGGCCTAAATTCTGTTTCTGCCCCTTACTTAATAGCTAAGTAAACCACTCAGTCTTGGAATTTTCTATTTTGAAACAGAGATAACAGTGAGCTCCTACGATCATTTGCAGATCTTATAAGAAAATGCACATGAGGACAATGCTTGGCACATTACTGTAAAACAAATGTCTGCTGTTATTGCTATTATTACTGCTGTTGATAAGCACACAAAGTACACCACATTCCACATTTGCACTAGAGAGGAAGACAGGACTGTACTCCTTGAAGAGCTCCATTATCATTACTAAGGGATACCAAAGAACCAGGTCTTTGGAGTCTGTCACCTGGTTCATATCAGGGATTTCTTTCGTTCAGACAAGTCACTAACTCTGAATGTCAGTTTCCTCTTTTAAAAATGAGCATAGTAATAGCATCTATCTTCCAGGTCTGTTGTGAATATTAAATGAGATCATGAACACAAAGGATTCACTACATCTGACATAACATGTACCCTAACATGACACTAAGCATTAACTACAGAATATACAGCTGTGCAGACACAGGTTTTTATAAGGTTTTTAATGAAAAATGCTTAGCGCTCTGCTTCATTAAAGAATGAAAACTTCTAGAATGGTGTTTGCTTCATGCTCTTTTGAAATAATAGAAAACTTTCCAATTTCCCAAGGGCTTTAGGACGGTATACAATGAAGACACTTTTCTTCCACAAGCCTATCTATAAGAAGAAATCTTTGTTAAAGGCTTATCTCCATCTTTTTCCATATTTAGTCCAGTCATAGGTACCCCTCAGGCATTTCCATGTTTTTTCTCAGCTATCTTTTTTTCCCTGAGCATGGAAGAAACATTCCATCAGCATTTTCAGCAATTATTTTGTGTTTCTCCTGACTCAGCAGGAAGTTTAAAAATGGGATATGGGTAAGAAAACTTAGCTTGGATAGCTAGGTAATGTTTCCAGTTAAAAACACAGTGAATCTTTGCAATTTTTCTAGAAATCAAACTACTCTAAAGTTAAAAGTTTATTTAAACACATACTGTAAATTGTTAACTTATAATTCTCATGTGTTTACCTACCTATATAGCATTTTGTTTCTTACTCGATACTTTTGCCTCTCAAAGTCCCATACTCACTGCCCTCCCATTAAAAACTGAAGTAACTTCCAAAATGCCAAAGAGATTTAAAATCACAATACTCTTATTACAACTGTATACTTTAAACCTCATAAACTAGAGATGAGATGATAGTAAAAGAACTGACAGAAAACTTAGATGACCAAAACATTAAACAGTGATTACAGATGGCAATGATCCTACAAAGGAGGAAGTTAACTGTGAAGAAAAGGTGCCAACCGCTCCCTAAACCTTACTATAATCTAGATTTTTTAATAGACACTCTAGGAAGTTCAAAGACTTAAAGGTATTTTTTTAACTGTTAAAGGCAGAAGTTATACATTACGGATAGTAAAAAAATTCAAGCATTGCAAACATATGTTCATCATCCTTTTATAGAAGCAAGCTGAAATCATAAACTTTGTCAACCTTGTGAAACATCTGGCCCATGTCCTTATCGGCTAAGCTGGTAGATTTGAAAGAACATTCCACTTCAGTATGGATTAGAAAGGACAAAGGCGGATGATCAGAGAGTTGGAAAGGAATTCTAACAGAAGAATCCGTGTATGTGATGAGGACTAGCTCTTTACTAAAATCACCTTGCCCATATAAGTCAACTCTCGTGTTAGTATAACTGTGGACAAAAGATGCTTCCAAATAACTGTGACAATTCTAAATTTCCTGAAAAATAAAACTGAAGCTTCTAACATCAAATCCTATTTATGCTCTAGGACTTTCCTGTAGCTCAAATGGTAAAGAATCTGCCTGCGCTGCAGGAGACCAGGGTTCAATCCCTGGGTCGGGAAGATCCTCCGGATAAGGGAGTGGCAATCCACTCCAGTATTGTTGCCTGGAGAATTCTATGGATGGAAGAGCCTGGCAGGCTACAGTCTGTGGAGTCACTAAGAGTCAGACACGACTGAGCCACTAACACACACGGTTTTAAACTCTAATGTACTAAATAGCAGTGTGATTAAAGTGTTTAAAGCAGTGAGCATTGTTAGTTTAATTATATAATTCACACTGTTGGAGCAGCCCTGGAGAAGTGAAGGTAGGGCAGGGAGGAAAGGCCAGAGGCTATTAAAAGAAAGTTTTATGGAAGATTAAAGAGCAGGTGTAGGAGGAAGACAAAGGCCTGATATAAAACTGAGGGTGGAGGCTAGGCTGACCTTCTTCTTAAAGAAATTTAAATGAAGAAAAAGGCAAGACTTTAGGAAGACATATTTGCTTAGCATATGTGTTTAAGGGAAGATGCAAAGTGGAAATCAAGCCCTGCAGGGTTTAAGAAGAAGCATATTTTATAGCTGAGCAAGGAAGTTGCTGGGGATAATGGAAAAGATCTATATGTTGATTGTGATGGTAAGTTACACAACTGTATACATTTGTAAACTCAGAAAAGTTACACTAAAAAGAACAAATTTTACTATATGTAAATTATACCCCAATCAACCTAACACTAAAAAAAGTTATTAACAACTAAAATGCTGATTAACCTTTAAAAGTTTAAAGGTTAAACCCATGAATCGCAGCACGCCAGGCCTCCCTGTGCATCACCAACTCCTGGAGTTCACTCAAACTAACGTCCATCGAGTCGGAGATGCCATCCAGCCATCTCATCCTCTGTTGTCCCCTTCTCCTCCTGCCCCCCATCCCTCCCAGCATCAGGGTCTTTTCCAGTGAGTCAACTCTTCTCATGAGGTGGCCAAAGTACTGGAGCTTCAGCTTTAGCATCGTTCCTTCCAAAGAAATCCCAGGGCTGATCTCCTTCAGAATGGACTGGTTGGATCTCCTTGCAGTCCAAGTGGACTCTCAAGAGTCTTCTCCAAACACCACAGTTCAAAAGCATCAATTCTTTGGCGCTCAGCTTTCTTCACAGTCCAACTCTCACATCCATACATGACCACTGGAAAAACCATAGCCTTGACTAGGCGGACCTTAGTCGGCAAAGTAATGTCTCTGCTTTTGAATATGCTATCTAAGTTGGTCATAACTTTCCTTCCAAGGAGTAAGCGTCTTTTAATTTCATGGCTGCAATCACCATCTGCAGTGATTTTGGAGCCCCCAAAAATAAAGTCTGACACTGTTTCCACTGTTTCCCCATCTATTTCCCAAGAAATGATGGGACCAGATGCCACGATCTTTGTTTTCTGAATGTTGAGCTTTAAGCCAACTTTTTCACTCTCCTCTTTCACCCTCATCAAGAGGCTTTTTAGTTCCTCTTCACTTGCCATAAGGGTGGTGTCATCTGCATATCTGAGGTTACTGATCTTTTGTTTACTTGAACTTATTTTTAATTGAAATACAGCTGATTTACAATGTTCTGTCAGTTTCAAATGTACAGCAAAGTGTTTCAATCATATATAAATCTTGTTTTATATATATATTATATATATGTCATATGTATTTTTTAATTCCATTAAAGGTTATTATAAGATACCAAATATTGTTCTCTGTGATATATAGTAGGACTTTATTTACCTATTGTACATATACTAGTGAGTATCTGTTAATCTCAAACTCCTAATTTATCCACCCCTCCCATTCTTTCCCCTTTGGTAACCATAAGTTTGTTTTCTATGTCTGTGTATTTCTGTTTTGTAAATAAATTCATTTGTATTTTTTTAGATCCCATATATATGTGATATCATATATTTGCCTTTCTATGTCTTACTTCACTGAGTATGATAATCTCTAGGTCTATTCATGTTACTGCAAATGGTATTACTTCATTCTTTTCTATGGCTGAGTAATATTCCACTGTGTGTGTGTGTGTGTGTGCGTGTGTGTGTGTGTGTGTGTATACCATATCTCTATTCATTTTTCTGTCAATGGACACTTAAGCTTGTTGATACGTCTTGGCTATTATGAATAGTGCTGCTATGAACACAGGGATGCCAACTTACCTTTTCAAATTACAGTTTTCTAAGGACATATGCCTAGGAATGGGATTGCTTGATCATACGGTAACTCTGGTGGCTCGGTGGTAAAGAATCCACCTGTCAAGCAGGGGGCATGGGTTCAATCCCTGGATTGGGACGATCCCCTTTAGAAGGAAATGGCAACCCACTCCAATATTCTTGCCTGAAAACCCCCATGGACAGAGGAACCTGACGGGCTACAGTCCACAGGGTTGCAAAAGAGTTGGACACAACTCAGTCACTAAGCAACAACAAAAACAACATGGTAATTCTATTTTTAGTTTTTTAAGAAACCTTCATACTGTTCTCCATAGTGGCTATACCAGTTTACATTCCCACCAACAGTGTAGGAGGGTTTCCTTTCTCCACACTCTCTTTTATTAATATTATTATTATTATTATTATTTGCAGACTTTTCAATGATGGCCATTCTGACCAGTGTGAGGTGACACCTCACTGTAGTTTTGATTTGCAATTCTCGATAAACAACATTGTTGAACATCGTTTCATGTGCCTGTTATCTGTATGTCTTTGGAGAAATGTCTATTTAGATCTTCTGCCCATTTTTTGATTGGGTTATTTGTTTAATATTGAGCCATATGAGCTGTTTGTATATTTTGCAAATTAATCCCTTGCCAGTCACATTGTTTGCAACTATTTTCTCCCATTTTGAAAGTTTCTTGCATGGAAACTTTTTGTTTGGGTGATGGGTTTCCTTTATTGTGCAAAAGCTCTCACTTTAATTAGGTCCAGTTTGGTTATTTTTGCTTTTAGAACAGCATCTTTTAACTATTTGGGATGTTTTACCATGTTGAAAAATCTAACCAAACTCTTTGAGGTATACAATGAAGCATGGTTTTGAAATTCCACCATTAGTGTCTCTCTTAAATGGAAAGTTTAGTTTGTGACATTTCTCGCACGTGACCCAGCAGCTGAGGTTCTCAGCCAGCGACTGGAGCTGCAATGTCAGGCAAAGAGACTCAGCATACGGCTTTCTCAGGATCTTTCTTCCTGCTCTAGACACGGAGAAACAGACACATCTACCATATGCTCCACAAATAGAACAGAAACTACATGCTATAAGCTTATTTATTTCTAGACTCCTATTATGCTCAAAGCTTTTTTCTCTTTGATTATCCTCCCATCCTCAGAGAAATCTTGCCTCACAGTTATCCCAAGAATCTACCTTAATGCCAGGAAGTCTTTCCTGAGCTCCCATGCCAGTTAGAAGCTTCCATAGCACACTATGGACTGCTTCTCATGCTGTTTCATAGGTAGCTGTTTCTGAATCCATTTCCTCTTACAAACTCAAGGCCAAAATGCTGAAGAAGGACCAAGACTTTATTTTTTTGTAGTTCCAGCATCCAGCTAGTTCCTGGCAGAGAGGAAGCACCCAAAAGAAATTTCTTGAATAATATCCTAAAATGGTACTTCTATCCACTTTGAAAAAAATGAACATTTAAATACAGGTTTACCTATACATTCAAGAAATCTATCTAGGGCCTACAATCCCTGCAGAGACTTCCTGGGGTCAATGCCAGGTGTAAACTTATTCCAGTCTCATTGTGGCTCTACAATGGGGTAAGCAGAGTCAGTTGTCCATATCTGATTTAGAATAAGTAAAAGGAATCAGTAAAATATCCCCAATGAATTACAGAGCAGAAAGGTTTAAGGGTAGGTATGGGCCACCTATCTTATATTTTATAAAAATTCTCCCAGTACCAATCTTGCAGGTTCAGGGTTATCCTATATTAAATAAAAATAATAAAAATTCCCTCACATTGTACACAGATGAAGATGTGGGATACGAGAACCTCACAGATGTATTTTTCTCATCTGATTATAAGACACAAAATGTTTATATAAAAGCTATACTTGGAGAGTATAATAATAAAATGATCTGTATTAGGCCTTGCAATACATAAGCCAAGGTCCAAAAAGATTCTCTGGGGCACTGGGGAGTGGGGAAGGGTAATGTTCAAAGAAGTGGTGCTACTACCTGTATTCATGCTATGATTTTCCCAAGGAACTTGATTCCATGGGATGTAACCATTCCCAACTCTAGAGAGTGGTTAGAGACCCTGGTCTACTACTATTACCTACAGTCTCTCCATGGGATGGATGTTAAAGTGGCCACATATTTACTATTTAACTATTGTCTTCCCTGGTGGCTCAGAGGTTAAAGCGTCTGCCTCCAATGCTGGAGACCTGGGTTCAATCCCTGGGTCGGGAAGATCCCCTAGAGAAGGAAATGGTAACCCACTCCAGTATTCTTGCCTGGAGAATCCCAAGGACGGAGAAGCCTGGTAGGCTACAGTCCACGGGGTCGCAAAGAGTCGGACACGACTGAGCGACTTCACTCACTCACTCACAATGAAATAACTCAGCATTCAAAAAATGAAGATCATGGCATCCAGTCCCATCACTTCATGACTAATAGATGGAGAAATAATGGAAACAGTGACAGACTTTATTTATTTGGGATCCAAAATCACTACAGATAGTGATTCCAGCCATGAAATTAAATTACGCTTGCTCCTTGGAAGGAAAGTTATGACCAACCTAGACAGCATATTAAAAAGCAGAGACACTACTTTGTCAACAAAGGTCCATCTAGTCAAGACTATGGTTTTCCAGTAGTCATGTATGGATATGAGAGTTGGACCATAAAGAAGGCTGAGCACTAGAGAATTGATGCTTTCGAATTGTGGTGATGGAGAAGACTCTTGAGAGTCCTTTGGACGTGCAAGGAGATCAAACCAGTCAATCTTAAAGGAAATCAGTCCTGAATATTCATTGGAGGGACTGATGTTGAAACTGAAACTCCAAGACTTTGGCCACCTGATGCGAAGAACAGACTCACTGGAAAAGACCCTGATTCTGGGAAAGACTGAAGGCAGGAGGAGAAGGGGACAACAGAGGTTGAGATGGTTGGATGTCATCACCAACTTGATGGACATGGATTTGAGCAAGCTCGAGGAGTTGGTGATGGAAGGGAAGCCTGCCATGTTGCAGTTCATGGGGTCGCAAAAAGTTGGACTCGACTGAGCAACTGACCTGAACTGAAAGTGAAATAATAAATAAATAACCAGAACAGAAGGAAGATTCATAGGCCTGTGGTCAGCCTCCTTAGCCACAACCCCTTCCTGAAATAAATTTCCTGTTTAAAAAGGCATGTGAAGGAAGATAGTCCTGGGAAAATTAAAAGACTACTGAATTCATTTTGGAATCAAAAGGTAGGGAATCAAGAGTTTTAGCAATATTTGCTAAAAAGTATTAGTGTATTAGTTTATATTAGTAATTCTATATATTACCATTTTAAAATTTTACATCAAGAAAAGGATGAGGTTCTTGCCACCTATGTCCCCAGGATAATTTCCTTAAATGTCACTACCTATGTTCTTTTTTATGGAATATGTGTACATTCAGGATCTCATATTATTTTTACACACACACAAAACAAGTCACTAATGGCTTTGCCATTAGCTGCTGGCGACAACTGGGAAATCTTCACCATGTTCAAAGCAAACCATCCTATGTCACATCATGGCAGATCCTTAGCCAAACTGCCTCCAGTAAGGCTTTCAAAGTAGATGTGCAAACGTTAGCTGCAGAATATATTGTGATTCACCTTCCAGAAAACAAATAAGAAAACCTGTATTTTTACTCTGTACATAAACACTGTAACTTTCTCAAAATGTCTTATTATTTAAAAACACATGTTCACATTTTAATGATTTTGTAGTGATAAGACTAAGAAAAGCTCTCAGTTAATTTGTAGGGCAAAACAAACAAAAAAATCTTTTGAAGCTAAATACCACAAGATATATATATTTCCCACACCAATTCTCTGACTTGGTCAAACAAACAAAAAGAGTTAACCCTATATAACTCCTCCCCATACACAAATACACTCTCACCCTTTTGAGTGCTTTAAAACAAGAACAATGACAATTGTAAATCAACCATTGATTCTGTGTTCCTATCTAAATGAAAAAGCCTTTAGAGAGTATTTTTCACATATATGATAATGTCCTTTATTATCACCAGAAGTCATGGCCAGCCAAGTGATAACAGGTTTTATGTTATGACTCTAAAGAACCTGTCAGGCCCAAAACCTCGAGTAGCCTCTGTGTCTTCCCGTCTCTTTTTTCTATTTCCCATCCCTCTCCATTCTTAACATGTAAGCTTAAACATTAAGCTTGGCCAAGAACAAGATACTCTTAAAGACTCTCTAGAAAGCACTGTACATGGTGATGGTCCCTCCTTGCTAGTCTAAACCTAACCTTAGTATGCTTTTTAAAAAACTTTCCTTTCCTTAAGCAGCTAAATATCAAGATAATCTTGATTACTACATTCATTTAGTTAACACTCACAAATTGGGAGCAGAGCATTATCCATTGGGTAACTCCATAAAATGCATTCTTCCTCTTAGCATAAGTCAATAAAATATGGACTCAATAGTCTTTTCAAAAAACATGTATGTCAGAGAACAGATTAGTGGTTTCCAGAGGGGAGGAAGGAGCGAAGTGGGTGACAGGGATCCAGAAGTACAAATTTTCAGTTATAAAATAAATAAGTCATGGGGATGCAAAGAAAAACATGGAGAATACAGTCAAATACATTGTATTAACTCTGTATGGTGACAGATGGTAACTAGACTTATACTGGTCATCATTTAGCAATGCATATAAATGTTAAATTAAATCACTATGTTGTATATCTGAAACTACTAAAATATTGTATGGTAATTATACCTCTATGTATATATATAAATGAATATATATATCTATATATTCATTTCAGACAGAGCTAAAATGAAGTATTCAACAAAGTAAGCAAGAGTAAGTAAAACTTGACAACATAAAATGTCAATGTCTCTCTATAAGTATACTCTCCAATCTACTATTTATGAAAATAAAAAGTGTTATCTACAGCGTTATCATCTGAATTGAGAAAGGCATTTGAGTCTGTTCCTGAATGTGCTGGATCTCGTCTGATCTTGGAAGACCAGCAGGGCTGGGCCTGGTTGGGATCAGAGTACTTGGAAGGGAGAAATGCATGTGAGGTCCGTTTTCTGGGACCAAAGAACTAAGGAAAACTACTGAAGATCTTCCAAAAATAAATATACTAAAATGGGGTCAACAAACTTTTTCCATAAAGAGTCAGAAAGGAAATATTTTGGGTTTTGTAAGCTATAAGGTCTTGATCACAAGTATTTAATTCTGCCATTGAAGTATTACAGCATTGTAATAGCCACAGACAATATGTAAAGAGTAAGTGTGGTTGTGTTCTGATGAAACTTTATTTACAAAACAAGGTGGCCAGCTCTACTCAAAAATATCGATCCTCTGTTGTAACAATTTTTGTACACACCTTTGTTGCAAGCATGACATGAGAAATGTCACTCTAAAATGGCTATTCTCCCACAATAATTTCTTTTTAGTTAAGAGGGTAAAGTATTACCTGCATTTAAAAAATAAAAACCTGTGTATACTATATAATGTTATTTTGAAAGGAAAATTGATCTCTATATAAACTCAATGAGCAGAGAGAAAAAAGCTTGGGGGAAAGGAGAAGAGAAAAGGGATGGAACTGGAGGAGTATAGGGGAAGCAAAGTAAATGAATATTAATCTACAATTTCTATTCTCAGAACTATTTGCAAAAGCTGGTAGTTAACATACAGAGTATATAAGACCCACTTGTACCCTCAAAAACACATGACATAGTTAAAAGAGCAAACCTGTTTTTTCCCTCTGCATTTCAAAACTGTAAACATTATAGACATATGGGATTGTAAGCATTTCTTTTAAAAAAATCTAGGCTTTATAAATAAAGACATATTTTTAATGGAGATTTACATTTTTATAAACAAAAAGAGAAAAGACTTGATAAAATCACATTATACCCAGAATTCTATTTTCTATTCTTTTTTTTTTCTATATCAACTTAGTATTTCTATCAGTAACCATGGTTCACTGCAGGGGCATAGCCTCCTGAAAGGATCTGTTGCTGGCATGGTGTTTGGAATGGTGGTGCTGAACTGGAAAAGGCCCTAGGTGGTTCTGAGTCCTATACCTGCTTCCTTCCCCATCCTCCAATCCCCACTCTAAGAAATCCTACTATATATCACAATCTCTCAAAATACACAAAGGCAGATTTCTCTATTGGCAAAGCAGAATCTTGAATCATAAAATATAGTGAAAGTAACAAATTTTGGGGTCTTCTTTCAAGGTAGGCTCTATCATAAAAAGGTTAAGTTTGTCTAACAAGAAAAAAAATTCCAAGTCAGCAAGAATTTAGAATAAAATCACACCTTTATCCTCGGTATGTCATTAATCAAAAAAGTGAGGCTATATCAACAAAGAATAAATTCCAAGCAAAAATATTAAGTATTTAAAGTGGAAAAATAGATAATGTCTAAAATTTTTATTGTAATTTTAGGCCTGCTCCCAAACATTCTTTTTTCTAATCTGACTGAATTTACAACTAAATCCTTTTTAAAATTATGTAACCTATCCAGAAGATTGCTCGAATTTTTTCAAGAGAAAATATGACTACTTCTACCACTTAAAAACAAAGAAATAAATCACAATACATTACTAGAGCAAAGGAAATCAAGAACTTACCATGAGCATATAATTCATAATTTTTAAAAGTTTAATAACTGAAAGACATTAAAGAGGTACTCTTTACCAGTAAACTACATTTAAGATTTTCTCATTTGAAAAAATATGAAGGACTCCATTAGCTTAATCCACCAGATATGGTATACAACAGAATGTGTGCACGCTTAGTTGTGTCGGACTCTCTTGCAACCCCATGAACTGTAGCCCTCCAGGCTCCTTTACCCATGGAATTTTCCAGGCAAGAATACTAAAGTGGGTTGCCATTTCCTTCTCCTGGGGGTCTTCTTGATCCAGGAATCAAACCTGAGTCTCTTGCATTGGCAGGCAGATTCTTTACCACTGTGCCAGCTGGGACACGCTACACAAATGAGCACATGCAGTTATATTCCAATAAAACTTTACCAACACAAGCAGTGGTATAGCCTTCAGACAGTAGTTTACCAAACTTCTGCTCAAAACAAACCTGTTTTTAAACCAATATTAGATTATTTCTTACTCCATAACAGATAAACTATCTACATACAATTATTCCACTCCATCAAGTCTTGTCTACCTTTCGCGAAAACTGCCATAAGCAGCAGTGATCAAAATTGCTGGAAAGGAAAGAAAAGTCAATGTGTTAACCTAATCTGTCCCTGAAATAATCTCTTTGTTTAGATCAATCATTCACCTCAGGATACATGGTCTCTTGGCCTCAAAGACTAGTAGGAAGACAACACACGCACACAAACCACTGATTAGGCCAACTAAGTAACATAGTATAGAAATAACCACAAACTCAGCAAAATGTTTCATGGTTTAACATATTTCCAGACGTTTCTGAACAGAGTCTCATAAATCCTATAAAGTACAGAAAGCACTTGGTATTATTCTCATTTTATATAAAGCTCAAAAGCAGTAGAGCTGGGATTAGAACCTCTGAGACTATTGTACTGCATCTCTTCAGAGCAGCTTTATTCAAGGGGGCTGAAGACAGAAGTGGAGGCATTTAGATTGGGCCTCAAAGAATGAGTAGGACTAACAGGCGAAGAGCCTATAATGTTCCAAGGAAACAACATACACAAAAGACTAGAAGCAGGGAAATCCTATGTGTGTGAAGGGAATGTCGGGCTGGTTCAAGAAAAGCAGGTAAGGGATATACAGTTAGAAATATGGGTTGAAAGCATGGGAAGAGCCCTCAGTAGCTGACTTCATGTCTGTACATGACCCTAAGGACAATGAGAAATTAGATGGGTTGGAGAAAGAAGGAAGAGAATGTAATGAAGCTCTTATTGTGTGTCTGAACAAAAGAACTGCCTCATACTAAATCATGTTAAGTTATGAGGTAGTGTTATAGGGAAATTAGACTTCCATAAGTGCTCTGCAGGACAGGATGGATGAATCTAACAAAGGAAGTGGCAGAAGGCTATCTCTGTAGTTTCAGAGTCTGAAGTGATGGTTCCTACAGGTAGCCTATAGTGCCCCACCCCCAAAAGTGACGACAGTGTTCTAAATTACCTTACATTTTCCTACATTTTATCTAAAACTTACCGAATCTTCCGGAGGTCTCTGGATTTTCCCCCAATCCACAGAAGGTCCCTTTTCTTGCAAAAATCTGTGAAATAGCTTCCGAAATCCATCAAGGTCTTTTTTAGTGTGCTATGAGAACAGAAGTCATTGTTAACAGAATGCTTAGTATTTAATAAAAACAGATATATTGTACATTTAAAATACCTTTCAGAGAAATTCTTACAGCTTTAAAACATGGAGTACAGCAGAGACTTTTTTACACTCCAATTTAAAACTAAAGAGGAAGAAAGCCAATAGGAAACATACTTAAAGGAATACAAGCAAAATTCCCATCTCCCACCAGTATCATGTAATCTGAATACCATTTGGTCTACTGGAATTCCAACTGGTTCTCTACATTTGCTCACCAATATAGTTCTCTACCTCCTTTAGGTGCAAATTAATCTTCACCAAAAGAATAAGAAAGAACAAAACACAGCTAACCTCAAAACGCTAAGTACAAATTTAAATTTGAAAATGAAAAGGATAATTTGTTGATTTATAAGTAGAAAAGTAAACACTTGCCTTTTCTGGGAAACCTCTATCATAGCTGTCAGAGTAGCCCAATTCTGTTAGAACAGGCTCTTTGGAAAAGGCATCCAGGATATAAGGTTGATAAATTAACTTCTCACAATTTTAACTGGACACTTACATCCATTTTTTCCTCCCAATGATATCAAAACACAGAAAAATAAATTGTAACTTTGTTTTGATTCTTTTAACTTTAGAAACTTATCAGAATTTACAATATTAAAAAGATAATGGTTTTATACTGAGCAAATACTGAAAATCCTTAATTATTAAGCAATCTTAATTTTTAAAATATACCATTACATTTTGCAATTATTTCAGGCTAGACGATCAGTGATAGCAATAACAACTCAGCATGTAGATGGATGAAAGCAAAACCATAGTGTAGGGTCCTTACTTCAAATTCATGTGATGGTGCTGTGGTGAGTATCTTTTCTAGCTCCTTCTTCACAGATAATTCTAGTTCTTGTCGAATGACTTCTTGGAACTGAGAAGCACCATCCTGAGACATTGCCTTGCTGAGATCTAAAACAAAAATGTAGAAACCACAAACTGAGAACTGACAGCCATTCAAACAGCTGGGAAACCACAACCAATTTATTTCTGGTGTGTCAGTTAAATGAAAAGGGCTCAATCCTCTGGTCCTATCAACCTCAAGGAGGATTTTAGCATTGCCAACTACTTATGACTTGATAATCATACTGGCTCAAATTTGACTGTCCGGTATATCTATATGCTTTCTGAGTGTATCTAAAATAATAAAGGATGATGCAGGCGGAAGTAAAAGGATTGATCTTCACTTGAGCATATATTAAATCGTTCCATCTCTATTAATGTTTCTGTCCTAGCTATCAAAGCTGGAGACAAATGAGAACATTCAGAATAACATTCAGTTCAGTTCAGTCACTCAGTCTTGTCCAACTCTTTCTGACCCCATGGACTTCAGCACACCAGGCCTCCCTGTCCATCACCAACTCCCGGAGTTCACGCAAACTCATGTCCATTGAATTGGTGATGCCACACAACCATCTCATCCTCTGTCATCCCCTTCTTCTTCCACCTTCAATCTTTCCCAGCATCAGGGTCTTCTCAAATGAGTCAGTTCTTCACATCAAGTGGCCAAAGTATTGGAGTTTCAGCTTCAACATCAGTCCTTCCAATGAACACTCAGGACTGATCTCCTTTACGATGGACTGGTTGGATCTCCTTGCAGTCCAAGGGACTCTCAAGAGTCCTCTCCAACACCACACATCAAAAGCATCAATTCTTTGGCACTCAGCTTTCTTCACAGTCCAACTTTCACATCCATACACGGCCACTGGAAAAACCATAGCCTTGACTAGACAGACCTTTGCTGGCAAAGTAATATCTCTGCTTTTTAATATGCTGTCTAGGTTGGTCATAAATTTCCTTCCAAGGAGTAAGCATCTTTTAATTTCAAGTCTGCAGTCACCATCTGCAGTGATTTTGGAGCCCCAAAAAATAAAGTCTGACACTGCTTCCACTGTTTCATCTATTTGCCATGAAGTGATAGGACTGGATGACATGATCTTAGTTTTCTGAATGTTGAGCTTAAAGCCAACTTTTTCACTCTCATCAAGAGGCTCTTTAGTTCTTCTTCACTTTCTACCTTAAGGGTGGTGTTATCTGCATATGTGAAGTTATTGATATTTTTCCCAGCAATCTTGATTCCAGCTTGTGCTTCATTCAGCCCAGCATTTCTCATGATGTATTCAGCATATAAGTTAAATAAGCATGGTGATAATATACAGCTTTGACGTACTCCTTTCCCAATCTGGAACCAGTCTGTTGTGCCATGTCCAGTTCTAACTGTTGCTTCCTGACCTGCATATAGGTTTCTCAGGAGGCAGGTCAGGTGGTCTGGTAGTCCAAACTCTTCCAGAATTTTCCACAGTTTATTGTGATCCACACAGTCAAAGGCTTTGGAATAATCAATAAACCAGAAATAGATGCTTTCCTAGAACTCTCTTGCTTTTTCAATGATCCAGCAGATGTTGGCTATTTGATCTCTGGTTCCTCTGTCTTTTCTAAATCCAGCTAGAATATCTGGAAGTTCACGGTTCACGTACTGCTGAAGCCTGGCTTGGAGAATTTTGAGCATTACTTACTAGCATGTGAGATGAGTGCAATTCTGCGCTAATTTGAGGATTCTTTGGCATTATCTTTCTTTGGGATTGGAATGAAAACTGACCTTTTCCAGTCCTGTGGCCACTGCTGAGTTTTCCAAATTGGCTGGCAGATTGAGTGCAGCACTTTCACATCATCTTCTTTTAGGATTTGAAAGAGCGCAACTGGAATTCCATCACCTCCACTAGCTTTGTTCGTAGTGATGATTCCTAAGGCCCACTTGACTTTGCATTCCAGGATGTCTGGCTCTAGGTGAGTGATCACACCATCATGATTATCTGGGTCATGAAGATCTTTTTTGTACAGTTCTTCTGTGTATTGGTGGCTCCAAGGTTAAAGTGTCTGCCTCCAATGTGGGAGACCTGGGTTCAATCCCTGGGTCGGGAAGATCCCCTGGAGAAGGAAATGGCAACCCACTCCAGTATTCTTGCCTGGAGAATCCCATGGACAGAGGAGCCTGGTAGGCTACAGTCCACTGGATCGCAAAGAGTCGGACATGACTAAGTGACTTCACTTTTCACTCTCACTTTTCTGTGTATTCTTGCTACCTCTTCTTAATATCTTCTGCTTCTGTTAGGTCCATACCATTTCTGTTCTTTATTGAGCCCATCTTTGCATGAAATGTTCCACTGGTAACATTCTATTCAGTTCAGTCGCTCAGTCGTGTCCGACTCTTTGAGACCCCATGAATCACAGCACGCCCGGCCTCCCTGTCCATCACCAACTCCCGGAGTTCACTCAGACTCACGTCCATCGAGTCAGTGATGCCATCCAGCCATCTCATCCTCTGTCGCCCCCTTCTTCTCCTGCCTCCAATCCCTCCCAGCATCAGAGTCTTTTCCAATGAGTCAACTCTTCACATGAGGTGGCCAAAGTACTGGAGTTTCAGCTTCAGCATCATTCCCTCCAAAGAAATCCCAGGGCTGATCTCCTTCAGAATGGACTGGTTGGATCTCCTTGTTGTCTAAGGGACTCTCAAGAGTCTTCTCCAACACCACTCAGCTTTCTTCACAGTCCAACTCTCACATCCATACATAACCAGTGGAAAAACCATAGCCTTGACTAGACAGACCTTTGTTAGCAAAGTAATGCCTCTGCTTTTCAATATGCTAATATGTCCTTAGGGATCTGCTGCCTCATAGGAGAGCTGAAGGGTTTGGCAACTGAAACAAAAGACTCCTTCCTCCAGGCCAGATGAAAAATTTAAGGATTCCTTTCCATTTTAGAAGTGGGGTCACTTCAGTTTATATTCTTCCCTAAAGAAGAACTCTTGAGAGATACTGGCAATTCCAAAGTGCCTCCACTTGCCTGGCATAAAAATTTTCATTTTAAATGAAGGGCACAGGGCTGCCTCCCTGTTTCTAGCTCCTAATTAAACTTCTATGCTTATCTGTGTCGAACAAGACTATCAGGACTTTTGGCATAGCCAGGCACCTCTGTAACAGATGGATCTCACTAAAGGTGACAGAAATGTCTGTTAGGTGAAAACAAACAAAAATAGAAAAACAGAAAAAGGAAACAACCCAGATCCAAGTACCTTGGGAGAAAGATACTAACACAGGCTGTTTAATATACTTCATCATCTAGACAGAAATTCTGTCTACTTCTTATAAAATAAGGAAGAGATGATTGTTCACGTCCCCCATCTTCAATACCTAACTCAATGTTACAAATGTGTTTTGAAGCTACATTTCACTGATAGCTTGTCAGTTCTACAAATGTTGGTTAATTTAGAAAAATCGTATATTAATAATAGCTAAAAACACTCCCACATGCCATAAATTCCTTAATTTGTTATCTGGGCAGAAGGAAACACATAGACAAAATTAAAGGCAAGATAATCAATATTTTAAAGATAGTTTTCAGAGCAAAAATTAAATTACTGTTAACAATTAGTAAATATTTAACTTCTGAGGTGATTTAATGCAGACAGCCTCTCCCAAATACTGAAAAATATTAATAAATGAGATATTTATCATAGCTCTTCCAAAAAAAGTTTATACACAATTTCCACCATGTTAAAATCTTTAAAAAAAAAAAAAAGAATTTGGTGAAAGCACACAATCTAATCCTAAAATAGTATATTCTAACTGTACTCTTTCTAAAGACTAAGTTTATTGACTCCAGTAAAACTACCAAAATGACTCAAACTGTGGTTCAAAAATAACTTACATGTGAGCTAAGAAACATCATAAGAAACACACATGGTTATGTTCCATAAACAAAGATATGTTTCAACTAGCAATTTGCAATTTGATTATAATCTATAAAAAATGATAATGAATGAGCACACTGGTACAACTTTTTTTGCACATAAAGAGTTTAAGTGTTTTAAGGATAGGATAGAGTCACATAATTATAAAAATTACTTACAGAATTAACAAATTGATACTGTCTATATTTACAAATGCAGAGAACAGGTAACCATTTACATGTTGTGCAAAGTAAAATTAAAATTAAAAATGAATTAAAGCTTGAAAGATGAAGTAATTTACCAATTTTAAAATGCATACAAAAAGACCTCTGAACTATACACGTTCGTTCAAACTGAACCAATGATGGAAAATACAAAAAGTGCAGCATTTCTAAAGAACCAGACATTTCTACCACAATTATTTTCTGTTAAAAGAATTTTTCCTGTTCTGTCTGTGGAGAACCTTTTTTTTTTCCCTACGACAATCATCTTAAGAATGTTTTCAGGCATTACAATTTGTAACAATCAAAAAACAGTCTTCTAATGGGTCCACAGTATTCAAGAGATTAAAGCCCAATGCACTTCGGGGTTCAGCACCACTATTACTGTGACAGGTAACTAAAAACCCCTATAGAGCATTTTAAACTAGAGTTAATGTGACATCAACCACACATGTTATCCTCTGGCTAACTTAGCTGTAATTTAGAGTTTGTCATAGGTTAAGTACTAACTCCCATATTAAATAAAAAGTGACTTGGAATAAAATTCTACTAAATATAAAACCTCTAAAGAACATATATATCATTTGATTCTATGTCACAAACTGATTAAAACAGATCAAGAAGTTACTATAAAACAATTTAAAAAGTATTTTGTTAGACTCAGAAACATCTACAAGACTCTGCTTTGTTGAAGTTAGATCCTGAAAGCCAGCCTGCATAGTCACATGCCTCCAAATAATGATGGAAACATTTAACTTACTTTATATTTTGGGCAAATGCCAAAAATGAGATAAAATTTAATTACAAAGTCTGAGCTGTTTGAGACATGAGAAAAGCCCAGAAAACAGAAAAAAAAAAAAAGACAAAACACCACACCAAACTTTAGAGACTCATCCTGCCAAACAATAGCCTATCAATATATGTGACTGAAGGCTAAAAATGCACAGAACCCATGTTACTATCCTCCCTTCCAAGCCTAGCAAAGAAAGACCGAAAGCCTCACATTTAATTAATACTAAATAAATAAATACTTAAAAAAAAATACTACATGTGATCTTTGCCAGCTGCAGTAGGTCCAACCTTCAAGAACAGATTTGAAGAAACCCAAACACAAGACTCAAACTTGAGTTGTGACAAATATTCCAAACCTTATTCCTCCTGTTCGTTCGATATGAAACCAAAAGCAAATAAAGAACAACCTGCATTTCTTCTACCCCTCTACAAATCTGAACAGCTTTTACAATAGAAGAACCAACAAGCCCATTACCTCTTTCACCTCTTTCCACTGCTGTTTCCTTCCCTTTCTCCTGTGTGAGGTGCTACTACAAAGTTCTGATTTTAAGTCATTTAAGAAAGGGCTTTCAATGAATAAAGAATTTTGAAGAATAAGGAAGTGTGTTTAATCAAGAAGAATGTCTATTATTAAGCACCTGGCACAGACTAAGAAGCACAGAACTAGAACCCATTTCCCTTTGCAGTGACCTTCTTTATCCATTTCTGAATTCTTTAAGAAAGATTTGGAGTTTCTGGTAGGAAAAGAAGTATAGAATTTAGAAGCTTTTTTAGACCTAACATTCTCAAGTTACACTTCTGGCAATGGCAGCTGCGTTTTTAATGGAAGGTCAATTAAAGAGTCCACTGACTAATACAAACTAGAACCTAAGATGTTTTGTCCCTCCTCACTTCCTAACAATAGAGAAATGATCCCCCTCCACTTCAGATAGAGAGCATTTTAGGGACAAAACACTTCATTATCTCACTTATAAAATCAAGACATTTTTAGAGATGAGAGAGAGCATTTAATCTACCCTCAACATTTTACAAATGAGGAAACTGAGGTTGAAAAGTTAAATGACCTACCCAAGGTCACAGAGCAGACTAATGCTGGAAACAAAGCCAGTTTATTCTGAGCCCAATTCCACCACAGTGAGGTATAAATATCCTGCTCATTTCTTCCAACTAGTCTGGCTCTCTCTAATCTTTGGCACAAAATCCCTAAGTAACATTCTCCTTCAAAAGCATTTCTATCAGAATGTCGTCTTATTACAGGAAGCTCATATCAAACTGGGTTTACAAGTATTGTCTTAGTTGACTTAATGACAGTTTAGCCAACTGAGGATAGAACAGGCAGTCAACCTCCTAACTTTTCTGTTCATGAGTACTAAGATTTGAACATCATGGACTTTTCCCTATCCAAGTGGCGCCAAAAAAGCAGGAAAGGGAGGAAAAGGGGAGGAGGAAAGCAAAAGAACTGAGAAGTATGAGATATTCAATCATACAAATGACTGTATTTGTTTCTTAATTCTGTTATTTCATTTTATCCATTTCAGCAACTAAGAAGTATACATAATACCCTTCCCCTGATATTCTGATACAGACACAGACAAAAACTTCACATTTCAAAGCAGAAAGCTAGCTTCACAGGGAGCAGGCCAGAGAGAACACCAAGAGCAAGGAAAGTGAGGAACCCTCCTTCCCAGGCCACCTCCTATCACTCAGATCCAATTAGTCCTAACCTTCCTTGAAAATGCATAAGGAGAGATACCCAAAGTCATAGAACCGGCGGGCTCACTTAAACCAGGAAATGACCTGCGATCCAAATAAGCATGAAACTCTAGGAATGCAGTGGCAGCCAGAAATAAGCATGAAGAAAGCTGAGGATGGGCTTCCTACGTGGCACTAGTATTAAAGAACCCACCTGCCAATACCGTTTAGACACAAGAGACACGGGTTTGATCTCTGGGTTGGGAAGATCCCCTGGAGGAGGGCATGGCAACCCACTCCAGTATTCTTGCCTGGAAAATGCCATGGATAGAGGACCCTGGCGGGCTACAGTCCATGGGGGTCATAAAGAGTTGGATACAACTGAAGAGACTTAGCACGCATGCACAAAGCTGAGGATATATGCTGACTAGATTTATGACCTATTAAAGCTAACCAGCCTCTCCTGGGCTCTTACTGCAGTCCTTTAAACTCAGCTGTTTGTGAATATTCCTCCTAAAAAAACTCTTCTTCTATGGATTCAGCTACCCAGTATTATCCTACATCATCTCCTCTCTCTTATAACTATGCCTCAATTTCCATAACTGGCTCTTCCTTTCTTCTCCTACTCTCTGGGTTTCTAAAGATTCTGTTCCCAGACTATTTTCCCCTTCATTCATTCCCTTATTGATCTCCTTACTGATAACTCCCAAATACATGCCCCATCCTGATCTTTTTTCCTAAGCTCCAGGTTAACATTCCCTACCACTTCTAGACCTTTTCCACCTGGACACCCAGTTGGGTACCTCAAACTCAACATGGAAACCAAACTCATCATCTAAACTAAATTCATCTCCCTGCCCTGGCCTCCACAGCATTGACATTCTGCTAATCACTGGTAGGTGACCTAGAAACCTCAGCCAACTGGCTCGTCCTTCCTTTTTCTTCACATTACATCCAAATCCAATACCAAACTTAACTGAATCACTACCATTCCATTTACTGCTTTTAATTCCTATTGCTGTGACCTTAATTTCACTCTCCTGGTCATGATGACAATAGTTTTCTAACTAGTCAACCCATCTGTCACTCTAATCTGGTGATACCAGGCAGAACGGATTTGTTCCCCTAAAACTGCAACTCTAATTATATCACTTCTCTTCTCCATTTGGTGGGATTTTCACTTGAAAAAAAATACAAATTCCCGAGCCAGGCACATCTTAAAAAGCCAAGCTGAAGTACTTTTTTGGAGTAGCCAAAGCTAATGAAAGTGCTCAAGAAGAAAGCCTAAAGGTTCCAAGTTCCTGTTTCAATAGGACTTCTAAAACCTTAATATGCATACAGATCACCTGGAGGGCTTGTTAAAACATAGATTTTTGGGCAAGTTCCCAGAGATTCTGATTCTGGGTCTAGTGTGAGGAGAATTTGCATTTCTAATAACTGAATGTTGCTACTATTGCCTTGAGTAGCTCTGATATAGATTATACTCCAATTATCTAAACATGTTTGTAGCAGCCATGCACGTCAATGGTCTTCCTACCCCAGTGCTATTCTGGTCATCTGTTCTCTGTTTCAAGGCCTTCAAAGATGGCACTAGGCCCAGACTGGTTGAAAGCCTTCCCAAGGATTGGTTTAAATGTGAAACATAAAATGATTCTGGCCAGTGAGCCTCAAAGATATAGTTTGCCAAAGGACTTTGGATAAAGGCATTCCTCACTGAAAGAACAGAAACCTGAGAAAAATGAGTATGTGTCTACCCCTCACCTTGGGTTTCTTCTGATATTTAGTGACTCTGAAGAAAGCTGACCCAAGAAGGAGGCAAACATACTTAAAAGGACAGAAGAAAGAAAAGACTGATGCTGTTTTTGTACTGAATTAAACAACTCTGGAACATCCCACTTCAAGTCTCTCATTTTTTTTTTAAGCCAACTGAGTCAGTATTTTTCTGCTGTATAAAATTAAAACCATCCTAACTATTGTAAGACTGTTCCAAAACACATATCTCAAGTGTCATTCAATGCTTTTAGAGAAGGGTGGGCAGAAATGAGGAGGAAAAAATAGAAATTAAAGGCCCAGTTGTGAATTCCAAAATCATAAGAATCATCCCAACAACTGGGAAACCTCTCTGATCTCTCAGCCCCCCAAAGCTTAAACTCTGTGTGACCTGTTAGCGTCTCCTATTGTCGGGGGTGGCACTCCTAGAGTTCTAGGTAGTAAGTAGCTTCTGAACATTCAAAGAGGTCCTCCTTTCTACCCTAACTCTGCTATGTGGAGGTTTTAATCTGTACTGTATCAGACACATATCAAAACCCCCAAAAACTAATTCTTTGATGAGATGCCTGTCTGTAGCACTGTAGTGGTTTGAATAGCCAATAATATATCATTTGTCAGTGTTTAGTTTAAATGTAACCTCTTCCTAGAAATCTTTCTAAACTAAGCACAGTTGCCCATCATGTTTTCAGGTGGTAGATCCTTGAACCTCCCCTTTACGATATCATATTTTCTAGATTTATTCAATGTATATCTTACCCAGTAATATCCAAGAATATATCATATGTATTTTGTTCACCTCTGTAATCCCAATGTATTCTTAAAACAGAGTTAGAAACATAGCAGATTCTCAAGTAATGTTTATTAAATCAATGAGTAAGAGTCTATTATGATACAACTATGTCTGGGTATAAAGATGTTAGGGTCCAGTCCAGTGGAGGAAGTACCTGGTAAGGTCAAAGAGACAGTGTCAACAGCCATGATTTCCAGCCATGGAGAAGAAGGGCTAAGAAAAGTAGGGACAGTGTCTTGAGTACTTGAAGTCCCTAAGGTTTCTCAAGTAGAGGCTGATTTATCAGGCAGTTTCAGGGATGTGGTCAAAGAAATTTCAAGCTTGTAGGCCTAGACAAAATGATCACTGAAGGTTTTTCAATTCTTTATTATTGTGTATAAATGTCACTGTAATGTCTTCACAAACTTTCGAGATTAAACAAAAATGGGTAATGTATATATTTTAATTTAGCTTGATTCAGGAAAAACACAGAAAAATAAAGTCCGTGTCATTCAATCATGAAGAAAAATCAATTAGTTGATTTTATACAATTTTATGTGATCTTTTAGTATTAAAAGTATTGTATTTTATATTTTAACCTATTAGTGTTGATTATTTTATATTATAAACCATGATTATTTACATTTTCAAAGACTTTTAATGACTCATCCATGTATATCCTAACACTTGCACAGGTAAAAGCCATATGAATGCTATAAATGAGTTTTAACAAAAATTAAAAGGTACCAACCAGGCTTTTCAGAACTGTTCTAGCACCAGATATGCAGAGATACTTGATTATCAAGATTTTTGTTAATCATGCATTGCATGCTTAATTTTTTTTAACTGTTAAAGAATTTATACATAAACCAGATTTCTCATTAATAATTATGTTTAACTTTGCTCTCATACAAGATGGTAGCTCTTAAAACTAAAAACAAAAACAAAAAACAAACATACAGCAATTAAAAATCAAAAGAAAAACCCAGAAAATATCATTTCTGGAAAACAGAACATTCAGGAGAGATGTGCCAACTAGTTAAATAACATCACTTGGCATCAAGTTTCATGGATAGTAGGGGCCTATCATACCCATTTGTTGAGAGGACAGTAAAGGGATACAGTATAAAACCAATATAAAGGACTAAAAAATGATTTAATAGGCTTGCCCTATAATTTGATATATGTACATTTATATAAAAAACTTAACCTTGGAAAGGCTTTAAAGTCAGTTCAGTTCAGTTGCTCAGTCGTGCCCAACTCTTTGCAACCCCATAAGCTATATAGCACACCTACAGGTCTCCCTGTCCATCGCCAGCTCCGGAGCTTACCCAAATTCATATCCATTTAGTCAGTGATGTCATCCAACCATCTCATCCTCTGTCGTCCCCTTCTCCTCCTGCCCTCAATCTTTCCGAGCATTGGGGTCTTTTCAAATGAGTCAGCTCTTTACATCAGGTTGCCAAAGTACTGGAGTTTCACCTTCAATATCAGTCCTTCCAATGAACACTCAGGACTGATCTTTAGGATGGACTGGTTGGATTTCCTTGCAGTCCAAGGGACTCTCAAGAGTCTTCTCCAACACCACAGTTCAAAAGCATCAATTCTTCAGCACCCAGCCTTCTTTATAGTTCAACTTTCACATCCATACATGACTACTGGAAAAACCATAGCCTTAACTAGATGGACCTTTGTTGACAAAGTAATGTTGGTCTGCTTTCTAATATTCTGTCCAGGTAGGTCATAACTTTCCTTCCAGGGAGTAAGCGTCTTTTAACTTCATGGCTGCAATCACCATTTGAGTGATTCTGGAGCCCCCCAAAATAAAGTCTGTCACTGTTTTCACATCTATTTGCCATGAAGTGACAGGATCGGATGCCATGATCTTAGTTTTCTGAATGTTGAGCTTTAAGCCAACTTTTTCACTCTCCTCTTTCACTTTCATCAAGAGGCTTTTTAGTTCCTCTTCACTTTCTGCCATAAGGGTGGTGTCATCTGCATATCTGAGGTGATTGATATTTCTCCTGGCAATCTTGATTCCAGCTTGTGCTTCTTCCAGCCCAGCGTTTCTCATGATGTACTCTGCATAGAAGTTAAATAAGCAGGGTGACAATATATAGCCTTGACGGACTCCTTTTCCTATTTGGAACCAATCTGTTGTTTCATGTCCAGTTCTAACTGTTGCATCCTGACCTGCATACAGATTTCTCAAGAGGCAGGTCAGGTGGTCTGATATTTCCATCTCTTTCAGAATTTTCCACAATTTATTGTGATCCACACAGTCAAAGGCTTTGGCATACTCAATAAAGCAGAAATAGATGTTTTTCTGGAACTCTCTTGCTTTTTCGATGATCCAGCAGATGCTGCCTATTTGATCTCTGGTTCCCCTGCCTTTTCTAAAACCCGCTTGAACATCTGGAAGTTCACGGTTATGTATTGCTGAAGCCTGGCTTGGAGAATTTTGACCATTACTTTACTAGCGTGTGGGATGAGTGCAATTGTGCGCTAGTTTGAGCATTCTTTGGCATTGCCTTTCTTTGGGATTGGAATGAGAACTGATCTTTCCCAGTCCTGTGGCCACTGCAGAGTTTTCCAAATTTGCTGACATACTGAGTGCAGCACTTTCACAGCATCACCTTTTAGGATTTGAAATAACTGGATGAGTCTAATTCCACTGAAAATGAAACAGGGCCCTAGAGATGCTGATTTGCCAAAGGACACAGTTACAGTGACAAGCAGGAATCCCAACCCTGCTGCCTGGTGCCCTGCTTCTTCTTCCTGGAGGAAGTTCTCCCCTTTCTCTGTTACAGTGCGTTTATTTACGTGGCTTGCCACCTCCAGGTTGTATGCTACCAAATCTGAAGGAAAACTGACAAAAATTCAAATATCTCTATTAAGTGAGGTTACTGCATAAGGTGAAAAATGAAAAACTACACATCAGAATAAACATTCTCTTGTGCTCTTCACTTTTCCTTCTATATTGTTTATTTTCTGGGCAATGAAAAATCGAAGAAAGCTTTTATGTACTCTATAAATATTTTATTACCAGGACTAAGCATTTACCATTGGCATAAATGAACCCGCAAATGAACCCACATTGCAGAACTGTGTTACTCTGTTTTCCTGCACTCTTTGGAAGTTTTAAAATTCTAGGTAGGGTTGTAACATAAATGAAAATCACATCAGCCTTTGCCAGGGCAACAACCAGAGAGAAACACAAACTTCAATTACCTTTGTGACCAAAGAGCAAGTAGAACCATTGTTAAACAGAGTGTCCCCTAGAATAGCATTTTTTACAATTTGAAGACTAACAATTAAACAGTAGACTGAGCATAATGAATATGTACATGAATATAACGAATAGTGGTTTGTTTTTTTTTTAAGATACAAGTTAAAAAATCACAGAGAAACATGGAACTCTGTTGATTTATACAGAAAAACTAACAAGCATCTAGCAAGGTTTGGAAAACAAAACATTTTGTTGTTTATATAAGTAACTAAGATGACAACAGTCAATTTCTCCGTGGCTCTCAAAAACAATCCTTAATTGTCAAAATGGTTTTGGGGGCACAGTCAATTTCATTTGGCAGTGACTGAGAAAAACAATGGGACTATTGGCAGAGGCAGAATTTGAGTCCTAGACAATTACTGCTCAACAAACTAAAAGAGATGCCTGCATCACCAGTCAAGAGAACTGGGAAACAGATTTCAAACAGAGCATTAACCCCCTTTTCACACATAAACCCAACTAAAAAACACATAAAGTTTAATTTTCTTTCAATAGTTTAGCAACCCAACTTGCAAAGAATTTAGTAAGCTATTAATAGAAAGATGCATGGCTGGTGGTAGAATTTTAGAGATCTAAGACATATGGTTTCAATTAATAGTCACTGTGCCTGGGATAAGCCATCAAATTACCCAAGACCAAGACGTCCAAAATTCCAAATACCATTACACCAAGTCCAAAACATGATAGTTCAGAAATGAAACTGTAGGCTGTGAAAAAAGGACACAGTCTAGAAAGCTAAGCTTCTACAGAGATCCCAAGCAATCAAAAGGGTGGAAAGTGAATTACATTTCCACATTCATTAAATCCCAAATTTTCAGAGGATTCTCTAACAATTTTATTCTAATATCACTGGGATTTTCCCCACTAGCATAAATTCTGGATATGAGGATGAATCATGTTACACAAGGTTAATACAGTCAACTCTTAATTATTCATATTTACAGGTAATCCAGAGTTAAACTTTCAAATACTTGTTTATACTAACTTATCAGAAACGGAGAGATCCGATGGGAACTCCTAATACCTGCACTTCCACAAAAAGTACCAAATTCAACTTGGTGGAAGCTGGAAAATTACAGTATATTATTCTTTGACTCAGAATATTTTTATTACAAGCCCAACTAATGTTCCTCAAACAAATAAGTATCTTTTAAGCAAAGTCATTACAATTCACAAGTTACTGGAATTTTCTATGAAGAAAAATAAATACAGAGAGAATGGGAAGTGAGTATGAACTGTGAATGTGAACTATTAGTATATTACAAGAAAAATGTGACATAATATTACAAAATTAATAGTTTGTAACTGGGCCACCAGGGAAGCCCAAGAATACTGGAGTGGGAAGCCTATCCCTTCTCCAGGGGATCTTCCAGCCCTAGGAAATCAAACCAGGGTATCCTACATTGCAGGCAGTTTCTCTTTACCAACTGAGCTACCAGGGAAGCCTCAATATTACAAAATTAACATTGTAATTTCCTTTTAAAGTTATTTTTCAATTTACCTTCAGAATATTAAAATGGCACTTCTAAGAAGTATACCAGTTAATATTTCTTATTTCTCTAATGTTCAATTTCTTTTCTTTATGAGTGCTCAGCTCAGTCGTGTCTGACTCTTGCCACCCTATGGACTGTAGCCCTCCAGGCTCGGTCCGTGGAATCTTCAAGGCAGGAATACTAGAGTGGGTGGCCATTTCCCCCTCCAGGGGATCTTCCTGACCCATGAATCAAACTTGTGTCTCCTGAATTGGCAGGTGGATCCTTTACCACTGAGCCACCTGGTAGACTCTCACAAATGAAAATCATCCATTTTACTGGAAGAAAGACCCAGTTATCAAAATCACCCATTTTACTGGAACAAAGATGATCTGACCAAGATCCACATTAGAAAACAAAGAGTGTTCATCAGTACAACTCTTTGAATTTCTTTTAATTTTTCATGTATAACTGTGTCTATGAATTTAACTAAATCCTTCTCTTTCTCAAGCAACATAATGAATGCTAAGCTACATCTTTAAAAAATGAGAAGTGTGCCTTAATCATTGCTTTGCCACCTCTAGCCTTGCCTCAAATCCATGCCACAATCTCCCTGGGCTGAAAACATCCTAGTCATCTAAATAGTCAGCTACAGGCTAAATTTGGTCTCAGGATTTGAGAAGAACCAGGCTTAGGCCTGACCTCTACAACCAAGCCCCAGAATGCTTCTCACCCCGATGTTCATCTGAGACCCCTCCTGTTATAATTAGTTCAACTAATCTTCCCTGGCTAGCTGCCATTGACCAAACAAGAATCACCAAACTAAAGACACGAAAAGAGAATTCCAACAAATGGAAAAGTTGACAGGCCTCAAATATTTTTTAAGTGACACAGAGGCACTCAAATGGCTTTTCCTGAAATAGAAGGAAGGACTTCAACTTAAGAATATTAAGGGACATTTTTATATAATTCAGATAGATTAAGTTTTTTTTTTTGCTTTTAAGTTCCTCTAGGGACTTTCCTGGTAGCCCAGTAGTTAAGGCTCTGCGCTTCCATTTCAGGAGCATGGGTTTGACCCCTGCTTGGGGAACTATGACCTGCATGCGGAGCAGACAAAAAAAAATTTTTTTAATTAAAAAAAAAAAAAAAAGAAAGAAAGAAAGAGATGTTTCAAAGTTCCTCTAAATTACAGCATAAGTAAATAACACAGCCTTAGTTGGCTAGATGACAATAGGCCCAGCACCATTTATAAGTTTCAAATCATGTATGGAGATTGCCCCGTAGCTCTCAGACCCTTTGGGAAGCCAAATTCCAAATACACCCATTGACACACCTGGCAAAAGTCCTAGCTGCTGATGAACCAGCAGGTCACAGGAAGAGGTGTCACCTCCAACTATGACAAGTAGTAGATACATTTATTTAGTACTCAATCAAATAGTAGTCACATTTATTTAGAATAATTGAGGACCCTGCAACAACCCCTGGGATGGAGAAACCTAGCAAATGGAGACGAAATTTTACAGACAGACAGAAGGTGACATGAGGGCAGAATACACCAATTAGGGAATTAAGCCAGAGATCCAATAAACAATCCTCCTATGAGAAGGAATCTTAAGTGCCTGAGGAACACAGACTTGAGAGATGCCCAAAGTAAGTTAAATCTTCTTCTGGCTGAGTATTACATATACTGAGAATTCTCCTACCTACTGATGTTAAATATTTTTATTAGTTAAACATTTCTACCTAATAACTTACAGTCAAAGTGCTTAAGAATGGAAATACTTAGCATTCTAATAATGTACAGAGCCTAGACTTGAGACAAGAGATTCAAGCCAAGTGTAGAAACCAGATTTCAGGACATTTAAATATACATGCACACAACACACAGGTATAATACCCAGATCTGTGCCCATCATAAGGGATACAAGAGAAATCCCAATTTAGCATATTAGAAGAGCTCAAAATTTTGTTGTTGACTGGACTGAAACAAAAACTGTCACCAATTATGTATTCACATCATTGTTCAAGCTTTCCCCTCCAACTCCATACTTTAAAAATATATGTATCACCAAGTTGCTGGAGGCCTGAACACCAAAACTGGAATAGGAAAATAAAGAACTGTCATAGGTGACTTGTTCTGCTTCTGTTGGTGGCATGTGGTTATATTTATGGTGGCAATGCTATCCAAAAAGGCATCATCATTTTAAGAAAGGAAAGGAAAGTTTACTGCCCATCAAACTGCACTCACATAATTCGTCTCATTTCAGCTTCTCAAAAACCCTATGGCATAACTGTTAATACACAATGTTTATATAAGTATTAATAGAAATGAAGATTCAGAAAAGTTATGTGTCTATGATCACCTATCAGTAACAGGATTCAAACCTGGGTCCATCCCTTTTACCTTTCTCAGCAACTATGTTAGAGGTATTATTAATAAACTACAACCAAATGTGGGCTAAACTACTAAAAAAGTACAAGAAAAGTGCTGTGTTTCTCATCTGTCATCTGTGACAGGTTCTTACAGAGCGTCCACCACTTCAAGACACTGTATTTCCCCCAGGGATATAATATTATCTTTGCCCACAGGGAACTAACAGTCTAGTTGGAGAAAGGAGCCATTGTTCCTGATAAGTTTTTAGCTTACGAGGCAATAAAAGGTACTAGAATGGACAAGTGTTAAGACACATTTATATACGAATTTAAGATACTTAAATTTCATCACCTATAAATATACTACCTCTCAGGGTTCTTGTGAAGCTTAAATGAGACAACATACGAAAACAGCTTCAGTTCAGTTCAGTCACTCAGTTGTGTCCGACTCTTTGCGACCCCATGAATTGCAGGCCTCCCTTAGGGGCCTAATATTTGTCCATTCCTTTCCTTATGAAGTGGTACAAGCTAAGTATCAATGCACAGAAATATCAATAAGTACAACAGCAAAGATCAATTTCATCTATTACCAAAAAATTCAAAACCAAAAATCCCAACCCTTTTACTTAAAAAACTGATATGTGGAGACAATGGATTTATGTGCCAATAAAGTTTATCACTTATCACAGCAACAGAGTTAATACACAGAGAATTTACTTGTACTTGAAGTACAAATTTAAACAATGATAAACAGGAGCAAAATCATGTTAAAATTTTTTTTCAGAGGGGAGAGGTGTGTCATCTTTTTGTGCAAAATTGTCAAATTTAAAAATGAAAACTACCATTTAGAGCAAAATTGGATGGCAAGTAAATGCAGTGTTGGATCGAATCATGGGAAGTCTGTCTGTGGTTCAGTAACGTTACTGGTGATAATTTCTTAGTTTTGATGTATGTGAGACTTTTTTTACAAATCTAAAGGTATCCCAAGATAAAAAAGTTTATTAAAAAAGAAAAAGTGGATGACAAGAGAAAGGAATAACAACATACCCAGGTATTGCCACTTAATATCTCCTGAAAGCAGTTAGTTAGCCATTAACAGCAAAAGACTTGAAACCAGTCAACGTGCAGCACCCCTTCTGTAAGCTGCTCTAAACCATAACAACCAGGAACATCTGGAGTTTAATAATATTCTCAATCCTTAAAAAGAAATGACTTATCCACTTTTCTCTAGCATATTATTTCAATACTGGCTTTCTGGTAATTAAATGTTATCATTAAAAAAACAAGCAAACTTCTGACAGTTACCTCTACTTTCTGTTCTTGACTAAGACATTTATTCAGTCTGAACATAAAGAAGCATCACATATAAAGCATAATATGAATTTAGAAGTTTAATGAAAAGTGACATTTCTGAGCTTAGTGCTAAAGGCAGATAAGAATCCCATCTGTTTTCAAAATAATGCAGGCAGTCAAAGTCTCTTATTATATAAAACTCAAGAGTTAATAAAGTGATATAAAACCTACTATGACATTTTTATTCCCAGGACCAAATGATGGCCATTATTGACACAATTTTTTAAAAGTACATCTGCATTTATTCAGAGCCACATTAAGTGGTTGTGAACTTTACTAGCTGTGTTTTCAGCAAGATGGCTGAAGCTTTCACACTCTTGGGTCCTCAAAAAAAGGGCTTCCTTGCATACAGAGAAGACAAGTCCCATGCTACACACTGATGTCAGAGGTTTAAGGTAGCACCAATTTCAAAGTGTACACACACACATGCACACACATAACATTACTGCTTAATTCAATTGAGATGCATTCTTTAAACCTTTTCCAAACACACACGTAGAATTAGAGAGCAATTTGCTAATTTCAAAGAAACCGTAATAATCTTTACAGATTTCAAAGGAGGGAAAAAACAAACAAACAAACAAACAGCAATGCAGCAAAGTCATTTCTTCTGCTGAAATGACCTCCAACTTCTACGAGCTACTCCCTGTTTCGCAATAAATGAATCTGAGACTCAGACCACGTACACCCAAACGGAGAAGCTGAGAACACTAAAGCTTCCCCAACCGTCCTGGCTAAACCCACCTGCCTTTCCTCAACCCTCTCAGTTCCCCTTCCCGTCCGCACCCAGAGTTACCTCGACTTCGACCACGAAAAGAGTACAGGGATCAATCGGCAGCCAAAATCCTGTTTTATCATCATTCACAGCCACTATCCCGGGAAGCCAGGGTGCTACTAACCTGATTTCACGGAGGCAGAACTAAAAGCAGCAGAGTACAAGGGTATAAATGATACGTTATCTGAAACGCCAACCCAGCAGCTCAAGACAGCTCAAATGTCAATTTATAGAAAAGGGTTTCGCAAATAGTATCTCAAATGAACATTTCCACTTCCAAACCACCCACCAACCTCTCCACTGCCGGTCCCCAAGTTCGGTACTGCTAGAGCAACCCGGGAGATAAGAAGCGTGTCTTACCTTGTACAAATCTCGACATTTTAGGGATTTATTAAAATACTCTGGCTTACAAATATATTTAAGTGTCTAGAGGAGTCAACGCTATAGAGGTCTTTCTTCCACTTCTGCTTTAACAAATGACGAATTCTTTCTTCTCTTCCTATGTTTGGCCACTTAGAGTATTTACTCAAAAAACTAAAACTGCCTCCAAAAAAAAAAAACAACAAAACTTAACCCCCTTCCCCACTTTCAAAAGACAGAAACTTGGTGCGACTGAGTCTGCTTGGAACTCCAGCCTACACTGCACCCCTGACACAAATGAGGGCCAGCTGGAGGCTCCCGGAAAAGGTAAAATCACACGAACTTAAATTTCATCAATGAAAGAGGCGGATCTAAAGCGGCTTCACCGCCCCCCACCCCGGGTCCCCACGCCCTCGGGGGCTGGACAGCCGCAGGCACAGGCGGGCCGCACCCCTACATCCCCTCCCCTTGCTGCCTTCCGGCCTCAGGACAGTTCCCGGAGAAACTCAGGCCAACAGCGGTCCCCGCCCCAGCAGGGATCGGGAGGAGGGGGAGGCCTGCCAAGGGGGGCGATGCAGTCCTTTCTACCCGCTCAGAAACATCCCGGGACTTGGAGGCGCTAAGAACTCGGCGTGCCGTCTGGAGGCGGGCCGGGGCCTCCAGACGCCAGCCTCCCAGCTGCGAGCGGCCGCGGCTTTTTCCCGGGAGGGGCCGAAAGCTACAGAGCCCCTCCCCCGCAGCGGACACTAGGGGGCCACCCGCGAGGCGAGAACCCATGTGCCGCCCCGAATCCGAGGGACAGGAGTCAGCCCCAACCCTCACACATTCTAGTTTCTCTTGGCCGAACCCCAAATTCGGCCTCCGGGGCCAAAGTGCAGGTTGAGTAGACGGGCTCTACAAGCCTCAGAAAGGGCAACACACTCGCCCTTAGAGTGGTGGGAAGCCCGCCCCGGCCCCTCCCCAAACCGCCACCGAGACCCACCTTCCTCCTCTTCCTTTAGCAGCTGGGAAACTGGGGGCGTTTGTGGCGCCCCTGGAAGAAGACTTGCAGGCTGAGAGAATGTCACCTCTGAGGCACCCTTCTCTCTCCCTCTCTCCCCTCACAAATGCACACCTCGAGCCCCTCGCTAGTTGTCACAGCCCAGCTGCTGACCCCCTCCGTCCACCTAGCTGCGGGATTCCGACAGCCAAAGCCCCCACTTTCTCCTAAACACCTCCCATCCCCCTCCATTTGGAGCAGCCCCTTCAATGCGGAAATGTCCCCACCTCGCAGACAGACAGGAGCAGCCTCCAGTCAGGAGCCGAGGCGGGTTCAGGGCCTGGCCTATGAGACGCACGGAGGTGGCAGGGGGTAGGGCGTCTGCGGCCTGAGGCAGCCCAGCGGAGCCGAAGCTGGGATGGGAGCCGCGCGTTCTGTGGTTGTGAAAGGAGTGTTTCACCAGTACAACTCCCAGCCTTCCACAGATACTTTAGCAAGAGAGAGAACCTGAAGCACGATTGGTTATTTTCGTACTGCTTAAAAATGTTTCCGCTTACCAGAGATTGAAGATAGTCGTGTACCCGGCCGATAGAGCCAGATCGCCCTCCGCCCCCGCACCCCCGCCCCCCAAAGCAACTACCCTGAGAGCCAGGCCCTTCTCAGTAAACGCAAACTCTTCTCACACAGCTGGTGTCGGGAGGGTGAAAATTCGGGAGGGTTAAGGAATAAGCAGTTGGATGTGTGGTACTTACTAACAGGAGGAGAAATGTAGGGCATCGAAGAAAATGCCATGTGAAGGCTCTCGCACCAGAGTACCACCCCGGTTCCAATTCCTACAGAGATTTTCGCTGTGCTAAACGGTTTCCTTTTCTGATAAAAGGGGAAATGGCTTAGGTTACCCATCATGAAATGCTTACCGTTTAGTAGACTCTTGAAGTCCTCAAGGAAAGAGGATTTTAAAAGCTAGAACGTTGGCAGTGACTCGGGGACTGCAAGAGGGCCCGCCCAACGCCGCTAAATCACACCTGGTATTGCCAAGCCTATATGACCCAGTGCGCCGGCCATTGGGTGTATCTCAGACTTTACAAGTCATCACTCAACCCGCCTGCACTGGGACAAGTGAATTGTCAGCGCTATCTTAAGGTGCCTTCTATAAATCAAGTCATTCTAGAAGAGTTTGAGGCATTGGAAAACACTAATCAACCAAGGTAAGCGAGAGTTTTTAAGTGACTCATTCTGTAAACAAACTAATCTTTTTACTGCTGCCTATTCCTATGGGAATGTTACTGAAGTAACACAGAAAAGACCAGTGATTCATTTGCCATACTGGAGAACAATAACCTTTCATATAATATTTTTTCTGTGAAATCCAAAAAGATCACACCCGAAAACCTCTCAGCTATAAAAGTAGTTTCCACAAATAAAACCAAAGAAGTGTAGTAGAATGTCTACACTTCAGTAGAAGCCTTTATGTACAGTAGAGGAATTTTTCCAGCACTAGGTGAGCAGTATTTATCCATCAGGGTCAACACCAAAATAAAATACTACCAAAAAATTTGAGCCCCATAGCGTTGCTTTGCTGCTGCTGCTGCTGCTAAGTTGCTTCAGTGGTGTCCGACTCTGCGCAACCCCATAGATGGAAGCCCGCCAGGCTCCCCCATCCCTCGGATTCTCCAGGCAAGAACACTGGAGTGGGTTGCCCTTTCCTTCTCCAATGCATGGAAGTGAAAAATGAAAGGGAAGTTGCTCAGTCGTGTCTGACTCTTAGCGACCCCATGGACTGCAGCCCACCAGGCTCCGCGGTCCATGGGATTTTCCAGGCAAGAGCACTGGAATGGGGTGCCATTGCCTTCTCCGTTGCTTAGCTGAAAGGTAATAAAGTTGAAGAGTGGTGAAGAGTCTTTAATTATGGAGGTTTTATTGTAAGAAGGATGATCAGTTATTTTCTACCTACCAAAAGATTAAGGGAGAGGAATTGAGTTTTAATTGCAGCAAGAGTTTTTGGTAAAATTTAAGAATGACATCTTGGTTTATGAACGATTATATATTAAGATATAGTATCAAAGGATGTTGTACACTTGCTGCCTCAAGAAATCTCTAAAAAGAAACTGCCTGTCTTCAGTGGTTAAATCATATCAATTCAGAGGCTGGCTCTTAGAGAAGTAAAACTCTAGAAGCTGTATTCCCAAATATTATTTCAAATCAGTTCAGTTCACTTCAGTCCCTCAGTCGTGTCCGACTCTTGCCGACCCCATGGACTGCAGCACGTAGCCTTCCCTGTCCATTACCAACTCCCAGAGTTTACTCAAACTCATGTCCATTGAGTTGGTGATGCCATCCAACCCCTCATCCTCTGTCATCCCCTTCTCCTCCCACCTTCAGTCTTTAGCAGCATCAGGGTCTTCTCAAATGAGTCAGTTCTTCATATCAGGTGGCCAAAGTATTAGAGTTTCAGCTTCAACATCAGTCCTTCCAGTGAACACCCAGGACTGATTTCCTTTAGGATGAACTGGTTGGATCTCCTTGCAGTCCAAGTGGACTCTCAAGAGTCTTCTCCAACACCACAGTTCAAAAGCATCAATTCTTCTGTGCTCAGCTTTCTTTATAGTCCAACTCTCACATCCATACATGACTACTGGAAAAACCATAGCCTTGACTAGACGGACCTTTGTTGGCAAAGTCATGTCTCTGCTTTTTAATATGCTGTCTAGATTGTTCTAACTTTTCTTCCAAGGAGCAAGCATCTTTTAATTTCATGGCCACAGTCACCATCTGCAGTGATTTTGGAGCCCCTCAAAATAAAATCAGCCACTGTTTCTGCTGTTTCCCCATCTATTTGCCATGAAGTGATGGGACCAGACGCCATGATCTTAGTTTTCTGAGTGTTGAGCTAAGCCAACTTTTTCACTCTCCTCTTTCACTTTCATCAAGAGGCTCTTTAATTCTTCACTTTCTGCCATAAGCGTGGTGTCATCTGCATATTTGAGGTTATTGATATTTCTTCCGGCTGTCTTGATTCCAGCTTGTGCTTCATTCAGCTCAGCGTTTCTCATGATGTACTCTGCATATGAGTTAAATAAGCAGGATGACAGTATACAGCCTTGATATACTCCTTTGCCGATTTGAAACCAGTCTGTTGTTCCATGTCCAGTTCTAACTGTTGCTTCCTGACCTGCATGCAGATTTCTCAAGAGGCAGGTTAGGTGGTCTGGTATTCCCGTCTCTCAGAATTTTCCACAGTTTGTTGTGATCTACACAGTCAAAGGCTTTGGCATAGTCAATAAAGCAGATATAGATGTTTTTCTGAAACTCTGTTGCTTTTTCAGTGATCCAAAGGATGCTGGGAATCTGATTTCTGGTTCCTCTGCCTTTTCTAAAATCAGCTTGAACATCTGGAAGTTCACGGTTCACATATTGTTGAAGCCTGACTTGGAGAATTTTGGGCATTACTTTACTAGTATGTGAGATGAGTGCAATTGTGCAGTAGTTTGAGTATTCTTTGGCATTGCCTTTCTTTGGGATTGGAATGAAAACTGACCTTTTCGAGTCCTGTGGCCACTGCTGAGTTCCAAACTTGCTGGCACATTGAGTGCAGCACTTTCACAGCATCATCTTTTAGGATTTGAAATAGCTCAACTGGAATTCCATAGTGCCCTGTAAAATGGAATTTCTGTATACAGTGCTTTAAGTTTCAATTCTGAACCCCCAAACATTTTGTAAAAGAGCCTCTTACTCCCTCAGAACCTCTAGAAACAATCTTACTTGGCAGACCAGATGGGATTAAGGGGAAAATATCAGGGCCATGGAGAAGTTTCAAGTCTTCTTAGAAGGCTATTGTCTATTTCTGAAATATATTTACATATTTTAATGACTGAAAAGTCATTTTGTGTGTGTATGCGTGGTCTTTTTTTTCATAATACACTACTGTGAAATTTTCGTTTAGGGTCCATGACACTGATAGTCTGTAAAATTAGATATTTGTAATGTAAATGGATAGATTTACAGATGAAAGTTTTAAAGAAATTTAGGTGTATGTGTGGGGAGCAGGGGCAGAATCTAAAGGAAGAAGTAAATGGTGACCTGGGAAGGAGTGTGTGTACACACAGGGATGAGTTGAAATGAAATTAACTGTAAATTAAAAAGAATGCTGGAAGCCAATTTTTCACTGGTACTATATACTACCATCCAAGGATGATATAAATTCTGCTTATAATTTTCTCATTCTTTCTTCTACTTCTGAGTAGAAACTTGAGAAAATTCAGTTTAATTTACCCAGTTCTATGTCTGGGATATATAACAACCTTGTTGTATCTTTTTCTTTAGACAGGAACATTCTATCAACACAAGGAAATAATGGCTCCTGCCTTATTTCTAAGCATCCCTTTTTTGGTGCCTATTTAGATTTAATGCTTGACATAGTATCTGGTGCATAGCAAGAACTCAATAAATTTATTCTTTGTGACCAGTCTAGTGCCAATAAATCTTTTCAACTTGCAGTGTTGTATCCTAGTCTCTACCCTTTGAGAGCTGTAAATAAGATTACATTTTAAACATAAATTTAGAGGTAAAGAATTTTTAAGTTTCAGTTATTTCCACCAAGAATGTGAACTTGGGCCAACGTAAAAGAGTAATAGCAGAAAATGCACCATCCTAATGACTTGACAGTAAGCTTTCCTAACTACCTAACTACCCACCATAAGCATTATCTAATATGTGGTGGTTTAGAAATTGCTAAAGTATGAAATTAGTGTACAGATCAGCAATGTGTGTGGTCTTTTAATTCTTTTCCTGTCTATTTTGACCCTGTTCCCCACACACAAGAAAATAAAGCAGTGCAGTTTTGGAGAACATGTCAAAGACATAAAAATTTCTATGTCATGCCCAAAGTTTAGCCAAGAGACCAAGCAACAATTACACACTAAACTATTGCCCACATTCAACATTGGCACCCATCTATACTCATCTAAATCCTAGGCCACCCACTGAAAGAAGAAAAAGGGGACTACTATTAATTAGTCAGAAGTTGCCAGTTATTGACTAGACATAACAGTAGGGCATTTTACTTGAGTCAAAAAGTGACCAAACAGGGTTAACTGGAAAATGATATCAAGTAATATCTGTGAAACAGACTACTAGAGGAAATGAATGATGTTTCCAAATACTTGAGGAAGAGAAAGACTTCATTCTTTCCTGTTGCCAACACCCTGTTGTTAATGAGTCAGGAAGTTTTCTGAAACAAGTTGTGAGTTTCAATTATAACGTATCCTTCCATTTATTCATAGTATGATTTTTAAAATTACATTTGAAGGTTATATAACTTTATATCACAACAATATTGCTTTATATCACAGCAATTATTTCAAATAAGATGTTTTTAAAAACAGAGTTTTTCACATTATCTCAAGAGTTGGTAAACCAATCTTCTGAGTAGTATTAATAGTCACCAGGCTTGCAAAAATACAGTTTAACCACAACATGCATCATCTTGTTCATGCTTATGGATAATTTCCTTCCCGGTTCTCCTTTGAAAGTTGCATAGAAGTCAGGTTTTTTCTATGTTGTCTCCTGTTACTCTTATTCTACATGTTGTCCAGAGGAGAATGTTGGTGACAAATGGTGATGCCCATAAATTGTTAAATCTCACTTCTATGCCAAACTGCATATAACCCCTTGATTATAGAGGCATAATGAACAGGCCCAGGAATAACTGTAAAGAATAGTCTGTATTCACTCAAGAGTTTCTAATAAACACAGATTGTTATATAGTCATAATTCAGAAATATGAAAAAACTCATTAAGGAATAATACATCTCTTGCTGCTAAGTCACTTCAGTTGTGTCCGACTCTGTACGACCCCATAGACGGAAGCCCACCAGGCTCCCCCATCCCTGGGATTCTTCAGGCAAGAACACTGGAGTGGGTTGCCGTTTCTGTTACTAAACTTATAAGATAAAATAAACCTTATACTTCTTTACTAAGGTGATGTATACATAGGTGATAAAATTACTTATTGACTTTGAAATCCTCAAAAAGAACTGATAAATAGAAAAGTATTCAGTTTAATCCTGTTTTTCTTCCTCTTTTAAACATATTAAAGATTCCCCACTGTGTATTCCATCAAACATCTTTTGATAGCTTTCCAAACATCTCTGCCTCTCGTCTAGCTTATTAAATTGCCTGCCAGTGCCACCACTGGGAAGGAAAGGATAAAGAATTTCTGTTCCCTCACTTAGGCTCAGGGAATTTATTTTAAGCATTTACATTCACCACCCTAACTAAATATTAAAGAAAAGATCCTCAGGACTGTTCTTTGGATGAAGCTTAAATAACTAGGTTAACTGTGCCATTAAAATGGGTAATATGATTAGCAAACAAAAGCTGTTTTTTTTTTTTTTCCCTTCTTAGAATGAAAAGGAGTAGGACTGTCATATTAGAGAAAAGACCATAGGAAAAAATGTGGTATATGTTAAGTTCTGATATCATTTTTGATTAAACTTTTTAAAAACTTTTCAATAATGATGCTCATCTTAAAAAAAAAAAAAAATGAAAAACAACTAATGTACCAAAATGCCTATAAGGAATAGCAGTTCTCTCCTGCTCTGCCTTTCTTTATTCCAATCCTGTTACCCAAGGAGACCATTATTCTTCTGACAGTTTACCTCAGTTATACCTGATTGTTATTTTTAAGTGCTTATTTTGCTATTTCTTTGGTTTCTGGATTCTTGTTATTGTACATTTTAACTGCTTGTTATAATAGATATGGACTTTGCTCACATATTCCTTGGACATTCTTTCCTCCATTGTTTTAGTCTCCTAAACTTTGTAGAACTATATTTCCCAACCTTTCCTCATCGTAAGACAGAGAGAATATGGTATACTATGGTAACCTGAAGGGAATTTGTAGATATCTATACTGGACTTGCTGAAAAATTAACCACTTTAAAAATATATATAAAATAATGAAAATAAAAATAAATGTAAAGTAATATGAAAAATATTAACTGTTAAATTTGTAAAAAAACCTGAGATAGTGAAGGACAGGAAAGCCTGGCATTCTGCAGTCCATGGGGTTGCAAAGAATCAGACACAGCTGAGCAACTGAACTGAGATGAAACCTTCAAATTTTTGAATGAGAAATTTGAACTTCTGTACCTGAACATATTATTTTAAAAATCAAGTTTAATGCCTGAAATAGCTCTACATGGGTTCTGATAAAGATTTTCAACTGTTAATCTCTTCAAATTCTTGAGAGTCACTGTAGTAGGCTGGAAAATGCCTCCCAATGATATCTAGTTCTTAATCCCCGGGACCTATGAGTATTATCCCGTCTGGTAACAGGGACTTCAAAAACGGAACTAATTTAAGGATTTTCATGTGGAGAGATTATCCTGGTTTATTTGGGTAGGTCCTAAATGTAATCACAAGTGTCCGTAATAAATGTATACAGAGGGAGATTCGAAGACAGAGAAGAAAAAACCATGTGATGATGGAAGCAGAGGGAGAGAAAGATGATGTGATTCAAAGCCATGAGCTAAAGAATGAAGATGGCCACCATAAGCTGGAAAAGGCAAAGAAATGTTCGTCCCTTAGAGCCTCCAAAGGTTGCGTGGCCCCTCTTACATCTTAATTTCAGCCCAGAGAAATCCATTTCGACTTCCAGAACTGTAAGGGAATACATACATGTTGTTATAAACCACTTGGACTGTGGTAATTTGTTTCAGCAGCCATAGGAAACTGATGCAGTCACCATTCATGAGGAACATTGCACAAATACAAGGTAAAAAAAAAATTTAAACCTTTTCTTTTGCAACCGTTCAAAAATGTATAATGATTGATATTCTATTCAAAGAATCTGACAGCTTTTTTATCTATGAACACAGTATTATGATAAGGCAAATGGATTTTTTAATCCAACTGAAGTTTTTTCTAGCAAGTATTTTAAAATAATGTTGAGGCTTTAGCTTGTGAAACACACGTGCATTGTTGGATCAATCAGGCTGAAACTACTTCGCATGACATTAAGAGGGCACATCAGCTGCAACCAATCAGAAGAGTCTGATGTCTGTGAAGTCAGAGTTTCAGAGCCATCAGAGTGGCACCATCCTGGAGCTCCATGCTGGTGACAATGTGCTGAGTACAGTCAAGGATGTATTCTACCATCTGGACGTCTATTTCAGCAGCCAACTGCTGAGCGTACTGCTGTTCACCTTGGATAAGAGGCCTAGTGGAACTACTAGACATTTCTTATCACCCATTCCACCTCTGATTTCTTTGGGCCATCTTCTGATAAAGCCTGTGAGCAGCTGGAGGCAGGCAGTCCAGGGGGTCGAAACTGCCTGTCCCAGGCCTGAAAGGCTTAATATCATGCTTCACAGCTATAAGCCATTCAAAACAAAATTAGGAAATTCTGGTTTGTATTACTCCTCCCACAACTGCTGTGTAGTATGCCAAGAAAATAAGAATTTGGAGCAGAGAGCAGTGCTAGGAGATAGAGGCTCTTCTCAGTTATCAGTGACTTTCAAAAAGAATGTTACAGAGAAAACATTAGAGGTTGACAAACCTATTGAAGGTTTGGCTTTGCATGGACAAATTAAAAACTAAGATTATTCAAATAATAGAAATAAATTTATTGAAGAACTACTGTCTGAATTTGGAGCATCACAGACAGATTTAGAGATTTAAGTTGTTTGATATGTAAGCTTTTTTAACACAAATCAGCATGGGATAGAGACCAGATAAAGGCACAAATGGAGTAAGAGGATAATGAAAAAAAAAAAGGATCTAACTAGACCATAACTTTCCTCAAGTCATGTTAGCTTGAGGGCTTTTACCAGTTTCCTAGTGAAAAGGAATAAAACAATAATAATTATTTGAAATTTTCATGTATATGTGTATGTATGTTGGTATACATGCATATTTCATATATTTGTTTATAATTTATATACTTTCTTATTCCAAAAAGAATTTGAGGCCAAGACACATATATTCTTAAGTTCATTGCTTAGTAAACTGCAATGAATATAATTCATTCTGTAGTGGAAATTCAATTTCATCATTCTCATCTAATCTTTCTTGTTATCTATAGATAGCCATGTTAAAGGAGTCCTTTAGGCATTATTTTTTAAATGGCTTTTTCTCATTAGCGTGACCCCAAATGATAACAGTCCAGATTCTAGGGTTCAGAGAGATTTAGGAAGTAAGTGAACTTCATTATTGTATATTAGGTATACTAGATTAGGTGTGTTATACATTAGAGTTGCCCCTTGAATAACGTGGTGGTGGCAGGGGAAGAGGCATTGACTCTACCTATACAGTGGAAAATCCAACTACTGCTGTTTCTGTCTCAAAAACAAAGCAACTGATAAATGATTCACCCAAGGGTAGGAGGCTAAAACAATTTAATTAGAATCAAGACTGAAACTCTAGTTCTTAGGATTCCACATATTGTGATCTCTAATTGAGCACAAACTTTCCCCCACACTTAGAGATCTATAAAATGAAAATTAAGGTACTATGTTGAGAAAAATCTGTGTATAAGTGGACCTTTCCAATTCAAACTCCTGTTCAAGGATCAACTATACATAATCAGTCTCTAAAGCTGTAAACACTGAAGTCCCTTTAAAAGTATCCCTACAAAATATGTACTATTATCCAAGGGTTCCCTGGCGGCTCAGACGGTAAAGCGTCTGTCTACAATGCGGGAGTTGGGAAGATCCCCTGGAGAAGGAAATGGCAATCCACTCCAGTACTATTGCCTGGAAAATCCCATGAACAGAGGAGCCTGGTAGGCTACAGTCCATGGGGTCGCAAAGAGTTGGACACGACCGAGCGACTTCACTTCACTTCATCCAAGGGTTAGTTTGTTTTAATTTATTGGTATTTTTTTTCTGTTTCAGGGTCTATAACAGTATTGATTTCTAGGGAGGCAGAAGAGTGTATTGGAAAAAGCAGACTTTAGAAAATAGCCTGTTTTTTATTTTTCGTCTGCCACTTAGAACTTGAAAACCCTGGATAAATTACTTGGTTAACTTTATTAGCCTTAGTTTCCTCACTAAAAGATGAAAATAACAACTAATATCCTGTCTTGCCTCCTACAGATATCATAAAGATCATCTTGGTCAGTGTTGGCAGGATAATTATTTCAACTGATGGTTTCCTGTATTGTTTGACATAAATTAATGTCGTATGTGTTATTCGTCGACTGTTCAGTTCAGTTCAGTGACTCAGTCGTGTCCAACTCTTTATGATTCCATGGACTGCAGCACTCCAGGCTACCCTGTCCATCTCAACTCCCAGAGCTTGCTCAAACTTATGTCCATCAAATCTGTGATGCCATCCAACCGTCTCATCCTCTGTCATCCTATTCTCCTCCTGCCTTCAGTCTTTCCCAGCATCAGGGTCTTTTCCAATGAATCAGTTCTTGACTGTAATTACTTATTAAATATTTGTTTTTCCCTCCACAGACTGTAAGCTCCTTGAGAACAAGGACCATATCTATCTTGTATCCCCAGAGCATATCACAGTCTTTGGCACATAATAGGCACTCAAAAGAAACTTGTTGAATAAGTTATCAAATGAGATATTTATGAATGAATTTTAAAAGCAGTGGAGTGCTATACAGGTCTACATTAGAGTTTTCCCATAATTTCTTTAGGAAACATATTTGGGATGGTAAATAATTGACTTATAATTTTACTTCTGGAATTCTAAAGGAGACATTTCAAAACAAGTTTGTTGTAATAGAATATTTGCAAAGATGGTCATAATTCTTCCTACCTCTGTGCTCTGCTCCTTTGCAACATCACTTCACCACTCCTGTCATTAAGAGGTAGAATCTTTCCTCCTTACCTTGAGTCTGGGTGGTCTAATGACTTTCTTTGATCAATAGAATGAGGCCAAAGTGATGTTGTGTGACATTTAGGCCTTAGCCTTTCCAGTAGTTCATCTCTTCTGTTGAAATGCTGCCCTGACATCACTATGTGAAGAAGCCCATCCTAGCTTACTGGAAAATGACAGCCCACTTGAGGTAGAAGAGTAGTTAAACTATAATAGGTATATTTAAAGTCAACATAAGAGGATACTGCTGCTGCTGCTGCAAAGTCACTTCAGTCGTGTCCGACTCTGTGCGACCCCATAGACAGCAGCCCACCAGGCTCTTCTCTCCCTGGGATTCTCCAGGCAAGAATACTGGAGTGGGTTGCCATTTCCTTCTCCAATGCATGAAAGTGAAAAGTGAAAGTGAAGTCACTCAGTCGTGTCCGACGCTTCGCAACCCCATGGACTGCAGCCTACCAGGCTCCTCTGTCCATGGGATTTTCCAGGCAAGAGTACTGGAGTGGGTTGCCTTTGCCTTCTCCGTAAGAGGATACTATCAGTCATTAAAAGGTGTGGTGGTTGTACATATGCTGACATGGAAAATATTCCCTTTATCTTCAGTGGGGAGAAAAGTCCAGTTAACTCTCATTTACCCTCCCCTCCCACCCTGCTCCCCCCATTACTTCTGCTCAGGCTTTACCCAGGAACTTGAAGTAGACGGAGAAGCATGGTCTGTATTGTCATTCCTCTCCCCTCTCCTTCTGGTCCTAGTTCCTCAGGAGCTGAGAGACTGGAGGAAAAATGTGGAAGAGTGATAAATATCTTTTTAGTTCCCTGGTTTGCAATTACAGTTCTTTGTTAGTTGTTACTGCTTTACTTCTACATGGCAAAGATGTAAATGCCAGCTTTCTAATGCAGCATTTATAAGATTTGTGAGAACAGGAGGAGGGTGCTTGCAATGTCTTCCAGCTATGCAGTTCCCTGACCTGGGAGATCTGGTGCAAACTCGACTTCTTTACCCTACCTCAGCTCTTATAATTTGTAACACACCCACAGACTCTGCTTTAAGGATCCCCTTACCCAAAGACTGCTCTCTTAGGTGGAACATTAGCAGGATGACTTAAATCCTGCTTCCTTCCAAGAGGTCTGTTGGCTAATGAGAAAATCCTACTTCCTTGCGACACCAAATAGTCTGATAATACACTTCTCCTTTGCTTCCTAGTTTCCACTCTGTCATCTCTTTCTTTTCTCCTTTCTCCACTTAAAGTAGTACAGGGCAGATCAACAGGAAGGCTACCTAATACTGATGAACCTATTTTCAGGGCAGGAATAGAGACACAGACATAGAGAATGGACACAGTGGAAGAAGGAGAAGGTGAGACAAATTGAGAGAGTAGCATTGACATACGTACACTACCTTTTTAAAAATAAATAGCTGGTAGGAAGCTGCTGTATAACACAGAGTGCCCATGCTCTGTGATGACCTAGAGGGGTAAGATGGTGGGGAGGCAGTGAGAGGGAGGTTCTAGAAGGAAGGGATATATATATATACATACATACATACATACATACATACTTATGGCTGATTTGTGCTGTTGTATGGCAGAAATTAATACAACATTGAAAAGCAGTTATTTTCCAATTAAAAATTATAAGAAAGATAGCAACCTAAAAAATATCCAACAAGTTGATGTCGATCTTCCCTTCTTCTGGGAAGTGATTTTTCAGTCTTTATAGCTCCCCTGGTTTGGAAAGTAGGAAACCCACTTCCCTGCTCCCCATGAACAAGGTGCTGTACTCTGGCCTACAACAATGCAGACAATTTCTGTTTTCATTATACTTCCTCAGTCTTCTAGTCATAGAGACTGGGGATAGGTGGGGAAGGATTGGAATTGGAAGCAACAAAGTTCCAATTATTGAAGCTTTCTCTTTAAAATGAAAGATACTCAACACCTCTGTGCTCAGCTTGACATGTCACCAACTCTGGGGCAATGTGGTAAATCCTACTCAAATCCTATGATGTGTCATAAAAAGTTTTCAGGTAACAGAAAAATTCAAGGGGTGGAAATAATTAAATAAAATGTGGAGGAAAACAGTTTTCAGATGAAGTGTGTTAATGAAAAACATAACTGGACAACTTGAACCATTTTATTTTTCACCTTCTTATGAAATTTCCAAGCATGGTTTCATTCATTTATTCATCCAACAAATATTCATTGAACACCTACATGAATCAGACACTAGTAGGCCATAAGTTTATGGTAGCAAACTTGATAAAGAAGTTCCTGACCTAAGCGAAGGTGACAGACTATAAACAAGTAAATAATAGTTAGTTAATACTGTAGATTGAATAAAAAGCTGTGAAGAAAATAAATTGAGTGCTGTGATCCAGAATAAGAAGGAGCATTAATATGGTAATATGGTCAAGAAAATCCTCTCTGAGGGCATTTAAGCTGCTGCCTGTAGGGGCTCAAATATAGTCCATATGGTGCTCTCCAGAAAGGTACCTTTTCCTAATTACAAAGAATCCATGTGTGGGTTAATGTGAAGGCTCTGAACATTTAAGCCAAAACCTGAAGGATAAAAAGGAGTCAAGTCAGTCATGTAAAGACCTAAGGGGAAAAGTACTCCAGATAGAATATCAAATGACAGAGGCTCTGAGATAGAAAGAGGACTGTGTGTTCTAGGAGATGGCAGGAGGCTGGGGTGAGGAAATAAGAGAAGAGTGGCATGAGGTGAGAGATGCATCTGGAGAAGTAGGAAGGAATCAGACATTCAGGGCAGCTGTATAGGTTTTGGATTTTATCCTCTCCTTCATTTAAAGCAAGGGACTGACATGGTCTGATTTACATTTTTTAAAGACAATAGAGCTATATTTTGAAAGTAGAAATAACAGGAATTAACAATGAACTGGATGAAGGTAGAATTGGATGAGGAGGCAGGAGTCATGGGGAGTGAATTAAAAGGGAAGAGTCAAAAGTGGCAGTTCATCATAGCACCAGGTATTGAGATGGTCAAGGCTGAGGGGGATTCAGATTCAAAGAGAGAAAATTCTGTTTGGTCATGTTTAGTCTGAAATGCCTAGGAGACATAAGGAGATGCTAAGTAGATGTTTAAAGCTGTGAATCTGGAGGTCAAAAAGAAGTCTAGCCTGCTTATATAAAGTTAGGAATTGTCAGCAGATAGTTTTTAAAGCTTGAGGACTTATATAGGAGAGAAGACATATAGAATAGAAAAGAGGGTACAGGAACTACAGCATTTAGAATCACATTAGAAAAGGTGGTGTTACAGTGTTCTTGCCTGGAGAATCCCAGGGACGGGGGAGCCTGGTGGGCTGCCGTCTATGAGGTCACACAGAGTTGGACATGACTGAAGCGACTTAGCAGCAGCAGCAGTGGTAAAGAACCTGCCTGCCAATGCAGGAGACCCAAGAGGCTTGGGTTCAATCCCTGGGTCAGGAAGATCCCCTGGAGAAGGGCAAGGCAGTTCACTCCAATATTCATGCCTGGAGAGTCGCATAGATGCAGAGGAGCCTTGTGGACAGTCCATGGGGTCACAGAGCGTTGGACAAATACTGAACAACTAACAAATAAGCAAGAGCAAGAGTAGCCAGTTATTTAAGAAAACCAGCCTAGTGTGCAGAATAGAGCCCAGCAAGGAGAGTATCAGAAAAGGCCAATTATGAAAGTTTAATTAAACTGAGTACAGAAAAGGGAGCCAAATTGAGATTGTTACTTTCATAGGAGTGATAGGGAGATTGAAATAGGGAGATTGAAGTTTGCCATTTATCTTAGCAACGCTAATTATAAGAAGGCAGTGGAACCTCAGAGTTCTGAGAGAAAATTAATTCTGAACCTAGAATCCTATAGACAGACAAAGCATTGAAGGATGAGGGCAAATGAGGGAATTTAAAACTATTTTTTTGACCTCTCATATATCTTTTCAGAAAAAAAAAGAAACCTGGGAAGCTGGTAATAGGATCTGCTCTATGAATGCAATAAAAAAGATACTTCAGTGCAAATATTTAGAATTCCAAGGTGATCAGTAATAATAAGAATGAAAAGTAAGAAGGATCTCAGAAGAACATCTTTAAGAAAAAAGTAGATTCATTTTATACAATAGCATGTTTAAAAAACCTTAATAATTTTAATGAGAATGACGTTTTTCCTGCCATCAACCCCCCCCCCCCCGCAAAAAAAAGACAATTAAAATCTTTAGTAAAGGCAAAAAATTGTGTAACTCATGGTCCAAATATGAAACTAAGATGTGACAGTATTATGAGTAATCAATGGAAAAGAGAATCTGTTTGACATTGACACCTAGAACATTCTCCTTCAATAAGCATAAATTTAATAATATGGCTTACATTTGTCTTTTTACAAGTCTGTTTATACAATTGATTCAGCAGTGAATAAGATTTACAAAATTGTAATATTGAAAAAAAAGTCACTTTTAAAAATAAGTTGAAGGACAAAATACAAAAGACAATTATCCTGACACAGTAAATATTATAATTATTGACTGTGTAAAAGTAGTGGTACAGCTAATGGAAGTTGGGAAGTGGAGGGAAGTGAAAGGATGCAAATGCACTAATCTTACATAATGGAGGAATTAAGAGACATTTTAAAATGTGTGAATGAACACTTTCAAATGGTAGGTCAAGAAATAGAGGTTTAACGACCCAATCAAAAAATAGGCCAAAGAACTAAACAGACATTTCTCCAAAGAAGACATTCAGATGGCTAACAAACACATGAAAAGATACTCAACATCACTCATTGAGGAATGCAAATCAAAACCACAGTGAGGTACCATTTCACGCCGGTCAGAATGGCTGCTATCCAAAAATCTACAAACAATAAATGCTGGAAAGGGTGTGGAGAAAAGGGAACCCTCTTAGACTGTTGGTGGGAATGCAAACTAGTACAGCCACTATGGAGAACAGTGTGGAGATTCCATAAAAAACTGGAAAAGAACTGCCATTGACCCAGCAATCCCACTGCTGGGCATACACACCAAGGAAACCAGAATTGAAAGAGACACATGATGAACACCCCAGTGTTCATCACAGCACTGTTTACAATAGCCAGGATATGGAAATAACCTAGATGTCCATCAGCAGATGAATGGATGTGAAAGCTGTGGTACATATATACAATGGAGTATTACTCAGCCATTAAAAAGAATACATTTGAATCAGTTCTAATGAGGTGGGTGAAACTGGAGCCTATTATACAGAGTGAAGTAAGTCAGAAAGAAAAACACCAATATAGTATACTAACGCATATATATGGAATTTAGAAAGATGGTAATGATGACCCTATATGCGAGACAGCAAAAGAGACACAGACATAGAACAGTCTATTGGACTCTGTGGGAGAAGGCAAGAGTGAGATGATCTGAGAGAATAGCACTGAAACGTATATTATCATATGTGAAACAGACCACCAGTCCAGGTTCGATGCATGAGACAGGGTGCTTGGGGCTGGTGCACTGGGATGACCCTGAGGGATGGGATGGGGAGGGAGTTGGGAGGGGGGTTTAGGATGGGGAACACATTTACACCCATGGCTGATTCATGTCAGTGTATGGCAAAAACCACTACAATATTGTAAAGTAATTAGCCTACAATTAAATAAAGTAATAAAAAAGAAATAGAGGTTTAAATATATTTAAAGCAATTAAGTAAGAAATAGAACTTAATGTACTGTAATAAAAATTGCAAAGATGAGACTAGGGAAAGAAAAATGGAGGCTGATGTAAGTAAGCTAAGTTCTTATTGTTCTTTTTCAAAGAGTGGACTCAATTTTTAAAAAGTCAGGAATTGAATCTAAATGTGGCAGTAGGTGTGTATTATTTTGGAGGATAGAGGTATCTATCAGAAGTACTAAAAACAGTTTCACGTAGCTATCTTTAGAGTAGTGGTTTTCAAACTGTGGGAGTGAATCAAGTTAGTGGGCTACAATCTACATTAGAAGGGCAAAAAAGAAAAAGTATGAACAAGTAAAATTCTTGAAACTTTTATCATCTGTGTGTGTGTGTGTGTGTGTGTGTGTGTGTGTGTGTGTGTGTGGGTGTAAAGTGTATTTCCTACTTGGGTCCTCGTCAAAAAAGTAATCCAGGAAGTAGAACTAAGTTGTGGACAGTAGTTGGGCAACATTTTAATCTTTTATTTTTCTACTCCATGTATTTGAATTTTTAACTCATGCGTGTATTAATTTTGTAATAATTAAAAATATGTATCTGTATTTTAATATATTAAAAAATTCATAAGCTTTCATAAGATAATGTGGTATATTTCCTAACAAAAGCAGATACTAGGCAATTTTCTTAAGAAACAGAATGACAGGCAATCTTACCATCACTTAGCAAGAAAGGAAAAATTAACAGCAAGTTTTAAAGATTACTTAAGGCTTAAGAGAGGGAAGCCTGGGGCAGGGCCAAGAATTTAAGACTTTAGGAGTAGATTAAGTGGATAAAAGAAATAAAAGTTCAAATATCACTTTCAGGATATAACCCAATACTAAGAATGACCTTGAATCAACAAATAATTTTACCTTATTGTCTCTATGTAATGTTTCATCTATCAGTGAACAATATAATTGCTTGCATTTCTATGGTGACTTTCAACTTTCCTCAGTTTGCATCAAATATGATACAATTTTAGAGCACCTGTTTGCCCAGATCCTCCATTTTCTAAAAGCTTCTACCCCACTGGGGTGAGATCTCTGTGGCCATGTGCAATTTGTGACCTACCACCTAGCCATAAGAGTGTTGGTCCCTTAGTCAGTCATGTCTGACCCTTTGCAACCCCAGGGAGTACAGCCCACCAGGATCCCCTGTTCATGGAATTCTTCAGGCAAGAATACTAGAGTCAGTAGCCATTCCCTTTTCCAAGAGATCTTCCCCAGGGATCAAACCCATGTCTCCTGTGTTGCAGGTAGGTCCTTTACCATTTGAGCTATAAGGGCTTCCCTGATAGCCTGCAAAGTGTTGGACATGACTGAGCAACTAAACAGAGCACACACCTAGCCATACCTGCTTTGACCAAGGAGACTCCAGACCCAATCTGTACTAGTCAGACTTTCTCTCCTAGGAATTTAGAACTGAGAAATGGTGGTCATTTTGTACTGATCCCCTGGGGAATAAGGATATCATTCTGAGACAGCCATATCTTGCCCATACATATAGATACCTGCTCTTCCCATGCCTTCATGTTCACACTTCCTTTGTCACCTTGCTTACTCCTTGCACTTTGCAGTGTTAGATACCCGAGATTCTGTCATGTACCTCTTGGGATACAGAGTTGATATGCATTGGAGATCACGTCTGTGTGCTTTGAGTACTGTTTTCCTGTTAGGACCAATCCTAAAGGAGTTTATTCCAGAGGGCCGGGACACATAGGAATCAAAAGAAAATGGCACCAGAGGTAACTGACAAGTTTATATTGTACCCAAGGAGCAGAGATGATATTAGCTGAAAGGCTGATTTCTATCTTCCCTGTTGCCTCTGCTGGGGCTCCTGTGGTTGATAAGGTGAGGTAAGATTTCGTTATATGGTTGATCAGCTAGCTCTAGATCCCCTGCCTTTGCTTTGTTCTTTAGTTGCTAAGTCATGCCTGCCTGTTTTGCAACTTCGTGGACTGTAGCCCGCCAGGCTCCTCTGTTCATGGGATTTTGCAGGCAAGAATACAGGCAATTTCCTCCTCAAGGGGATCTTCCTGACCCAGGGATTGAACTCGCGTCTCCTGCATTGCAGGTGAATTCTTTACTGCTGAGCCACTGGGGAAGCACCCCTGCCTTTGCTGGGCCCTTAACACCTAAGATGACCATATATCTGATTTACTTGGGAGGCAGTTTCCCCACAGCCCTAATACAATTATTAGTGCTCTTTCATTCCTAAAAAGGTCCTGGTTTGGATGATAAGTCATATGGCCACCTGTTCATGATCATAAGAGCTGTCTGGCACTCTGATAGAAGTAAAGCCTTAGTCTCTTCACTCCTCCTATTCACTGTTGAATGCCTCAGCTGGAAAAGCCTCCAAGCCTCCATTCTCCCCATGTCACGTCTTTCAGCTGCCACTTTGAAGGTATAAGTTTGAGAGGCAAAGAGGTTGGCTAGTCATTTTTCTCCTTGTCCTAGAAACCACCCCCTCCCCCCTCGAAAAAACTGGCTGAAACCATTAAGAAAATGCTAGATCTAGAAGCTAAGTTACCTCCTCCTTTCCATATACTTCCTCTTATAGTTCTTGTCCTGCTATTCACTTGTACATTCTTTTTTCTTTCTTTTCATTTTTTTGTTCTTTAATATTTGGCTGTGCTGGCACCAGAGGTAACTGACAAGTTTATCTTTATTGCAGCGGCTGCAGGCTTCCCTGTTTGTGGCTTGCAGGCTCCAGAGTGCATGGGCGTAGGATTTGCAGTGTGCAGGCTTCTCTCTAGTTGTGGTGCTCAAGCTTAGTTGCCCTGCAGCCTGCGGGATCTTAGTTCCCCTCCCAGAGATCAAACCTGTACCCCCTGCATTGGAAGATGGATTCTTCACCTCTGGACAACCAGGGAAGTCCTCTTCCTTTCTTTCTTTAAAAACTCTTCCTGTGGGTTGGTTTTTTCACAGAGTTGATTTTGAGGAAATGCATTTTGACGAATGTTTCTCCACTGAGTTGGAATTTTTTTCCTGAGGGGTTTTTAACCCAAAGTTATGTGATATAGATATTAAAACCATGCTAAAGGTTTAGTTTTGTGAATTATCTATCTAGCACCAGGTAAATTTGGAATAAAAGTTTGACTCTTTCAAGTGTATAGGTTAACCTGTGAAGAGTTTTCAGGTATTGTAGCTTTTCAGGTATGTGGGCAGTTGGCTATAGAGTATCTCTGATGCCAGGTAATGTCATTGAAGAAGTTTAAGAGACCTAGGTTAAAGGCCTGATTTCACCTGTCTTGTGATCTTAGCTGCTGATGTTCTGCCCCTGTGGAATCATGCAGTTTTATTGCTGAAAAGAACTAATGATCATCTAATTGAACCCCTTTAGTTTTACATGTAAGAGCATAAAGGAGTAAAGAGGTAAAATGATCAGCCCAGTAGCTCACAACTAGTAAGCAGTACGAGCAAGATTAAAATCTGGGACTTATGACATGGAAAATACGAGGTTCTGCATTTACAAAGGACTTCCTTGAAGTGGCTTACTCCACCAGTACATTTTATCTGCAATTTTATTGTCTCTGGGGCTTCCCTGGTAGCTTGGACGGTAAGGCGTCTAATGCCTACAATGCGGGAGACCTGGGTTTGATCCCTGAGTTGGGAAGATCCCCTGGAGAAGGAAATGGCAACCCACTCCAGTATTCATGCCTGGAAAATCCCATGGACCAAGGAGCCTGGTGGGCTACAGTCCATGGGGTTGCAAAGAGTTGGACACGACTGAGTGACTTCTCTTCACTTCACTTCTTCACATACACAGAAAAGAATTCAGCTACCTTAAAAGGAAAGAATAAAGTGCAGATGAAAAAGTATTAATTCATTAAGTCAACAAATACTTATGAAGTGCCTGCTGTTCCAGGTACTATTCTAGATACTAGGGATATAGCAGTGAATAAATCTGAGTCTGTGCCCTTGTGGGTATATATTCCTGGGAGAGGGAGGCAGATGATGAACAAATAAATATTTTTAAAAATGTCAAGTAGTAAAAGGTTCTATGAAGAAAAATAAAGGGTAAGAGAAGAAAGTTTGACCTTGGGATCAGGGAAGGCCTCTTTGAGGAATTGAGCAGAGATTTGAACCAGTTGCATCAGCAAGCCAAAAATATACCTGGAGGAAATTCTTTCCAAGCTGCAGTTCTAGGACACACAAAAACTTTGACTTGGGAACAGTCTTGGGAAATTTAAGAGATATAGTGGCAGGAAGAAAGAAAAAATATTCTACACTTAGATAAAAAGGAGATTTTAAAAACATGCAAAGAGAAAAGATAGATTCAGTTCAGTCGCTCAGTCATGTCTGACTCTTTGCGAACCCATGGACTACGGCACACCAGGCCTCCCTGTCCATCACCAATTCTTGGAGTTTACCCAAACTCATGTCCATTGAGTCAGTGATGCCATCCAGCCATCTCATCCTCTGTTGTCCCCTTCTTCTCCCACCTTAAATCGTTTCCAGCATCAGGGTCTTTTCAAATGAGTCAGTTCTTTGCATCAGTTGGCCAAAGTATTGGAGTTTCAGCTTCAGCATCAATCCTTCCAATGAATATTCAAGACTAATTCCCTTTAGGATTGACTGGTTGGATCTCCTTGCTGTCAGTTGTTAAATAAATAGGTTAAAGATGCCCTCTGTATATTGGTCCTTATGTTGTTTACTTATTCACAGCAGGCTAGTACCATTATTTTAAATCTACCAATATCAAACTCAAATTTTTATATTTTTATTTATATAAAAACAATGATAATAATGACTCATCAGGGAATATAAAAATAAGATAAATCTAAAATACTAATGGTAGTAACATGTATAATGGGATAGAGTGAACATCTAGGTCTTTGTTTTATTCATAATCAAGGTAGATATATTTATCAATTTTAGACTCTATAAATGTTTATATTAAAGATATAACTAAAGGATACATGTAGAATGTACTATTCCAAAATATAATACGGAGTAAGGTAAACACAGTCTATTTAATGCAACAGATAGTAGCAAGAGAAAAAGCAGGTTTTTTAAAGTAAAAAGAGTTTATTTAACTTTTAAAGAGAAAAGCATGAAATAAAGTAAGAAATAAATCCAAAAATATCAGTAAATGGACTCAATTCACCAATTTAAAATTAGATATTATCAGATTGATATAAAAAAATAAAAATGTACCTGAATTGAATTTATAGGAACTATGTCTAATATGAAGATGTAGAAATACTCAAGTAAGTAAAAGAAGAAGTTCTATAGTAAGGCAGAAAGAAGAAAAGTTAAAGGATTGGAAGGAAATTAATAAAACGGTCATTATTTGCAGATGATATGATTGTCTACATAAAAGAATCCAACAGTCTGCTGACAAATCATTAGACTTAATCAGAGAATTTGTCAAAATGTCCAATACAAGGTTTATATACAAAATTTAAATGCATTTTATATGCAATTAGGAAAAATAATATTTTAAGAGATAATTTTTATAATAGCAAGAAAAAATATAACATCCTTTGGATATTAGGCAAGGCTTTATAGAGAAAATTATAAAACTTTAATGAAAACATAAATATATTGAGAAATACATTGAGAAATATAAACATATCATTGGCTAGAAAGATAATATTGTGAAGAAGACAAGTCTTTCAAAATTGATCTATCCAAATTTTGATTGAAATCTTAGATGAATTTCTTAACTTGACAAGTTTGAGAGAATTTATGTGAAAAATCAAAGACCCAAAAATAGCCAAGATATTCCTCAAGAATAACTAGGGAAGATTTGCTGTATTACATATCAAGATTTCTTATAAATTTATGTTAAGTAAAACATATTGGCAATGACCCAGCAATAAAAAATTGACCAGTGGAACTATATTAGAGTCAAGAAACTGATCCATACATATATGGTAACTTGATTTATGCCAGGTGGATAGCATAGATGACTGAAGAAGGATGAATGTCAATAAAGAGTGATAGGTTTTGAACTGCTGCTTAGTCGCTTCAGTTGTGTCCTACTCTGTGCGACCCCACAGACGGCAGCCCACCAGGCTGCCCCATCCCTGGATCCTCCAGGCAAGAATACTGGAGTGGGTTGCCATTTCCTTCTCCAATTAGGTTTAGAACTACTTACCTTCAATTTTCTAGTTAAATGAGATCATAAATGTCTACGTTGTTTAAACTACTGTTAGATTTTTCTGTTACTTATAGCCCAGAGAATTCCAGATACAAGTCCTGGCTTCCTTTGGTCCCTGATGAAGTCCTAGCATCCTTTGGTCAAGGATACATGATTAAAATGGTGCAGTCAGAGTGGATCCCGAGACTTGTTAGGGAACGACAGGGAAGAGGCTATGCTTCTTCTACTAAATTTGAATCTGAGTGAATATGTGCCTGAAATTTCTGGGGACTACCACGTGGAACTTGAGAGGGAAGCCAACACAGGGGAAGGGAGAGTGAAGGATGAAAAGAAACTGAGTTTTGACTACAAGAGTTTGAACCTTTTAACTTAATGACCCAGATAACAACGATGTTGTAGCCTCTCAACTAGAGACAGCCATCCTGCAATGTGAAGTCAAGTGGGCCTTAGAAAGCATAACCAAGAACAAAGCTAGTGCAGTGATGAAATTCCAGCCAAGTTATTTCAAATCCTAAAAGATGATGCTATTAAAGTGCTGCACTCAACATGCCAGCAACTTTGGAAAACTCAGCAGTGGTCACAGGACTGGAAAAGGTCAGTTTTCATCCCAATCTGAAAGAAGGGGAATGCCAAAGAATGTTCAAACTACCACACAATTGCACTTGTTTTGCATGCTAGCAAGGTAATGCTCAAAATCCTTCAAGCTAGGCTTCACAATATGTGAACTGAGAACTTCCAGGTACACAAGCTGGACTTTCAAAAGGCAGAGGAACCAGAGATCAAATTGCTGACATGCCAACATTGAATCATAGAAAAAGCAAGAGAATTCCAGAAAAAAATCCCCTTCTGGTTCATTGACTATGCCTTTGATTGTGTGGATCACAGGGAACTGGAAAATTCTTAAAGAGATGGGAATACCAGACTACCTTACCTGCCTCATGAAAGACCTGTGTGCAGGACAAGAAGCAACAGTTAGAACTAGATATGAAACAATGGACTGGTTTCAAATTGGGAAAGGAGTACATCAAGGCTGTATATTATCACCCTGCTTATTTAACTTATATGCAGAGTACATCATGAGAAACGCTGGGCTGGAAGAAGCACAAGCTGGAATCAAGATTGCCAGGAGAAATATCAGTAACCTCAGATATGCAGATGATACCACTCTAATAGCAGAAAGTGAAGAGGAGCTAGAGAGCATCTTGATGAAGGTGAAAGAGGAGAGTGAAAGCTGACTTGTATAATATCACATAAGAAACAAATCACCAGTCCAGGTTCGATGCAGGATACAGGATGTTTGGGGCTGGTGCACTGGGATGACCCAGAGAGATGGTATGGGGAGGCAGGTGGGAGGGGGATTCAGGATTGGGAACATGTGTACACCCTTGGTGGATTCATGTTGGTGTATGGCAAAACCGATACAGTATTGTAAAGTAAAATTAAAAAAAAAATACTATTCTTTAACTACATCATATATCACATGTAAAAAAAAGAGCTCAACATTAAAAAATTGAGATCATGGCATCCAGACCCATCACTTCATGGCAAATAGATGGGGAAACAAAGGAAACAATGACAGATTTTATTTTCTTGGGCTCCAAAATCATTGTAGACAGTGACTGCAGCCTTGAAATTAAAAGACACTTACTGCTTGGAAGAAAATCTCTGACAAACCCAGACATCATATTTAAAAGCAGAAATATCACTTTGCTGGCAAAGGTCTGTATAGTCAGAGCTATGGTTTTTCCAGTAGTCATGTTTAGGCATGAAAGTTGGACCATAAAGAAGCTTGAGCATTGAAGAATTGAAGCTTTTTAACTGTGGTGCTGCAGAAAACTCTTGAGAGTCATGGATATTGAGGAGATCAAACTGGTCAATCCTAAAGGAAATCAACCCTGAATATTCACTGGAAAGACTGATGCTGAAACTCTAATACTTTGGCCACCTGATGCAAATAACTGGCTCATTGGAAAAGACCCTGATGCTGGGAAAGATTGAGGGCAGGAGGAGAAGGGGGCAACAGTGGTTGAGATGGTTGAATGGCATCACTGACAATGAACATGAGTTTGAGCAAACTCTGGCAAATAGTGAAGGACAGGGAAGCTTGGCATGCTGCAGTTCATGGGGTCACAAAGAGTTGGACACAGTTGCGTGACTGACCAATAACAACAACTGAGACCCACCTTCTCCTGTCTCCTTCTCCTATTATGTAAAAAAGAAAAATTATGTAAAAAAATTTATGTTAAAAATAATTACATAATTAGATTTTTCAATTATGTAAGCCAATACATTTCTTTAAATTTATTTAAGTCATTTTAAGTTGAATTGTCTGTCTTATGCAACCAAAATGATCTGACTAGAAATGGTAAAAACTCAGCTCACTTTATCAAAAAGCTTATCATCGAAACCATAATCTTACACTGAATTGTTAAAATGTTGCTTATTGAAGATGAATGTAACTAATAAAGCTAATGTGTAACCAAAAATGCAGTTGAGACTACAAGAGCAGTAATTAGTTTGAAACATTTGGGTCATGGTAATATTTACATTTTTTGGAAATTCTAAGAAAGAACAAAAGACTCTTTTATGTTTTAGTCAATAAAACCAAAGCTGAAAGGTTGAGAAGGAACTATGATATAAGGTTAGAAGGCGAGCTTAAATTTGTTTGCCATGTAATAAAGTTGCATGGAATTGTAGAAAATAAACTCTTGCCTCATTCTCTATGGAAACAATTTTTACAAATATGTAGTTAAAATGCCTTTTAAAATTCAGGTATTTTGTTAACTAGTCTTGCTAGGATGGCTTACAAAGGAGAAGGAGAAGAAAGTCTGAAAGTCATGAGACACAAGAAACTGTGTTTGTGTTTTTAGAGGATTTTTCAAAAGAAAAGAGACCTTAAAGCCAAATAAATACCAAATGGACTCATGACAAAGAAAATGGTCTACAATAGTAGTTCTCAAAATTAATTTTAGCATTGGAACTTTTTTCCAAATGAAATCTTACAGAGAATTTCACTATGTAAATTAGACAAATGTATTTGTTACTATAGGTTTTTTAATGTAACTGTATAATGTTTGCTTGTTAAGGAGAAGAGGAAGGATGCTGCCTTTAGTGTGTTTGTTGAACAAATTAAAATTTTAAAATCAAGAGTTATTGATGACAGTTCCCATCTTTTATCATCATCAGGATTTAGTTTATTTCTCTATTTAGTTTAGCTATGCAGGAGTAAGATGGACATTTGCAAATAGTAACTTTAGGATACTTTTGAATTAAACTGACTCAGAAGCCTGAGAAAGGAATAGTAGATTTTCCAAAATTTTATTTAAAAGTTAAACCATTAAGCATGTCTACTATTGAAAGTAATTATCTTATATATAAAGGTTAGAGAAGACAGAACTAAAAGTTACAAGGGTTGCATAAAATGCTTATAATAGGATACAATATTATGACATAACACTTGCTTACTTGTTAGTCTGTTGTTTTTGTTGCATAATTGGCTGTTTTGCCTCAACAGAGAATTTGCCAAATGATATGTCTGAACATTTAACTGTTTTTAAACTGAGCATGATGCATGTATGTTATGGATTTGTGCTCATTTGTACAATTTTATGTCAGTAAATGCTGATATGTCTTAATTTAAAAAAAGATTAACAGAAATGCAAAACCATAATTTTCAATTTAATCTTCATTTATGAGAAATTTCAGAGAAGGCAATGGCAACCCACTCCAGTGTTCTTGCCTGGAGAATCCCAGGGACGGGGGAGCCTGGTGGGTTGCTGTCTTTGGGGTCGCACAGAGTCGGACACGACTGAAGTGACTTAGCAGAAGCAGCAGCAACAGCATGAGAAATATAAGTGAGCACACAACACATTGATGAGGAAACACAGGACTGTTCACAGATATTTCAGTTCTCTTCCTGGGTATTGGTAAGGTTGTTCTTCTTGGCCCACTTTGGAGCTGGTTGTTGCCATGAAATGTGAAATGTGAGCAGCAATTCTGGGCAGATATTTTAAGTGTCCCTGAACAGTTCTTCATGTCTCCTTTCCTCTGCCACAGTGATCAAAGAAGCACTCGCATGAGGAATCTCCACCAGCCTGGATTCCTGAGTGATAATGAACAGAATTCCCTGCTAACCTGATCTGAACTTGTGTAAAGTCACAAACTATGGATTAGCTGAAACAGCCAGTTAGCTGAGAGGGGAGAGTGGTACAGACTTGCAGAGAAAATCTGAGATGCTGTGAGAGAGTGATGAGAGGGAGCACCGGATCCCTAGAATTTCTTTGGTTCCACGATTCCGTGTCCCATGGGTTCTAACACTAAACCCTGTATAATCCTATGGAGCTTGAACAGGACTCCTGATACAGTTCAGTTCAGTTCAGTTGCTCAGTCGTGTCCAACTCTTTGCGACCCCATGAATTGCAGCACGCCAGGCCTCCCTGTCCATCACCAACACGCCAGGCCTCCCTGTCTATCACCTCCCAGAGTTCACTCAGACTGACGTCCATCGAGTCAGTGATGCCATCCAGCCATCTCATCTTCTGTCATCCCCTTCTTCTCCTGCCCCCAATCCCTCCCAGTATCAGAGTCTTTCCCAATGAATCAACTCTTTGCATGAGGGAGCCAAAGTACTGGAGTTTCAGCTTTAGCATCATTCCTCCCAGAGAACAACCAGCGCTGATCTCCTTCAGAATGGACTGGTTGGATCTCCTTGCAGTCCAAGGGACTCTCAAGAGTCTTCTCCAACACCACAGTTCAAAAGCATCAATTCTTTCTTTGGCACTCAGCTTTCTTCACAGTCCAGCTCTCACATCCATACATGACTGCTGGAAAACCATAGCCTTGACTAGTCGGACCTTTGTTGGCAAAGTAATGTCTCTGCTTTTGAATATGCTATCTAGGTTGGTCATAACCCTCCTTCCAAGGAGTTCAGTTCAGTTCAGTTCAGTCGCTCAGTCGTGTCTGACTCTTTGCGACCCCATGAATCACAGCACGCCAGGCCTCCCTGTCCATCACCATCTCCCGGAGTTCACTCAGACTCACGTCCATCAAGTTGGTGATGCCATCCAGCCATCTCATCCTCGGTCGTCCCCTTTGCCTCTTGCCCCCAATCCCTCCCAGCATCAGAGTCTTTTCCAATGAGTCAACTCTTCACATCAGGTGGCCAAAGTACTGGAGCTTCAGCTTTAGCATCATTCCTTCCAAAGAACACCCAGGGTTGATCTCCTTCAGAATGGACTGGTTGGATCTCCTTGCAGTCCAAGGGACTCTCAAGAGTCTTCTCCAACACCACAGTTCAAAAGCATCAATTCTTTCTTCGGCACTCAGCATTCTTCACAGTCCAACTCTCACATCCATACATGACTACTGGAAAAACCATAGCCTTGACTAGATGAACCTTTGTTGGCAAAGTAATATCTCCGCTTTTCAATATGCTATCTAGGTTGCTCATAACTTTTCTTCCAAGGAGCAAGGGTCTTTTAATTTCATGGCTGCAATCACCATCTGCAGTGATTTTGGAGCCCAAAAAAATAAAGTCTGACACTGTTTCTACTGTTTCCCCATCTATTTCCCATGAAGTGATGGGACCAGATGCCATGATCTTCGTTTTCTGAATGTTGAGCTTTAAACCAACTTTTTCACTCTCCTCTTACACTTTCATCAAGAGGCTTTTAGTTCCTCTTCACTTTCTGCCATAAGGGTGGTGTCATCTGCACATCTGAGATTATTGATATTTCTCCCAGCAATCTTGATTCCAGCTTGTGTTTCTTCCAGTCCAGCATTTCTCATGATGTACTCTGCATAGAAGTTAAATAAGCAGGGTGACAATATACAGCCTTGACGTACTCCTTTTCCTATTTGGAACCAGTCTGTTGTTCCATGTCCAGTTCTAACTGCTGCTTCCTGACGTGCATACAGATTTCTCAAGAGGCAGGTCAGGTGGTCTGGTATCTCCATCTCTTTCAGAATTTTCCACAGTTTATTGTGATCCACACAGTCAAAGGCTTTGACATAGTCAATAAAGCAGAAATAGATGTTTTCTGGAACTCTCTTGCCTTTTCAATGATCCAGCTGATGTTGGTAATTTGATCTTTGATTCCTCTGCCTTTTCTAAAACCAGCTTGAACATCAGGAAGTTCACGGTTCACATATTGCTGAAGCCTGGCTTGGAGTATTTTGAGCATTATTAGCATGTGAAATGAGCGCAATTGTGCAGTAGTTTGAGCCACAATGAGCTAAATAAAACGTGTTTCAGCGTAACAAGTGTCGTCAAAATGCACATGCTGAATCAAAAGTTATGGGCATTTTAATATTTAATTCCAAGTGTCACCCACTAGCAAGGATGAATATGGCCCTTTCACAGTAGTCTTGACTATCCTGGATGTGCACATTAAAAAATAAAGCAAAGTGAGGGGAAAAAAAACTACTAATAGGTCCAAAAAAAAGTTAAATTTATTAGTTAGCATTTTTTATTAATGAGGCTGACTTTTCCAAATGTTTCTAAGCCATTCCTTTTGTAATTTAAATAATTTCTCTTGCTAATTCATTTATTAGAATCAAAGTTTTCTTACAGGTGTATGTGAGTTTTCTGTATAGCAATACTTATAAATATTTTCCCAATTTGGTTTAGCTTTCATAATTGTTATGTTGGTGGTTTATGTCAATTTTTAACCAAAATAACCTGTAGGTTATTTTCCTTTACTAAGTGGCATATTATCCAGTACTTTGTTAGCATCTCCTATGACTGTTTATTGTATAAAATTATTCTGCCTACTTTTGTGTGCTATGTAAATTGACATCTTTTATATGTAACTACTATTGTTATTTCCCATATTTTTCCTTCTAAAGATCACACTGATTCACAAACCTCAAATCTTATTTTTACTTTTTTGAATAAAATGTCTAATTATTTTACTGCACATCCTAGCAATCATACTCCTCTGCCTTTACATGAAGATGGTTCAAATTTTAATTTTATGTTAATTATAAGGCTGCTAAAAATGATTTTATTGACCACCAAAGAAATACACCTATCTTTACCCCTGAACTTCATACCTAATGTGTGTGTGTGTGTGTGTGTGTTTTCTGTCCAATGGATAGGGCCTTCAGTTTCAGTTCATTTCCAGCAATTGTTCCATTTTATATAACTGCTGAAAACAGTTTAAGGCTACAGGCAAATCAAATATTTGGAAACAATGGTGGACAGCATTCTGTCTCCTGAGAAATGTTGTGATCTAATCCTAACTTGACTTTTGTCCAGATAGTTCACTATGGTTCACTCTCTGTCCTGTTGATCATGCAGTTGTTGCCAGAACACAAACCCTCATCTAACTCTGCTGCTTGCAAAGCTCCCAGTCACCTGCAGGTAAAGTCAAAACTCTTTAGAACAGAAGAAGAACCTTTCACCATCTTGCCCCCCTACATTTTTATCTTCAGTTGCACCCCTCTTTAAAATGAGCACAGAAGCTGCAGCTATACAGAGGTACTTGTCAGTCTCAACAAATTATTTCTCATATCTGAGCTTTTGCACTTGTTATCCTGTTTACAATGTCCTGCGCTTCTCTTCCCACCCCACCCCAATTCTTAGCATCCTTCAAATGCTGACTCAAAGTTCACTTCCATAGTGACAACTCCAAGTTCAGACTGCCTGGCAGTCAGTCACCCCTTCCTCTAGGAACTAGACAAGTATTATCAAGTGGGGGAGAGAGATGTGGAAACGAATAATCAAATACAGGTAAAAAACAAACAAACAAACATGAACTCCTTAAGGACAAAGACCTCATCATTTTTTCACCTCTCTGTCCCCTGCATCTGCCAGTCACACAACAAATAAATGTTGAATTGAATTTAACTGAATCATGTGTAATGATTTAATAATTTCATTTTACCTTTAAGAATATCCACTACGTGGTTTTCTAAAATTATAGGTTCATAATTTGACCTTAAAAATACAAACTAAAAAGTGGTTGTTAAAATTTTACAAATGTTTGTATTATGATTTTTAATGGATTTCAGTTAAATATATATATTATTATTTTTTAAATTATGTAGTGTTTCTTTTCTACTTTAAGGAGGTCTGTATAATTCATAGAACCTATGTAAATGTCTCAGGGTATTTTTAAAGTGTATAAAGCATATAAAGAAATAATATTGAAATTAATATTTGATACTTTTTTTTGCAAACATGCTCCTGAAAAAAGTTAAAGTCATAGCAATAATGGTGGTGATGGTGGTTTGGTCGCTAAGTCGTGTCCGACTCTTGTGACCCCATGGACTGAAGTCCTTCAGGTTCCACCATAGGATTTTCAGTGGTGACTGACATTTGTTTGAGTGCCCTTAATGTCCCAGGTGCTATGCTTTTTTGTCTCCTTTATTTCTCACAGGAGTTTCTGGGAAGAAGGTGACTTGAACACATTTTCCTGACCCTGCCCCATCTCCTTCTTTCCTTCCTCTAATTCCTTACTGTAGCAACTTAGCAGCAAAGAGCAGCAAACCTTTGCTTGTAATATATGTTTCTGAGGAGATTCATAGGAGAGGGTAGATACTGGACTAACGGGGTCAGTAACTGGGGAAAGCCAACTCTCTTTGGGAAAAACAGGGCTGCACAAGTGAATGGAATAATTTTCCTTCCAAGTGTCTGAGTAAAGTGTTTCTCTGCCTTGTATTTGGAGAGCCTGAGAATAAAGTATAGAATATTAGAGTAGAGGTTCTCAAAAGGTTGTCCCTGCACTTGTAGCAATGACATCATCTGGGAACTTCTTAGACTTGTTAGAAATGTAAATTCTTGGGCCTCACTGCTTATAAATCAGAAACTGTGGGAATGTGGCCCAAGAAGCTGTGTTTTAATAAGACCTCCAAGAAACTGTGATGAATGTCTTCAAGTTTAAGAACCATAGAACTGTAAGAGCAGACAGCTTAATATCCCCACCTACTGGAAACCTCAACCAGCTGACCTAAAAAGGTGCTGAGGAACTCCTCTCCATTAGTAGGGTGCAGGAACTTGCAATGTATTTAAATAAACAATAAATTGAGGGAGATTTATCCAGCTGACCAACCAGTGAGGGTAGCTCCTTTAAGACAGAAAGTAACTTAAATGTAAATAACAGTTCTGTTAGCTCCCTTAATAGGAATCAGAGCTTAGGTTAAATAACTGTTCAAGGTCATACCACTAGTGAATAACAGAATCACAGTTTGAACTCAGGTCCCCTCCTTACCTTCTGTACATAAATTCTAATTATATATACTTCAACTGTTTCTGTAGGATTTATACTTTTTAAAACTTTGTTTTAAATTGTGATATAACATACATACAGCAGCCCCTTTATGGCTGTCTTCTCCCTGGTGGTAACCACTATCTGGACTCTTGTGATCCTTTTTTATTTATTAAGCCATGTCTATGGACATCACCAGATGGTCAACACCGAAATCAGATTGATTATATTCTTTGCAGACAAAGATGGAGAAGCTCTATACAGTCAACAAAAACAAGACCAGGAGCTGACTGTGGCTCAGATCATGAACTCCTTATTACCAAATTCAGACTGAAATTGAAGAAAGTAGGGAAAACTGCTAGACCATTCAGGTATGACCTCAATCAAATCCCTTATGATTATACAGTGGAAGTGAGAAATAGATTTAAGGGCCTACATCTGATAGATAGAGTGCCTGATGAACTATGGATGGAGGTTCGTGACATTGTACGGGAGACAGGGATCAAGACCATCCCCATGAAAAAGAAATGCAAAAAACCAAAATGGCTGTCTGGGGAGGCCTTACAAATAGCTGTGAAAAGAAGAGAGGCGAAAAGCAAAGGAGAAAAGGAAAGATATAGGCATTTGAATGCAGAGTTCCAAAGAATAGCAAAAAGAGATAAGAAAGCCTTCTTCAGTGATCAATGCAAAGAAAGAGAGGAAAAGAACAGAATGGGAAAGACCAGAGATCTCTTCAAGAAAATTAGAGATCCCAAGGGAACATTTCATGCAAAGATGGGCTCGATAAAGGACAGAAATGGTCTGGACCTAACAGAGGCAGAAGATATTAAGAAGAGGTGGCATGAATACACGGAAGAACTGTACAAAAAAGATCTTCACGACCCAGATAATCGTGATGATGTGATCACTAATCTAGAGCCAGACATCTTGGAAAGTGAAGTCAAGTGGGCCTTAGCAAGCATCACTACAAACAAAGCTAGTGGAGGTGATGGAATTCCAGTTGAGCTGTTTCAAATCCTGAAAGATGATGCTGTGAAAGTGCTGCACTCAATATGCCAGCAAATTTGGAAAACTCAGCAGTGGCCACAGGACTGGAAAAGGTCAGTTTTCATTCCAATTCCAAAGAAAGGCAATGCCAAAGAATGCTCAAACTACTGCACAATTGCACTCATCTCACATGCTAGTAAAGTAATGGTCAAAATTCTCCAAGCCAGGCTTCAGCAATACGTGAACCGTGAACTTCCTGATGTTCAATCTGGTTTTAGAAAAGGCAGAGGAACCAGAGATCAAATTGCCAACATCCGCTGGATCATGGAAAAGCAAGGGAGTTCCAGAAAAACATCTATTTCTGCTTTATTGACTATGCCAAAGCCTTTGACTGTGTGGATCACAAGAAACTGTGGAAAATTCTGAAAGAGATGAGAATACCAGACCACCTGACCTGCCTCTTGAGAAATCTGTATGCAGGTCAGGATGCAACAGTTAGAACTGGACATGGAACAACAGACTGGTTCCCAATAAGTAAAGGAGTAGGTCAAGGCTGTATATTGTCATCCTGCTTATTTAACTTATATGCAGAGTACATCATGAGAAATGCTGGACTGGAAGAAACACAAGCTGGAATCTAGATTGCCGGGAGAAATATCAATCACCTCAGATATGCAGATGACACCACCCTTATGGCAGAAAGTGAAGAGGAGCTAAAAAGCCTCTTGATGAAAGTGAAAGAGGAGAGTGAAAAAGTTGGCCTAAAGCTCAACATTCAGAAAACGAAGATCATGGCATCTGGTCCCATCACTTCATGGGAAATAGATGGGGAAACAGTAGAAACAGTGTCAGACTTTATTTTTTTGGGCTCCAAAATCATTGGAGATGATGCCTGCAGCCATGAAATTAAAAGACACTTACTCCTTGGAAGAAAAGTTATGAGCAACCTAGACAGTATATTCAAAAGCAGAGACATTACTTTGCCGACTAAGGTCCATCTAGTTAAGGCTATGGTTTTTCCTGTGGTCATGTATGGATGTGAGAGTTGGACTGTGAAGAATACTGAGTGCCGAAGAAAAAATTGATGCGTTTGAACTGTGGTGTTGGAGAAGACTCTTGAGAGTCCGTTGGACTGCAAGGAGATCCAACCAGTCCATTCTGAAGGAGATCAATCCTGGGTGTTCTTTGGAAGGAATGATGCTAAAGCTGAAGCTCCAGTACTTTGGCCACCTCATGTGAAGAGTTGACTCATTGGAAAAGACTCTGATGCTGGAAGGGATTGGGGGCAGGAGGAGAAGGAGACGACCGAGGATGAGATGGCTGGTTGGCATCACGGGCTCGATGGACGTGAGTCTGAGTGAACTCCGGGAGATGGTGATGGACAGGGAGGTCTGGCGTGCTGTGATTCATGGGATCGCAGAGTCAGACACGACTGAGCGACTGAATTGAACTGAACTGATAAGCATTCTCAAACAATATAGTTAGTTTTTTCTTACCTTAAACTTCTTATACAAAGAATCATACTGTTTATATCCTTATGTGTCCTTCTTCTTTTGCTCAACATTATATTTTGGATATTCATCCATATTGCCAAATGTAACCATAGTTTATTTTCATTGCTATTTAGTTTTCATTTATTAGGGTGAATAATAAACTTTTTTTTTTTATTCTGGAATCCCTCATTTCTTCATTCCCACTGTCACTCTCCTACTTCAGACATTCATTAAATGATTCCTTATTAAGTTATCCCAGTGGTCTCTAACCTCCTCATTTCCAGGCTTTCCTCAGCTGCTGCCAGCAGATTCTTGTGAAAGTCAACACTGATCATGTACTCCTGTTAAACGAAGTTGTAGTAGGAGAGGAAGAAGAAAGGCTGGGAGGTAGGCAGTGACACATTTTTGGTTTTTATTCTGAGGACAATGAAAAGCCCTATCTGGTGATAGTTTTGACTTTCTAAGCTCAAAGACTCTTATTCGAGAGTTCCTAGATCATAGGATTAGACTCCTTTGATACCTATGCCTGCAGGAGTCCAAGCAAGTTGGCTGCTGCTGATGCTGCTGCTGCTGCTAAGTCGCTTCAGTCGTGTCCGGCTCTGTGCGACCCCACAGACAGCAGCCCACCAGGCTCCCTGCTGCTGCTGCTAAGTCGCTTCAGTCGTGTCCAACTCTGTGCGAGCCCATAGACGGCAGCCCATCAGGCTCCACCGTCCCTGGGATTCTCCAGGCAAGAACACTGGAGTGGGTTGCCATTTCCTTCTCCAACGCATGAAAGTGAAAAGTGAAAGTGAAGTCGCTCAGTCGTATCCAACCCTTTGCGACCCCATGGACTGTAGCTTACCAGGCTCCTACGTCCATGGGATTTTCCAGGCAAGAGTACTGGAGTGGGGTGCCATTGCCTTCTCCAACCCTAGGCACTCCTTAATCACTGCCCACAGCCCCTTGAGATTACTTCGGCCGCTGGCTAAGTTCGCCTAGCCTTAGCTCCATATGTTGCCAATTCTTTCATTTCTCTGTAACTAACTGTTAAGTTCTATAGTAGATGTCCCCAACCTCTGGGCCATGGACTGGTATCTCCCCATAAGATCAGCAGTAGCATTAGATTAGATATGAAGTGGTCAATAAATGTAATGTGTTTGAATTATCCTGAAACCATCCCCCGCCTCCCTAGTCCATGGAAAAATGATCTTCCATGAAATTGGTCCCTGATGTCAAAAAAGGTTGGGAACTGCTGTTCTATAGAGGAGGCCACCTTTTACCCTCTTAGGATTCTTTTTGGATGGCTGAGAAATTAACATTAAACAGATCAACAGGAGAAAAGCATACCAATTTATTTAATGCAAGTTTTATATGAAATGGAGCCTTCATAAAGAATGAAGACCCAAAGAAATGGCAAAACCTATGTGCTTTTATATTTGTGAACAAAGAGAGCATATATAGAAAAGTGACTATGTAGGGGGTGCTAAAAGCAGATAAGGATTATTTTAACAAGGACTGTTTGTATAGAAGTTTCTTGGTCTTAATTTATAGGTCTTGATGAGAATGTTACATCCCTTCTGGTATAGGAAAGACATCTTTCATATAGGAATTTCATCTCCTGCTTTTAAGAAAAACAAGGAAAGATCAGTGTTTTTCCCATTTTTCAAGTGCCTTTAACTTAAAATAGGTAATATGCCAAAGAAGCATAGTGGTGGCATACTCTGAACTCCTTCACTTTCTAACGTACTTGACAGGTGGGACCATATAAATAAATGCATATATATACACACACACACACACACGTTTGTCCATGTATCCACTGACTTTTGAACAGTGCAATAGTGAACTATTTTGTTGTTCATGGTTTTTGTTCAGTCACTAATTTGTGTCCAACTCTGCTACCCCACGGACTGCAGCACACTGGGCTTCCCTGTCCTTCATTATCTCCCAGAGTTTGCTCAAATTCATGCCCATTGAGTCAGTGATGCTGTCTAACCATGTCATCCTCTGTTGCCCCCTTCTCCTTTTGCCTTCAATCTTTCCCAGCATCAGAGTCTTTTTGAATGAATCGGCTCTTCACATCACGTGAAGATGCTGAAAAGTCCAAAGTGTTGGAACTTTAGCATCAGTCCCTCCAATGAATATTCAGGATTAATTTCCTTTAGGATTGATTGGTTTGATTTTCTTGCTGTCCAAGGGATTCTCAAGAGTCTTCTCCAGTATCACAATTTGAATGCATCAGTTTTTCTATGCCCACCTTTCTTTATGGTCCAGCTCTCACATCTGTACATAACTACTGGAAAAACCGTAGCCCTGACTATATGGGCCTTTGTTGACAAAGTGATGTCTCTGCCTTTCAGTATGCTGTCTAGACTTGTCATAGCTTTAAAGTGAACAATTAATTTGCTGAAAAATGGCAAACTAAAGAAAAATGGACTGATACACTAAGAATCACAAGATTTAGCTAAAAATCTCACCTAAATGGGTAGAGACATTTCAAGCTTCGGAACAAACATTGCTAATTCATACCTTTGAGCATAATTAGAATTACAGAATATTAGGGCCTCCTTGAGGAGGGCATGGCAACCCACTCCAGTATTCTTACCTGGAGAATACCCAAGGACAGAGGAGTTTGGTGGACTTTAGCATGTACATCTTCCTAGGGCTAAAACTTCAGGACTTAAAATGACAGAAATTTATTCTCTCACAGCTCTGGAAGCCACAAGGTGTTGTCAGGGCCATGCTCCCTCCTTCTAAAGACTCTGGGGGATAATCCTTCCTTGCTTTTTCCAGCTTCTGGTGGCCCAATTGTTCTTTGGCTCATGGCAGCTTAACTCCAGTCTCTGCCCCTGACTTCACATAACCTTTTCCTCTTACTTCTCTTCTATTTCTTGTATGGACAGTGTCATTGGATTTAGTGCCCATCCTCATTGAGGATCATCTCATCTCAGGATCCTTAATTATATCAGCAAAGGTCATTTTTGCCAAATAAGGTCACATTCAGATGTTCCAGGTGAACATATCTTTTTGGGAGCCACCGTTCAGCCCACCACAATCTCACAGTTTGTTTATCCAGTTACCTAGTGACAGACAGTTGAATTCTTTCTCCCTTCCTTCCTTTCTTCTATTATTAATAATGCTGCTATGAATAGTCTTATCCAAGGCTTTTTGTGGATATGTTTTCAGCTTCACAGTTTTTGAATTCCAGTTCTAATTATCTTGCTATAAGATGTGATTTTCTTTTAGTGGTAATTACCATGAATGACATTTTAATTGTAATTCTCACTATTTCTATAAGGATTGATCAACCTGCATACAGCGGATCTAAACATTTTGTATCACTGAAACTTAGTACTGCCAAGAGGCAAGGTAGGGAATTCTAATACGTATATTCCTTTTGTTCCTCAAGATACTATCAAGAAACAAACAAGTTTCAAATCAGGAAACACTTTTAATTCTTTCAGTTCAGTTCAGTTCAGTCGCTCAGTCGTGTCTGACTCTTTGCGACCCCAAAAATCGCAGCACACTAGGCCTCCCTCTCCATCACCATCTCCCGGAGTTCACTCAGACTCACGTCCATCGAGTCCGTGATGCCATCCAGCCATCTCATCCTGGGTCGTCCCCTTCTCCTCCTGCCCCCAATCCCTTCCAGCATCAGAATCTTTTCCAATGAGTCAACTCTTCACATGAGGTGGCCAAAGTACTGGAGTTTCAGCTTTAGCATCATTCCTTCCAAAGAAATCCCAGGGTTGATCTCCTTCAGAATGGACTGGTTGGATCTCCTTGCGGTCCAAGGGACTCTCAAGAGTCTTCTCCAACACTACAGTTCAAAAGCATCAATTCTTCGGCGCTCAGCCTTCTTCACAGTCCAACTCTCACATCCATACATGACCATAGGAAAAACCATAGCCTTGACTAGGCGGACCTTAGTCGGTAAAGTAATGTCTCTGCTTTTGAATATACTGTCTAGGTTGCTCATAACTTTTCCTCCAAGGAGTAAGCATCTTTTAATTTCATGGCTGCAGTCACCATCTGCAGTGATTTTGGAGCCCCCCAAAATAAAGTCTGACACTGTTTCTACTGTTTCCCATCTATTTCCCATGAAGTGATGGGACCAGATGCCATGATCTTTGTTTTCTGAATGTTGAGCTTTAGGCCAACTTTTTCACTCTCCTCTTTCACTTTCATCAAGAGGCTTCTTAGTTCCTCTTCACTTTCTGCCATATGGGTGGTGTCATCTGCATATCTGAGGTGATTGATATTTCTCCCGGCAATCTAGATTCCAGCTTGTGTTTCTTCCAGTCCAGCGTTTCTCATGATGTACTCTGCATATAAGTTAAATAAGCAGGATGACAATATACAGCCTTGACCTACTCCTTTACTTATTGGGAACCAGTCTGTTGTTCCATGTCTAGTTCTAACTGTTGCTTCCTGACGTGCATACAGATTTCTCAAGAGGCAGGTCAGGTGGTCTGGTATTCCCATCTCTCTCAGAATTTTCCACAGTTTCTTGTGATCCACACAGTCAAAGGCTTTGGCATAGTCAATAAAGCAGAAATAGATGTTTTCTGGAACTCCCTTGCTTTTCCATGATCCAGCGGATGTTGGCAATTTGATCTCTGGTTCCTCTGCCTTTTCTAAAACCAGCTTGAACATCAGGGAGTTCACGGTTCACACATTGCTGAAGCCTGGCTTGGAGAATTTTGACCATTACTTTACTAGCATGTGAGATGAGTGCAATTGTGCGGTAGTTTGAGCATTCTTTGGCATTGCCTTTCTTTGGAATTGGAATGAAAACTGACCTTTCCCAGTCCGGTGGCCACTGCTGAGTTTTCCAAATTTGCTGGCATATTGAGTGCAGCACTTTCACAGCATCATCTTTCAGGATTTGAAACAGCTCAACTGGAATTCCATCACCTCCACTAGCTTTGTTTGTAGTGATGCTTTCTAAGGCCCACTTGACTTCACTTTCCAAGATGTCTGGCTCTAGATTAGTGATCACACCATCATGGTTATCTGGGTCATGAAGATCTTTTTTGTACAGTTCTTCCATGTATTCATGCCACCTCTTCTTAATATCTTCTGCTTCTGTTAGGTCCAGACCATTTCTGTCCTTTATCGAGCCCATCTTTGCATGAAATGTTCCCTTGGGATCTCTAATTTTCTTGAAGAGATCTCTAGTCTTTCCCATTCTGTTCTTTTCCTCTATTTGCATTGATTGCTGAAGAAGGCTTTCTTATCTCTTCTTGCTATTCTTTGGAACTCTGCATTCAGATGCCTATATCTTTCCTTTTCTCCTTTGCTTTTCGCCTCTCTTCTTTTCACAGCTATTTGTAAGGCCTCCCCAGACAGCCATTTTGGTTTTTTGCATTTCTTTTTCATGGGGATGGTCTTGATCCCTGTCTCCCGTACAATGTCACGAACCTCCATCCATAGTTCATCAGGCACTCTATCTATCAGATGTAGGCCCTTAAATCTATTTCTCACTTCCACTGTATAATCATAAGGGATTTGATTGAGGTCATACCTGAATGGTCTAGCGGTTTTCCCTACTTTCTTCAATTTCAGTCTGAATTTGGTAATAAGGAGTTCATGATCTGAGCCACAGTCAGCTCCTGGTCTTGTTTTTGTTGACTGTATGGAGTTTCTCTATCTTTGTCTGCATAGAATATAATCAATCTGATTTCGGTGTTGACCATCTGGTGTTATCCATGTGTAGAGTCTTCTCTTGTGTTGTTGGAAGAGGGTGTTTGCTATAACCAGTGCATTTTCTTGGCAAAACTCTATTAGTCTTTGCCCTGCTTCATTCCGCATTCCAAGGCCACATTTGCCTGTTACTCCAGGTGTTTCTTGACTTCTTACTTTTGCATTCCAGTCCCCTATAATGAAAAGGACATCTCTTTTGGGTGTTAGTTCTAAAAGGTCTTGTAGGTCTTCATAAAACCATTCAACTTCAGCTTCTTCAGTGTTACTGGTTGGGGCATAGACTTGGATAACTGTGATATTGAATGGTTTGCCTTGGAGACGAACAGAGATCATTCAGTCGTTTTTGAGATTGCATCCAAGTACTGCATTTCAGACTCTTTTGTTGACCATAATGGCTACTCCATTTCTTCTGAGGGATTCCTGCCCACAGTTTTAGATATAATGGTCATCTGAGTTAAATTCACCCATTCCAGTCCATTTTAGTTTGCTGATTCCTAGAATGTCGACATTCACTCTTGCCATCTTTTGTTTGACAACTTCCAATATGCCTTGATTCATGGACCTGACATTCCAGGTTCCTATGCAATATTGCTCTTTACAGCATTGGATCTTGCTTGTATCACCAGTCACATCCACAGCTGGGTATTGTTTTTGCTTTGGCTCCATCTCTTCATTCTTTCTGGAGTTGTTTCTCCACTGATCTCCAGTAGCATATTGGGCACCTACTGACCTGGGGAGTTCCTCTTTTGGTATCCTCTGATTTTGCCTTTTCATACTGTTCATGGGGTTCTCAAGGCAAGAATACTGAAGTGGCTTGCCAAAGTAATAGAAATACTTGATTAAAGTAAAAAACAAATGCACAGTTTGACTCTATTATGTCAGTTCTTTTGTTTTGGTACTTTGCATTAGTGCTTATAGCCATCACCTGTGGCTAAATTTGATACATTTATCCCATATGGGCCTGACTAACATGGACCATTCCACTGTAAGGGATTTAAATACATCTCCTTCATAAACAAGACCATTCATCTGAGATAATCTACCCTTGGATTCTGGTAGTTGCAACCTTAACAGAAATACTGGGAAGTGGTTTAGAGGTTTTTGCGTGTATGTGGCTGGCTGCTGCTCTAAAACAAAAGCATCTTGCAGAAGAGGAACTCTGTCTTCTTCATCTGTGTGTCCTCCAACTCCAGGCCCAGCTCAATGCTTATAAATGTTTCCTGACTAAATAATGCCTGCGAATAAAAAATAAGGATGATACTGATTTCTATTCATATAGAGTAATTTCAATTGATATAAATTTCTTACAAATAGTTTTAATAAATGATTCCTTTTTAAATCTATTGGAAAGTCTTCATATTATTATTTGTTACACTGGTAGTTTCTTATTGCCGCTTTGCCTCATTTGTTCATCAATACTAGAAACTTGTGATTGGCTACACTATTCGTTTATAAAAGCAATTTAAAACACTACTCAAGCCCTGATGAAGCTTGACAAGTGTGACAGAGAAAGCACAGAGTTCTCGTTATACTTGGACAACTTAGAACTGTTCCTGTAAAATGGTTTGGAGTTTTAAAAATAGGAACAAAATTATGTTTAAGACAATACACATTTGTTGTTTCACTATCAGGAGTCTGGCACAGTTTAGCTGGATCTTCTGTTTAGAGTTTTACAAGAGTACAAAGAATTGGCTGTGTTCTCAACTGAAGGCTCAACTGGGAAAGTACTTTACTTTCAAACTTGCTCAGGTTGGGGTTAGAATGTATTTGTTTGTGATTATATAACTTAGAGCCCCACTTCATTCTGCCCTCAGCTCTGATAGGCCACCCACAGTTACTTGCCATGTGGACTTTGCCCAATATGGCTGCTTACTTCATCAAACCAACAAGGAGAGTCTCTTAAAGTGGGACATTGCTAGCAAGACAGAGCAGTATATTCATGGGAGTGAAAGCCTTTGCTATAGTATATTTATTATAATCGAGTTACAGATCCTGCCCACATCCACAGGGGCCTGATCTCCAGAAATATGAACACCAAGAGGTAAAGAACATGGGGAGCCACCTTAAGTCTGTCTGTCACAGTACTCTCATAGTCTTCTCTATCCTTGAGGTCTGCTCAGGGGGCACTGTCTCTGGGAATGACCTTGAAGCTTAGTTTCTACCTAAACAAGTGAAAAGTCAATGACTGAAAGTGTTTGTTAGTGAGTACTCTTTGGAAAATATAGGGACACTGCCTTTGGCTATTTCGCTGGCTTTTCTCACTTCTGTCCTACTTCCCCACAGTTGTTCTAAGGAACTCCTTCTTCCCCTGGAAAGCACAGCAGTTCAGCTTTTCCAGCTTTCTAATCACAAATATGTACAGCCAAATCTCTTCAGGGGATCAGCAGAACAGATTTCACTCTTGCTATTTAGAAGGCAGTAGGCATTAAAATAGAAAAATCTCTCATTTTTCCTGTTATATCCAAATGTGATCCTGTTTCTCCTTTGCTTAAAAAGCCCTTTAATCGTTCTCTGTTTCTTCACAATAAGCATAAGAAATATGAAATACATTTAAATTTCCAAGTATAATAAGTAACACCCTCCCTTGTCTGGTCCTTTTATGGTTTCTGGCCATTTCCCACTTGCACTCCAGTGCCCATGTTTTAAGGAACTATCTTGTAGGCTGTTACATGACTCAGGAGCTTGACTCACTACAATGATAGTCTATTTCCTCCCCTTCTGTTACTTCTTCCCCTAAATGTCTACTTCTGTTAAGTCCTCTATGAAGATTTCCTGTCTATCTTTCTTTTGTACTCACAGTACCTTATACACATTGATATTATTAATGTTTATAACACTTCCATAATTTTTCTACATGCCTGGTATTTTTTTTTTAATGAAACTGTAAACCTTTTAAAGATGTTGCCCTGTGGAAAGAGAAATACAGGTTAACACAGCAGGAAAGAAGTGATAGCTGGAGTACATGTTTGAAGGTAATTAACATATAAGATGATATTTGAAATTATAAGAGTAGATGAGGTCATCCAAAAGAGAAAAGAAAAGGTCAAATCAAGGCAGTATAGAACCTCTAATTAAGATGCTCAATGAAGTGTTTAACCTTGTGTTTGCAGCTTCTTGTGGACTTTTCTGCTTTTTATATTGCTTTTTTAAAAATTTACTTTTTTTCTTTACTAGATTGATTAGACAAATATTGTAGAGTGGTTTGGAGTCTGACTGTAGTCTCAATAAGGTATAGTATACATGAAAAAATTTCATTTAAAGAAAAAATATTTCTTATGAGGAAATTAAATTTTGAAACTTTAGATAGAAGATTTTATTTTTCATGATTTGGCCAACTTGAATGGTTTTTCAGTATCCTACCAGTTTCATTTCTGTAAATTCCTGTTCTAAATAACATTTTTATTAAAGATCATAATATGTAAACTCATATCTTGTGACCTGAGGTATTTTATTGAAATGATGAGCCCTGAATGAGTTAAAGATCTTAATGTCAGAGCTAAAAGCCTAATTTCATCAGATTTTATGTCAGTCCTTGTAATAATTTAACAAGAACATTGAACACTTACGATATGGATCTGTTACTGTCCTAGTTGATTTGGTTGCTTTCTAACTGATGGCTTCCATATGATAATTGTGAACTTCATGATTCTGGAGAAATCATTACCTGAGGTTTTATTTTCAAAGTCCTATCATTTATAATTGAATTGCAAGCAAAACTCATTTTCTTAGGTTTAAAGTTCTTTAATATAGAGCAGTTTGGTTTCCACTATTACTTCCTTCAAAGTAAGTTTGTTAAATTATTCATGATTTGACCTGTAAGGTAAATTGTTGTGATAAAACACTGAGAAGAGAAAGAACACTTATGGTGGTTTAAACTTTATTAGTTTTTTTGCTAATATGTTTAACAGAGGTTAGTAAAAGTCTTTTATAGATTATTAAGATATGACAGGATAGATGAGCTCTGCAGGTCAGTAGGTACCCAATATGCTACTGGAGAAGTGTGGAGAAATAGCTCCAGAAGGAATGAAGAGGCTGAGCCAAAGTGGAAACAATGCCCAGCTATGGATGAGTCTCGTGATGGAAGTCCGATGCTGTAAAGAACTATACTGCATAGAAACCTGGAAAGTTAGGCCCATGAATCAAGGTAAATTGGAACTGGTCATACAGAAGATGGCAAGAGTGAACATCGACATTTTAGGAATCAGTGAACTAAAATGGACCAGAATGGATGAATTTAATTCAGATGACCATTATATCTACTACTGTGGGCAAGAATCCCTGAGAAGAAATGGAGTAGTCCTCATAGTCAACAAAAGAGTTTGAAATGCAGTAATTGGGGGCAATCTCAAAAATGGCAGAATGATCTCTGTTCATTTTCAAGGCAAACCATTCAATATCACAGTAATCCAGGTTTATGCCCCAATCACTAATGCTGACAAAACTGAAGTTGAATGGTTCTATAAAGACCTGCAAGACCTTCTAGAACTAATGCCAAAAAAAGATGTCCTTTTCCTCATAGGGGACTGGAATGCTAAAGTAGGAAGTCAAGAGATACCTGGAGTAACAGGCAAGTTTGGCCTTGGAGTACAAAATTAAGCAGGACAAAGGCTAACAGTTTTGCCAAGAGAACGCACTGCTCATAGCAAACACCCTCTCTGACAGCACAAGAGATGCCTTTACATATGGACATCACCAGATGGTCAATACTGAAATCAGACATTATATTCTTTACAGCTGAAGATGGAGAAGCTCTATACAGTCAGCAAAAACAAGATCAGGAGCTGACTGTGGCTCTGATCATGAACTCCTTATTGCGAAAATCAGACTTTTTGAAGCAAGTGGAGAAAATCATAGGCCATTAAGGTATGACCTAAATCAAATCCCTTACAACTATGCAGTGGAAGTGACAAATGAGTTCTGTTTCATTGACTATGCTGAAGCTTTGATTGTGTGGATCACAACAAACCGTGGAAAATTCTTAGAGAGATGGGAATACCAGACCACCTGACCTGCCTCCTGTGAAACCTGTATGCAGGTCAAGAAGCAACAGTTAGAACAGGACATTACATGGACATGAAACAATGGACTGGTTCCAAATTGGGAAAGGGGTATGTCAAAGCTGTATATTGTCACCCTGCTTATTTAACTTACATTCAGAGTACAACATAAGAAATGCCAACCGGATAAACCACAAGGTGGAATCATGATTGCTGGGAGAAAGGTCAATAACCTCAGATATGCATATGACACCATCCTTACAGCAGAAAGTGGAAAAGAACTAAAGAGCCTCTTGATGAAAGAGGAGAGTGAAAAAGTTGGCCTAAAACTCAACATTCAGAAAATGAAGATCATGGCATCTGGTCCCATCACTGCATGGCAAATAGATGAGGAAACAATGGAAACAGTGACAGACTTTATTTTCTTGGGCTCCAAAATCACTGTGGATAGTGACTGCAGCCATGAAATTAAAAGGCCCTTGCTCCTTGGAAGAAAAATTATGACCAACCTAGATAGCATATTTAAAAAGCAGAGACATTACTTTGCCAACAAAGGTCTGTCTAGTCAAAACTATGGTTTTTCCAGTAGTCATGTATGGATATGAGAGTTGGACTATAAAGAAAGCTGAGCACCGAAGTATTGCTGCTTTTGAACTGTGGTGTTGGAGAAGACTCTTGAGAGTCCCTTGGACTGCAAGGAGATCCAACCAGTCCATTCTAAAGGAAATCAGTCCTGAATATTCATTGGAAGAACTGATGCTAAAGCTGAAACTCCAATACTTTGGCCACCTGATGTGAAGAACTGACTCATTGGAAAAGACCCTGATGCTGGGAAAGATTGAAGACAGGAGGAGAAGGGGACAACAGAGGATGAGATGGCTGGATGGCATCACTGACTTGATGGACATGAGTTTGAGCAAGGTCTGGGAGTTCGTGATGGACAAGTAAGCCTGGCATGCTGCAGTCCATGGGGTCAAAAAGAATTGGACACGACTGAGCGACTGAACTGAACTGTGTGTTGTATGGCAGAAACCTATACAACTTTGTAAAGTAATTTTCTTCCAATTAAAAAATAAATTAAAAAAAGAAAAATTCCCACAAATTTCATTTCAGTGCCAGTTTTTCTCACTTTGCTACCTGTAGTTTTCTGGTGATAGAAGAGATGTGAAACTAGGAGGCTGAAAGAAAAATGTGAAATTAAATATGGAAACATGGTGTTTAATCATCAGTAATGCTAAGTACGTATCTAAAAGTAAATACTGAAATTATGTGTTTTTGTGTTCAATAATTTAAATTCCCAAAGCCTGTATGAAAAATCTCTTATCTATATATTCTGAATTTTAGAATATGGTGAGTGAAACTGAGGGAGAGCTCAAGTCTGAACTGTATAACCTCCTCAGTCATATTAAATAGATGAGCTACTAGAAAATGGGGTTTCCCAGGTGGAGTAAGTGGTAAAGAACCTACCTGTCAATGCAGGAGATACCAGAGACAAGGGTCCCCTAGTTTGGGAAGATCCCTGGGAGGAGGGCACGGCAACCAACTCCAGTATTCTTGTCTGCAGAATCCCATGGACAGAGAAACTTGACAGGCTATGGTCCACAGGGTTGCAAAGAGTTGGACATGACTGAAATGACTTAGCACTAGGAAATAGGGCTTCCCAGGTGGCACAGTGGTAAAGAATCCACTTGCTGACACAGAAGATGTGGGTTCAATCCCTGTATCCCCTGGAATAGGAAATGGCAACCTGCTCCAGTGTTCTTGCCTAGAAAACTCCCACAGACAGGGGAGCCTGGCAAGCTACAGTCCATGAGGTCACAAAGAATTGGACATGACTGAGTACAGCTCTAGGAAATAACACTTTTCCCCCTTGTGTCTTCTGTAAACTGACTGTGTCCCAGCAAAATTCACATGCTTAAGCTTAATCCCCAATATGATGGCATTTGGAGATGGGGCCTTTGACACAGGTGACTATGTCATGAAGGTAGAGACCTTGTAAATGGGATTAAAGTCGTTGTAAGAGAGACCCAGAGAGCTTCCTCCCCACTTCTGCCCTGTGAGGACACAGGGAAAACATGGCCATCTATTAATCAGGAAACAAAATCTTACTAGAACACTGAATTTGCAAGCACCCTGATCTTGGATTTCTCAGCCTCCAGAACGAAGAGAAATAAATTTCTGTTGTTTATAAGCTCAGCCTATGGTATTTTATTGTAGCAGCCTGAATGAACTAAGATATTATTTGTTTTGTAAAATTAATGAAAACTCATAAGTGTAATGTTTGAATAATAATTTCTATAATAAGAAATAATAAAAAGTACCCAGAAAAACAGTTTTAAATACAAAGGAAAATAAAAAGGAAGGGGTTATAGCAGATGGTAAATGCTGGTAAATTATGTAATTCACCACCCAGAGTTATTTAAGCAAAGAACCAAAACTTTCAACTTTTGGCTTATGTACAGTTCAGTTGTTGCTCAGTCATGTCTGACTCTTTGCGACCCCATGGACTGTCCAGTCCATGGAATTCTCCAGGCCATAATACTGGAGTGGGTAGCCTTTCCCTTCTCTAGGGAATCTTCCCAACCCAGGGATAGAACCCAGGTCTCCCGCATTACAGGGGGATTCTTTACCAGGTGGATTCTTTACCAGCTGAGCCCCAAGGGAAGCCCAATAATAATGGAGTGGGTAGCCTATCCCTTCTCTAGGGGATCTTCCTGATCCAGGAATCGAATCGGGGTCTCCTGCATTTCAGGCAGATTCTTTACCAACTGAGCTATGAGGGAAGCCCTTGGTTTACGTTAGTCTTATTTTATTTTTTTCCTGTCAGTCATTGAATGATTTTTAAAAACTATTTTTTTTAATTGTGAAAGTATAACACATTTACAGGAGACTTAGAGAATACCAGACAAGGTTACTTATAGTTCCTAAATAGTCCTACATATTACTATATATTGCAGTTATTTTTTAAGTAGATTAAGATTTTTAGTTGGGGTTTCAATATCAAAATCTCAAAAATTAATAGAATGAATATACGGAGAAGTAGAAGGATATAGTAGACCCGAAAAGCACTATGAACCAATTCAACATAATTAAGATTTATACAATTTTCACACAACAGTAGTATACAAATTCTATTCAAGTTCCCATAGACTGTAAACTAGGGAGACACTGGAACATATCCAGGGATATAAACGAAGGTACAAAAATTTCATAACCTAAAGGTATATAAATCATACAGAGTCTGTTCTCTTATCAATGTGGAATTATGTTAGAAATCAATATCAAAAGATATTTGAAAATAAGCCACATATTTTCAAGTGCAATATGACATTTACCAAGAGAGATCTTCGACTTAGCCATTGAAAGTCTCAATAAAGTTAGACCGAAAAAAACACAGAGAGTGATTGCAGAGAAGGAAGCATTTAAATGAGAAATTAGTATCAAAATAAAAAATTGATATTAAAGATACTTTAAACAAAATCCCATGTATTGTAATTAAGTCCACTTTTAAATGGTGGATGTATCTGAGAGGCCATAACAAGGAAAATTAGAATATATTTGTATTAGTCTAATAAGCAGTCATATTTAGAAACAACTGGACTATATGATGATCATTTACTTTAATCTAGTTTGTTTCACTTTTTCTATTTCATATTCAGTTCTCCCTTTTCATTTAGCTTGTTTTCCAATTTCTCTGTCTCCTTTTTTGTTGTTGTTATTTTTTCTCAAGCCTTTATCAAGAGTAGAAGAAAAGCTTTTGTATACATATATATAATATATTATAATGTAATTATAATATAATTTTTAATATATATTTTAGAAAATTTGTGAATTTTTGCCTAGCTTAAAACATTTATGACATTTTGATTCCACTTGTTTGACCTTAGGGTGAGTAGAATGCTAGGTTTCTAATTTATATTCACTCAAAACTTTGATATAGTTCCATGTATTTTGGCATCCAGTATTACTGCTGAAAGCCTAGAAAATTTATTATCTTAGTGATTTAAAAAATTTTGAATGAGGCTTGAAACTTCTAATCTCTAAACTTGAAACTTTAAGTTTGGGCCATAAAGAAAGCTGAATGCCAAAGAATTGATGCTTTTAAACTGTGGTGTTGGAGAATCAAACCAGTCAGTCTTAAAGGAAATCAATCCTGAATATTCAACTGAAGGACTGATGCTGAGGCTGAAGCTCCAATGCTTTGGCCGCCTGATGGGAAGAACTGACTCATTAGAAAAGACCCTGATGCTGGGAAAGATTGAAGGCAGGAGGAAAAGGGGATGACAAAGGATAAGATGGTTGGATGGTATAACCGACTCAATGGACATGAGCTGAGCAGGCTCCAGGAGTTGGTGATGAACAGGGAAGCCTGGTGTGCTGCAATCCATGGGGTCGCCAAGTGTTGGACATGACTGAGTGACTGGACTGAACTGAGGAAATGTTCCTCTAAGAAACTCAGTTCAGTTCAGTTCAGTCGCTCAGTCGTGTCCGACTCTTTGTGACCCCATGAATCGCAGCACGCCAGGCCTCCCTGTCCATCACCATCTCCCGGAGTTCACTCAGACTCACGTCCACCGAGTCCGTGATGCCATCTAGCCATCTCATCCTGGGTCATCCCATTCTCCTCCTGCCGCCAATCCCTCCCAGCATCAGAGTTTCTTCCAATGAGTCAACTCTTCGAATGAAGTGGCCAAAGTACTGGAGCTTCAGCTTTAGCATCATTTCTTCCAAAGAAATCCCAGGGCTGATCTCCTTCAGAATGGATTGGTTGGATCTCTTTGCAGTCCAAGTGGACTTTCAAGAGGCTTCTCCAACACCACAGTTCAAAAGCATCAATTCTTCGGCCCTCAGCCTTCTTCACAGTCCAACTCTCACATCCATACGTGACCATAGGAAAAACCATAGCCTTGACTAGACGGACCTTAGTTGGCAAAGTAATGTCTCTGCTTTTGAATATACTGTCTAGGTTGGTCATAACTTTTCTTCCAAGGAGTAAGCGTCTTTTAATTTCATGGCTGCAGTCACCAGTTGGCTGCAGTGATTTTGGAGCCCCCAAAAATAAACTCTGACACTGTTTCCACTGTTTCCCCATCTATTTCCCATGAAGTGATGGGACCGGATGCCATGATCTTGGTTTTCTGAATGTTGAGCTTTAAACCAACTTTTTCACCCTCCTCTTTCACTTTCATCAAGAGGCTTTTTAGCTCCTCCTCACTTTCTGCCATAAGGGTGGTATCATCTGCATATCTGAGGTGATTGATATTTCTCCCAGCAATCTAGATTCCAGCTTGTGTTTCTTCCAGTCCAGCGTTTCTCATGATGTACTCTGCATATAAGTTAAATAAGCAGGATGTCAATATACAGCCTTGACATACTCCTTTTCCTATTAGAACCAGTCTGTTGTTCCATGTCCAGTTCTAACTGTTGCTTCCTGACGTGCATACAGATTTCTCAAGAGGCAGGTCAGGTGTTCTGGTATTCCCATCTCTTTCAGAATTTTCCACCGTTTATTGTGATCCACACAGTCAAAGGCTTTGGCATACTCAATAAAGCAGAAATAGATGTTTCTCAGGAACTCTCTTGCTTTTTCCATGACCCAGCAGATGTCAGCAATTTGATCTCTGGTTCCTCTGCCTTTTCTGAAACCAGCTTGAACATCAGGAAGTTCACAGTTCACGTATTGCTGAAGTCTGGCTTGGAGAATTTTGACCATTACTTTACTAGCATGTGAGATGAGTGCAATTGTGCAGTAGTTTGAGCATTCTTTTGCATTGCCTTTCTTTGGAATTGGAATGAAAACTGACCTTTTCCAGTCCTGTGGCCACTGCTGAGTTTTCCAAATTTGCTGGCATATTGAGTGCGGCACTTTCACAGCATCATCTTTCAGGATTTGAAACAGCTCAACTGGAATTCCATCACCTCCACTAGCTTTGTTCGTAGTGATGCTTTCTAAGGCCCACTTGACTTCACATTCCAAGATGTCTGGCTCTAGATTAGTGATCATATCATCATGACTATCTGGGTCGTAAAGATCTTTTTTTGTACAGTTCTTCTGTGTATTCTTGCCACCTCTTCTTAATATCTTCTGCTTCTGTTAGGTCCATACCATTTCTGTCCTTTATTGAGCCCATCTTTGCACGAAATGTTCCCTTGGGATCTCTGAAATTCTTGAAGAGATCTCTAGTCTTCCCAATCTGTTGTTTTCCTCTATTTCTTTGCATTGATCGCTGAAGAAGGCTTTCTTATCTCTTCTTGCTATTCTTTGGAACTCTGCATTTAGATGCCTATATCTTTCCTTTTCTCTTTTGCTTTTTGCCTCTTTTCTCTTCACAGCTATTTGTAAGGCCTCCCCAGAGAGCCATTTTGCTTTTCTTCATTTCTTTTCCATGGGTATGGTCTTGATCCCTGTCTCCTGTACAATGTCATGAACCTCCATCCATAGTTCATCAGGCACTCTATCTATCAGAGCTAGGCCCTTAAATCTATTTCTCACTTCCACCGTATAATCATAAGGGATTTGATTGAGGTCATACCTGAATGGTCTAGCGGTTTTCCCTACTTTCCTCAATTTAAGTCTGAATTTGGCAATAAGGAGCTCATGATCTGAGCCACAGTCTGCTCCCGGTCTTGTTTTTGTTGACTGTATAGAGCTTCTCCATCTTTGGCTGCAAAGAATATAATCAATCTGATTTTGGTGTTGACCGTCTGGTGTTATCCATGTGTAGAGTCTTCTCTTGTGTTGTTGGAAGAGGGTGTTGGCTATGACCAGTGCATTTTCTTGGCAAAACTCTATTAGTCTTTGCCCTGCTTCATTCTGCATTCCAAGGCCAAATTTGCCTGTTACTCCAGATGTTTCTTGACTTCCTACTTTTGCATTCCAGTCCCCTGTAATGAAAAGGACATCTTTTTGGGTGTTAGTTCTAAAAGGTCTTGTAGGTCTTCATAAAACTGTTTGACATCAGCTTCTTCAGCATTACTGGTTGGGGCATAGACCGTGATAACTGTGATATTGAATGATTTGCCTTGGAAACGAACAGAGATCATTCTGTCATTTTGAGATTGCATCCAAGTACTGCATTTTGGACTCTTTTGTTGACCATGATAGCTACTCCATTTCTTCTGAGGGATTCCTGCCCACAGTAGTAGATGTAATGGTCATCTGAGTTAAATTCACCCATTCCAGTCCATTTTAGTTCGCTGATTCCTAACTCAGTCCAGTATTTTCCATAATATTTTGCCTTTAGTCAGAGCTAAAGTTCAACAAGGCAGTTCTTTGGGACGTTAACTTAGGACATTTATAGACTTCATTGTGAGACTAAAATATCACTGAAAATATTATTTTATGGAGAAAGTTGTATGGATGGTGTTTGATGTTTATGGGTTAAAAGAAATATTTGGGTTAACTGCTTGAGGCTGGTGGGTGGAGCCTCCTTCCCATACGGCATGCTAAGAATACTAAACCATCTTTGACGGTGATGATAGGATATGCAAGTTTGAGATTAAAGCTAAGTTATTCAGAACAATGGAGGAGAGGCAGTTCTTTGTTATTTTCTGTGGTTTTGAGACATATCGACAAATTCTTTGACGCTCGTCCCTTGAACAGGTGGTTCTTACCATCTTCCCTATTTCATCTGCTTGAGTGTTGACTGGGACTTTGCAACTTGCCTCTTATGAATAGACTATAGCATGAGAAACAATTCTAAGACTCAGTTACAAAAGGTGTGACTTCCTCCTTGCTCTTCTCTTGAATCAGTTCCTCTGGAGGAAGCTAGTTGCCATCCCAAGGGGACACTCAAATAATGTTATGAAGAGGCCCACATGATGAAGAACTGAGTATTCTTTTTAGTGAGCCATCTTGGAAGTATATCCTCCAACCTAGTCAAACCTTCATATGATAACTGTGCCAACTAACAGCTTAACTAGAAACTCATGGAAAACCCTGAGCTAGAAAACACCTAGTTAAGCCTCTTCTCAATTCCTGACCTACAGTTATTTCCAGATAATATATGTTGTTTTAACCTGCTGAGTCATGTGTTGTGTAGCAATCAATAAGTAATACACTCTTTTGCCATTAAGCACTGAGCCTTACTTACCTCTGGTTAAGTGATGAACATATATTTTTTAGATATTGCTTTGAAAAGATGCCAGATTGTTATTCTACCTGGAATACACATATATTTCAGCCTGAACTATTCCCCAAATTTCTCTAAATTCATTTCTGCTAAAAGCAGTAATCCTGCCAATGTTCTTCTGAACTTCTGATCATTTTGTTTATTTATTCAATCAGAAAAAAAATATATTTCTCATGACTGTGCTTGATGCTGTAGGAGGTTGAAAATATGGGCAAAATATGATCTCCAAAACAGTGGCAATCGGTCTTGAGAAAGGCTATTTCCATTATGTAAGAGCAAGATTGGTTCTTACTGATCTCATAAGTCATATTGGTTCCTGAACTCATAAGTCTTTGGACAAAAGAACAGTCTGTCATCCAAATAAAGGGAACACAAGAGCTTGTCAAATGTCTCTGAAGTAATTGCCAGACTTCAATTGGGGTTTCTTAGTATTAAGTTATGTGTTGCATTCAGTTGTAAATGGCATTTGGAAACACTCTAACAACCTAAAATACTATATTTTGAGCAGGAAATACCCACAAAGACTCTTTTAGACTTTGAGGTAAAAACATATACTTTTTAATTATGGGAACATAGGTAACTAGTTTCCTTTTTAACCGAGATAATAAAAAAACCTACCTATATCATCAATATTCCTATATCAATACCTATATCATCAATAAGAAAGATAAGATTTTAATGCATTTCTCACCCCCAAAATGGAGGAAGGACATGAACTCAGAGCAGAGGGCAATTCTTTAAACTGAATGAACTTAGCTCACTACATTACCCTATCTTTAAACTTTGCTCTGGGTCAATGAAAAGTATATTGACCAACACTCTCTGACCCATAATAAAGACTGGCAAACTGCTGGTCTAGGGGCCAAATTCAGCCTTCAGCCTTTAACTGGAGCTTGAGCTAATAATGGTTTTTACTTTTGTAAATGGTTGCAATAAAAAAAGAAAAATGAAACAAAGACTGGTTGTGGTCCATAAGGCCTAAAATATTTACTATCTGACACTCACAGGAAAGAAAAAGATTGCAAACATCTTATCTATGTCAGCCTGGAGTTAGACCCCTTCAGAAAAGACTGATACTGCTACAAGTCATTGAGATTACTGTGGAGTGGTTATCATTTCTGAACTAGTGCCAATGAAGATTACACTTGAGACTACTTTGGTGTATTCCTTCAATTTCCAGTACCTCTGAAACTTCAGGCAAGTCACTGAATCTCAATGAGCCTGTTATCTTATTTATAAGTTGATAATGCTTTTGTTAGTAGGAAAATCTGGAGACCCTTCCTCCTGTGGGGCTTGGTTCTTGGTAAGGATGCAAAGAAGAATGTAATGTCTTACCCATTGCAAGAAAGTTTACTAACAATAAGAAAAGAAAGAATAGGTGGTGAAAAGTTGGAGATGACTAAGCATACACAAAGAAAGAACAGAGAGGACTCCTCAAGAGTGAAGTGGGCCATCCCAAGGGAGGCAAATGGCCCTGGGTGGGTGGGGTGGAGAGTTTTTAAGGCAAGGTCATTTGCATGATCCAGCGGGGGTCATTGATTGACAGTGGTGGGGCTGGTAAATTGCTTGGTGGGATTAGGCAGCTATTGAATGATTAGCTGAAGGAACCACCTCTCCTTGCTCTCAGCTAACTTCCTGCCTATCAGCTTGAGGTCACTTCCAAATCTAAGAGTCTAATACCACCAACATTCTATGGTTTACTTTCCTTTAAATTCTTTCTTCTTCTTTTTTTAACCTATTTTATTACAGGGTATTTTTCTTCCATTTTTATTAAGATATAATTGACATATAGCAATGTTTAACTTTAAAGTGTATGGCATAATCATTTGATTTATATACATCATAAAACAACTACACTAGTAAGTTTCGTGAAAGTCCAACATCTTATATTGTTACAAAATTAAAGAAATAGAAAAAATATTTTTTCTGTGATAAGAACTCTTAGGACTTACTCTCAACTTTCATATGTAACATACAGCAGTGTTAATTATATTTATTATGTTGTACATTATATTCCTAATACTTATTCATCTTACAACTGAAAGTTTATGCCTTTTGACTGCCTTCATCCAGTTCCCTCTTTCTCTACCCCCAGCTTCTTGTTTGTGCATACTCAGTTATGTCCAGCTCTTTGCAACCCCATTGACTGTAGTCCGCCAGGCTTCTCCGTCCATGGGATTATCCTGACAGGAATACTGGAGTGGGTTGCCGTTTCCTCCATTGGGGATCATCCCTAACCAGGGATCAAACCTGCATCTCCTGCATTGGCAGGCAGGTTCTTTGCCACTTGAGCCACCTGGGAAACCCTAACCCCTGCCTCTGGTAACCATGAATTTGATCTCTTTTTATATGGGTTTGTTTTTGGTTGATGGGTTTTCTACAACAATAGTATCTTAGTTCCTGTTATATAACATACTGATCCATTATTTCTACATGTTACAAAATTATCAGCATGATAAGTCTAGATGTCATCAGTACACAAAGAAATTACATAATTATTGACTATTCCCCACACTGTATATTTTACATGCATTTGCATATTTATTTTGCAACTGGAATTTTGTACCTCTCAATCTCCCTCACCTATCCCTCCTCACTCTCCTCTGACAACCGCTTTTCTCTGAATCTATAACTCTGTTTCTGTTTTATGTTAATTCACTGGTTTTGTTTTTTAGATTCCATATATAAATGAAATCATACAGTATTTGTCTTTCTCTGCCTGATATTTCACTTAGCATAATACCTAGCTTCATCTATGTTGTCACAGATGGCAAGATTCCATTCTTTTTAATGCCTGCATAATATTCCATTGTATATAAATACCACATCTTCTTTATCCTTTCATCTATTGATGGGTATTTAGGTTGCTTCCATATCATGGCTATCGTAAATAATGCTGCAGTGGACATAGGGGTGCATATATCTTTTCAAATATATGTTTTTGTCTTCTTGGGATAAATACTCAGGAGTAAAATTGCTAGATCATACATAAGGTGGTTCTATTTTTAATTTTTTTAGAAACTTCCATACTGTTTTCCATAGGAACTGTACTAATTTCCATTCACACCAACAGTACATGAGAGTTCTTTTCTCTACATCCTTATCAATGCTTTTTATTTATTGTATTTTGATAATAGCCATTCTGACAAGTGTGAGGTACTATTTCACTGTGGTTTTGATGTGGCAGTTCCCTGATGATTAGTGATGTTGAGCATCTTTTCATGTGCCTGTTGGCCATCTGTGTGTCTTTTTTAGAAAAATGTCTATTTAGGTTTTTTACCCATTTTTTAATCATGCTGTTTTTTTTTTTGATGTTGGGTTGTATGAGTTCTTTGTGTAATTTTGGATATTAACCACTTATAGGATATATCATTTGGAAATATCCTCTCTTATTCTCTGGGCAGCCTTTGCTGTGCTGAAGCTTTTTAGTTTAAAGTGGTTTTATTTGCTTATTTTTGCTTTTAATTCACTTCTATGTGGACATATATCCAAAAAAATTACTAAGGTTGATGTCAAAGAGATTATTGCCTATGTTGTCTACCAGAACTTTTATAATTTCAGGTCTTATATTTGTCTTCAATCCATTTTGAATTTTTTTTTAATAGTGTGAGAGAGTACTCCAGTTTAATGCTTTTGCATGTAGCTATCCAGTTTTTCCAACACCATTTATTGATAGGCTGTATTTTTTTCCATTATATATTTTTGTCTCCATTGTTGTATTATTAATTGATTGTACAAGGATAGGTTCAGTCCTGGGCTCTCTATTCTGTTCCATTGATCTAGGTGTCTGTTTTTGTGCCAGTACCATACTTCTTTGATTACTGTAACTTTGTAGGATAATTTGAAACCAAGGAGCATGATACCTCTGGCTTTATCAAGATTGTTTTGATTATTTAGAGTCTTTAGCATTTCCATACAAATTTTAGAATTATTTGTGTTAGTTCTATGAAAACTGCCACTGTTATTTTTGATAAGGATTGCATTGAAGCTGTAGGTTGCTTTGGGTCGTATGATCATTTTAACAATATTAATTCTTCCAATCCATGAGCATGATATGTCTTTCTGTTTGTGTCATCTTCAGTTTCTTCCATCAATATCTTATAGTTTTCTGAGTGTAGGTCTTTTACCTCCTTAGGATAGATTTATTCTAAGGTAGTTTATTATTTTTGATGCAGTTGTGAAAGCATGGGATTGCTTTCTTCATTTCTCTTTGTGATAGTTCCTGTATAGAAACTCAACAGATTTCTGTATATTAATTTTGTATCCTGAAACTTTACTAAATCCACTGATGTGTTTTAATAGTTTTTTGGTGACATCTTTAGGATTTTTTGTATATACTATGTCATCTGCAAACAGTGACAGTTTTATCTCTTCCTTTCCAATTTGGATTCCTTTTATTTCATTTTCTTGTCTGATTGCTATGGCTAGACTTCTAATATTAAGTTGAACAAATGTGGAGAGACTGAGCATCCTTATCTTGTTCCTGACCTTAGATGAAATACTTTTCAGCTTTTCACCAATGAGTATGATGTTAGCTGTAGGCTTGTGGGTGGATTTTATTAGATTGAGTTATGTTCCCTCTATACCCCTTTTGTTGAGATTTTTTAAATTGTAAATCAATATTGAATTTTGTCAAAATCTTTTCCTGAATCTACTGAGTTGTTTATATGGTTTGTATTCTTCAGTTTGTTAAGGTGGTATATTATATTGATTGATCTGTGGATATTGAATCATCCTTGCATACCTGGGGTAAGTCCCACTTGATCATGATGCATGATCCTTTTACTATATGATTGAATTGTTTATATTTTGGCTTGTTTATATTTTATTGAGGATTTTTGCATCTTTGTTCATCAGTGATATTGGCCTGTAATTTCCATTTTTGTGTGTTATCTTTGTCTGATTTTGGCATCAGACTGATGCTGGCCTTGTAGAATGAGTTGAGAAGCAGTCCTTCCTCTGCAGTTTTTTGGAATATTTTGAAAGGGTTGGATGTTAATTCTTTTCTAAATGTTCAACAGAATTCACCTGTGAAGCCATCTGGTCCCAGATTTTCTTTGTTGCGAGTTTTTAAAATTATTGACTAAATTGCACTAGGGTTGTTCATTATCAGTTCAGTTCAGTCGCCCAGTCGTGTCCAACTCTTTGCGACCCCATGAATCGCAGCATGCCAGGCCTCCCTGCCCATCACCAACTCCTGGAGTTCACTCAGACTCACGTCCATCGAGTCAATGATGCCATCCAGCCATCTCATCCTCTGTCGTCCCCTTCTCCTCCTGCCCCCAATCCCTCCCAGCATCAGAGTCTTTTCCAATGAGCCAACTCTTCACATGAGGTGGCCAAAGTACTGGAGCTTCAGCTTTAGCATCATTCCTTCCAAAGAAATCCCAGGGTTGATCTCCTTCAGAATGGACTGGTTGGATCTCCTTGCAGTCCAAGGGACTCTCAAGAGTCTTCTCCAACACCACAGTTCAAAAGCATCAATTCTTCGGCCCTCAGCCTTCTTCACAGTCCAACTCTCACATCTATACATGACCACAGGAAAAACCATAGCCTTGACTAGACGGACCTTAGTTGGCAAAGTAATGTCTCTGCTTTTGAATATACTGTCTAGGTTGGTCATAACTTTCCTTCCAAGGAGTAAGCGTCTTTTAATTTCATGGCTGCAATCAACATCTGCAGTGATTTTGGAGCCCCCAAAACTAAATTCTGACACTGTTTCTACTGTTTCCCCATCTATTTCCCATGAAGTAGTGGGACCAGATGCCATGATCTTCGTTTTCTGAATGTTGAGCTTTAGGCCAACTTTTTCACTCTTCTCTTTCACTTTCAAGAGGCTTTTTAGCTCCTCTTCACTTTCTGCCATAAGGGTGGTGTCATCTGCATATCTGAGGTGATTGATATTTCTCCTGGCAATCTTGATTCCCACTTGTGTTTCTTCCAGTCCAGCATTTCTCATGATGTACTCTGCATAAAGGTTAAATAAGCAGGGTGACAGTATACAGCCTTGATGTACTCCTTTTCCTATTTGGAACCAGGCTGTTGTTCCATGTTCAGTTCTAACTGTTGCTTCCTGACCTGCATATAGGTTTCTCAAAAGGCAGGTCAGGCGGTCTGGTATTCCCATCTCTTTCAGAATTTTCCACCGTTTATTGTGATCCACACAGTCAAAGGCTTTGGCATAGTCAGTAAAGCAGAAATAGATGTTTTTCAGGAACTCTCTTGCTTTTTCCATGAGCCAGTGGATGTCAGCAATTTGATCTCTGGTTCCTCTGCCTTTTCTAAAACCTACTTGAACATCTGGAAGTTCACAGTTCACGTATTGCTGAAGCCTGGCTTGGAGAATTTTGAGCATTACTTTACTAGCTTGTGAGATGAGTGCAATTGTGCAGTAGTTTGAGCATTCTTTTGCATTGCCTTTCTTTGGAATTGGAATGAAAACTGACCTTTTCCAGTCCTGTGGCCACTGCTGAGTTTTCCAAATTTGCTGGCATATTGAGTGTGGCACTTTCACAGCATCATCTTTCAGGATTTGAAACAGCTCAACTGGAATTTCGTCACCTCCACTAGCTTTGTTCTTAGTGATGCTTTCCAAGGCCCACCCACTTGACTTCACATTCCACGATGTCTGGCTCTAGATTAGTGATCACACCATCATGGTTATCTGGGCATGAAGATCTTTTTTGTACAGTTCTTCTGTGTATTCTTGCCACCTCTTCTTAATATCTTCTGCTTCTGTTAGGTCCATACCATTTCTGTCCTTTATCGAGCCCATCTTTGCATGAATGTTCCCTTGGTATCTCTAATTTTCTTGAAGAGATCTCTGGTCTTTCCCATTCTGTTCTTTTCCTCTATTTGCATTGATCGCTGAAGAAGGCTTTCTTATGTCTTCTTGCTATTCTCTGGAACTCTGCATTCAGATGCTTATATCGTTCCTTTTCTCCTTTGCTTTTCACTTCTCTTCTTTTCACAGCTATTTATAAGGCCTCCCCAGACAGCCATTTTGGTTTTTTGCATTTCTTTTTCATGGGTATGGTCTCCTGTACAGTCTCACGAACCTCATTCCATAGTTCATCAGGCGCTCTATCTATCAGATGTAGGCCCTTAAATCTATTTCTCACTTCCACTGTATAATCATAAGGGATTTGATTGAGGTGATACCTGAATGGTCTAGCAGTTTTCCCTACTTTCTTCAATTTCAGTCTGAATTTGGTAATAAGGAGCTCATGATCTGAGCCACAGTCAGCTCCTGGTCTTGTTTTTGTTGGCTGTATAGTGCATCTCCACCAAGCGCAGGTGGCTGCGACCGGGCACGCCAAGCTTGGCCGAGAGCAGTTACCCCACTTCTGAAGTCAGGGGCAGTGGCTGAGAGTGCCAGACTGCAACGGCGCAGGAACGGCTGAGAGGAGCTACCCAAGTCCGAGGTCAGAGGCGGCGGCCTGGAGGAGCTACCCTGCGTCCGAAATCAGTGGCGGCTGGGAGGAGACACCTTGTGTCCAAGGTCAGGGGCATGGGCCAAGAGGAGCTTTCCCGCGTCTGAGGCCAGGGGCGGCAGCCGAGAGGAGCTACCCCGCGTCTGAAGTCAGTGGTGGCCGGGAGGAGACACCCTGCGTCCGAGGTCGGGGTGGTGGGGAGAAGCCACCTCGCGCCCAAGGCCAGGGGCGGTGGCCCTGAGGAGCCATCCCGTGCTCGAGGCCAGGGGCGGCGGCCAGGAGGAGCAACCTGAGGAGCGGTGGCTGCGAGGGCGTAGGAGGGCTTAGAGGAGCTATCCCATTTGAAGGTCAGGAAGGGCGGCGGTAAGGAGATACCTCTCGTCCAATGTAAGGAGCAGCGGCTGTGCTTTGCTGGTGCAGCCGTGAAGAGATACCCCATGCCCAGAGTAAGAGAAACCCAAGTAAGATGGTAGGTGTTGCAAGAGGGCATCAGAAGGCAGACACACTGAAACCATACTCGCAGAAAACTAGGCAGTCTAACCACACTAGGACCACAGCCTTGTCTAACTCAATGACACCAAGCCATGCCCGTGCGGGGCAACCCAAGACAGGACGGGCGGGTCATGGTGGAGAGGTCTGACAGAATGTGGTCCACTGGAGAAGGGAATGGCAAACCACTTCAGTATTCTTGCCTTGAGAACCCCATGAACAGTAGGAAAAGGCAAAATGATAGGATACTGAAAGAGGAACTCCCCAGGTCAGTAGGTGCCCAATATGCTACAGGAGATCAGTGGAGAAATAACTCCAGAAAGAATGAAGGGATGGAGCCAAAGCAAAAACAATACCCCGCTGTGGATGTGACTGGTGATAGAAGCAAGATCCGATGCTGTAAAGAGCAATATTGCATAGGAACTTGGAATGTTGGGTCCATGAATCAAGGCAAGTTAGAAGTGGTCAAACAAGAGATGGATGGCAAGAGTGAATGTTGACATTCTAGGAATCAGCAAACTAAAATGGATTGGAATGGGTGAATTTAACTCAGATGACCATTATATCTACTACTTCGGGCAGGAATCCCTCAGAAGAAATGAAGTAGCCATCATGGTCAACAAAAGAGTCCGAAATGCACTCTCAAAAACGACAGAATGATCTCTTTGTTTCCAAGGCAAACCATTCAATATCACAGTAATCCAAGTAAATGCCCCAACCAGTAACACTGAAGAAGCTGAAGTTGAATGGTTCTATGAAGACCTACAAGACCTTTTAGAACTAACACCCAAAAGATGTCCTTTTCATTATAGGGGACTGGAATGCAAAAGTAGGAAGTCAAGAAACACCTGGAGTAACAGACAAGTTTGGCCTTGGAATGCAGAATGAAGCAGGGCAAAGACTAATAGAGTTTTGCCAAGGAAATGCACTGGTTATAGCAAACACCCTCTTCCAACAAGACAAGAGAAGACTCTACACATAGACATCACCAGATGGTCAGCACCGAAATCAGATTGCTTATATTCTTTGCAGCCAAAGATGGAGAAGCTCTATATAGTTGTCCATTATATTGGCATATAATTTTTCAATCTCTTATGATTATAATTCTGTGGTATTGGTTGGAATTTCTCCTTCATTTCTTACTTTATTGATATGTTTTCTCTCTTTTTTCTTGATGAATGTGGTTAAAGGTTTATTGACTTTGTCTGTCTTTCCAAAAAACAGCTCTTAGTTTTACTGATCTTTTCAGTCTTGCTACTTTAGTCTCTGTTTCATTTATTTTTGCTCTGATCTTTATAATTTCTTTACTTTTATTAACTTTTGGGTTTTGTTTGTTCTCTGCTTTCCTATAGGTGAAAGGTTAGGCTGTTTATTTGAGGTTTTTTCCCCTGTTTCCTGAAGTAGCTTTTATCTCTGTTAACTTTGGGTTTTGTTTGTTCTCCTCTTTCCTGTAGGTGAAAGATTAGGTTGTTTATTTGAGTTTTTTCCCTTGTTTCCTGAAGTAGCTTATATCTCTATAAACTTCCCTTTGAGAACTGATTTTGCTATGTCACATAGATTTTGGAATATTGTGTTTTTGTTTTCATTTGTCTTCAGGAATTAAAAAATTTTTTTTCTCTGATTTCTTAGTGAACCCATTGATTATTTAGTAATATATTGTTTAGTTTAATGGATATTGTGTTCATGAATTTTGCTTATTTTTCTTATAGTTAATTTCTAGTCTGAGGGTCTTGTGGTTGGAAAAGCTGCTTTGTATGATTTCAGTTTCCTGAAATTTATTGAGATTTGTTTTGTGGCCTAGCATGTCATCTATCCTGGAGAATGTTCCATATGCACTTGAAAGAATGTGTATTCTTCTGCTTTTGGGTGGAATGCTGTCTCTATATACATCAGCTCATCTGATCTAATGTGTCTTTTAAGGTCAGTGTTTCCTTATTATTTTCTCTCTGGATGATCTATCTATTGATGTAAATGAAGTGTTAACATTCTCTATTCTTACTCTGTTACTGTCAGTTTCTTTGTGTCTATTAATATTTGCTTAATATATTTAGGTGCCCCTATGTTGGGTGCATATACATTTGCAATTGTTATATCTTTTTCTAGGATTGATCTCTTGATCATTATGTAATATTTTTCTTTGTCTGTTACTACAGGCTTTGTTTTAACGTCTATTTTGTATAATATGAGCTTCCATGGTGGCTTAGATGGTAAAGAATCTGCCTGCAATACAAAAGACCTGGGTTCTATCCCTGGGTCAGGAAGACCCATTGGATAAAGGAATGGTAACCCACTCCAGTATTCTTGCCTGGAAAATCCCATGGACGGAGGAGCCTGGTGCCCTATTGTCCATGGGGTTGCAAAGAGTCGGATATGATTGAGCAACTAATACACACACTTTTCTAATATAATTATTACTACTCCAACTTTGCTTTTCTGTCCATTTGCATGGAATACCTTTTTCCATCCCCCAACTTTTAGTCTGTGTGTGTTTATAGATCTGAAGAGTCTTTTGTAGGCAACATACATATGGGTCTTGTTTTTGTATCCATTTAGGCACTCTGTGTCTTTTTTGTTTGTTTGTTTGTTTTTCCCAAACTTTAAATATTTTGTTTTGTATTAAGGTTATCAATATTGTGGTAGTTTCAGGTGAACAGTGAAAGGACTCAGCCATACATATATATGTACCATTTCTGTGTCTTTTAGTTGAAGCATTTAGGTCATTTATATTTAAAGTAACTATTGATATGTAGATACTTACTGCCATTTTGTTAATTGTTTGGGGATTGTTTCTGTAGTTCTTTCCTGTTCATTTCTTCTCTTCTCCCCTGATTTAATGACTAACTTCAGTGTTATGTTTGGATTCCTTTCTCTTTTTTGTATATGTATCTATTATAGATTTTTGGTTTGTAATTACCATGAGGTTTATATATAGTAACTATATATATATCATAAATTTATATACATATATAAAATAAATAGCATATATGATTATTTTAGGTTGTTCACCTTTTAAGTTCAAATGTATTTTAACAACCCTTCATTTTCACTCACCACCCCCCACCCACATTTACATCTTTTACATCTTTTTGTTTTATATACCCTTGACTGCTTATTTTGGATATCGGTGATTTTACTACTTTTATCTTTTAAGCTTTCTACACTAGCTTTATAAGTGGTCAGTTTACTATCTTTACTATATAATTACCTTTACCAATGAGATTTTTCTTTTCATAATTTTCATAATTCTAGTTGTGGCCTCTTTTTTTCTCTTGAAGAAGTCCCTTTAACTTTTCTTGTAAAGCTGATTTTGTGTTGCTGAACTCCTTTAGCTTTTGCTTGCTTATATAACTTTTGATCTCTCCTTCAAATCTGAATGAAAGCCTTGCTAGGTGGAGCAGTTTTGGTTGTAGGTTTTTTTCCTTTCATCACTTCAAATTTATTACACCATTCTCTTCTGGCCACCTGCAAGGATTTTTGCTGAAAAGTCAGCTGATGGCCTTATGGGAATTCCCTTATACATTACTTGTTTTTCCCTTGTTGCTTTTAAGATTTTTTGTCTTTAATTTTTTACCTTTTGAATTACAGTCTGCCTTGACATTTTCCTCTTTGGGTTGATGCTGCTTGGGACTCTCTGATTCCTGGACCTGAATGTCTTTTTCCTTTTCCAGGTTAGGGACGTTTCCAGCTATTATGTTTTCAAATATGTTCTCTGCCATTTTCTCTCTTCTCCTCCTGGGACCTTTATAACATGAATGTTAGTACATTTGTCCTATAGATATCTTAAACTATGTTCATTAAAAAACATTGTTTTCTTTTTCTATTCAGCTTGAGTGATTTCCACTGTTCTGTCTTCCAACTTGCCAATTTGTTTCTCTTTATCATCTAATGTTCATTCTTCCATTGTATTTTTCATTTTAGTTCTGGGATTCTTCAGCTCTATTTGTTTCTTCTTTATATTTGTAACTCTTATTAAAGTTCACATTGTGTTCATTCTTTTACCAAGATCTTAGGACATCTTTACAATCATTACCTTGAACTCTTTATCAGGTAGATTGCCTGTTTCTTTTTCACTTAGTCTCCTGGGGTTTTATTGTATTCCTTTGTTTGGAATATATTTCTCTGTAGCCTCATTTTGCCTAACTCACTGTTTTTATTTCTGTTTCGGTAGGTTGGTTGTTTCCCAATCTTGGAGAAGTCATCTTTTGTGGGAGACATTCTGTGTGCCCCAGTAGTGCACTGCCCTATGGTCACCAGAGCTATATACCCTAGGGGTGCCCCCAATGTGGGTTGAGTAAGCCCTTCTGTGGTAGCAGGCTGACTACTGTGGATAGTCTGGTAAGCCTGGCAGGTCCCCAGTTCAGTTGATTCCAGGCCCTGCCTTGTGAGGCGACTGCCAGCTCCTGGTAGGCAGGGCAGGGTCACAAGCCTGCTGGGTGCAGAGCTCCTGAGTATCCCAGGACTAGTGCTAGCCATCTAGTGGGCAGAGCCAGGCCCCAGGGTGGCTGACTTTGGGGTTCTCAGTGCCTGATCTAGTGTTGACCTGCTGGTGAGAAGGACTAATTCCTGACTTTATGGCTGTAGGTTCCAGGCTGTCCCAAAGGTGGTGTTAGTCTGTTAGAGAGTGGGGCTAGATTCCCAAGGCAGCTAGCTGAGGGGCCTAAGCTGTCTGGAAGTGGTGTCAGCCTGCTGTTGAGCAGGGCTGGGGCCCAGGGCATCCCAGGGCTGGTGCCCTCTCACTGGTGGGTGGGGTCAGATCCTGGGTTTAGTGCTGATCCATTGCTTGGCAGAGCTATGTTCTGACAGCTCTAGCTGCAGGGCTGTGGGGGTCCTGGAGCTGCTGTCAGCCCATTGGTAGGTGGATCCAGGACCTGAGATTGCTGGCTGCAGGGCCCATGAGTCCCTGACATGGTGGATGAGTCTGGTCCTGAGTCTAGTGTTGGCTTACTGGTGGGCAGGGCCAGGTCCCAGGGCACTGAAAGTCAGCCTGTAGGTAGGTTGGGGCAAGGCTGAGTCCTGAGACTATTAAGCTAGAGGGAGGATCCCAAAATGGTGTTTGCCAGAACCAGTTTCCACATGGTAAAACCAGCTCCCCAGAATGGCTGCCTCCAATGTCTGTGTCCCCAGGTAAGTGTCAATTGTCTCCTGCCTCTCTGGGAGCCTCTCCAAGATCAGCAAGTGGGTCCAACCCAGGATCCTTTAAATTACTGCTTTTGCTGTGGGTCCCAGAGCATGTGAGATTTTGTGTGCACCTTTTAAGAATGTAATTTTTTTTTAACCACTCTCTGGCTCTCCCAAAATAAGCCTTTGTGGACTTTGAAAGCCAAATGTTGTGGGGGTTCATCTCCCCAGTGCTGAGGAGCCCAATGTGAGGCTTAGTGGTCTTATTCCTTGGAGAGAATCTCTGCAATTGTAATTATCTCCTCTTTTTGAGTTGCCAACCCCAAGGCCCTGGGTCTTTATACCACATCTCCACCCTTCCTACTTAATGTGGTTTCTTCTTTGTATCTTTAATTGTAGATCTTTCCTGCTAGTCTTTCTCATCAATAATTGCTCTGCAATTTTTGTAATTTTGGTGTGCCTCTGAAAGGAGGTGAGCTCCAGGTTTTCCTGATATGTCATCTTGGGCACTGGAACTTTAGTCACAAGAAGGCTATCAGAAGCAATGTGATTACTTGGCACTTTCAAAAGGAGGGAGCTTCATTTTCTCCTCTTAAAATCAACAACTAGTAAGATATTGATAGACTTTCTTAATTTCCTCACAGGTTAAATTTCTTGGACATCTCTGTTCACATTGACCAAAATGGCTCTTCAGAAATGCAGTTGATTTACATAATAGGAAAATTCCAGAAATAGAAAACTATTATTTGCATTTGGAGACTCTAAAGTTTGAAGTATTCTTGATAGATATAATAATGAAGCAAAGTAGGAAGTACACATCTGTTCACTTTTAAAACATTTCAGATCATGGACAGATCTTAAATCTATAATACTGATGATTTTCCGAAATTCAAAATAAGTACTTCTAAGATTGTTATCATTTCAACTGAAAAATGTAAACCTTTAGAGATGCTAAGTATAGAATTATTACTGTTTGGTCAAAAGAAAGATACCTTAGACTTTAATTTGATATCTAATTATGATTTGTTGTTATTGTTGTTTTAGTAACGAAGTTGTGTCTGACTCTTTTGAGATCCCATGGACTGTATGCAGCCTACCAGGCTGCTCTATCTATTGGATTTCCCAGGCAAGAATATTAGAGTGGGTTGCCATTTCCTTCTCCAGGGATCTTCTTGACCCAAGGATAGAACCTATGTCTCCTACATTGGCAGGCAGATTCTTTACTGCTGAGCCACTGAGGAAGTTCTCTAATTATGATAATTGAGGTCTATTTACAATCTCAGATAAAGAGGTTTATTTTTATTTAATTTTCCTAGTCATAAGTTTCTTCTGGAAGAAAGGAAACATTTGAACATTAAAATGGTATTTTTAATTTTTTTAAATGAAGAACCTTATTTTTACATACTCATTTAAGGTTGAATATGCTATTTACTTATCAATTTGTTTTCTTTAAAAAATTCAATTGTTAAAGAATTATGACTTCCTGCAAGTAGTTAATAGGTTATAATATGGAGACAAACTTAGTATAGTTCAGTATAAATAGATTTCAAATAAAATTTAACACATTATTGTCCTAATTACCACTTATTTCATTGGTAAAACTTGCACTTTTTCATTTTGAAAAAGTGTGTGGAATCAATTGGACTAAAGAACTTTATAGCTCACCACATTTTGGCCCAAGGCAAGTTGGCAGGGAGCAGAGACTGGCTGTTAAGTCTCAGTAACAAGAGGAGCCTGGTATTTGCTTGGCAAGGTAAATGTAGATCTAACTTCTGACTTTGAACAGAGGAGAGAAATGGAACAATGACCAATGATGGCTGTACAAGGTTTGTTCCTCTCCTTTAAAACTCAGCATTAAAGTTATTGCTTTCTGCATAGAAAGCCTTCTAAGACTGTTTCTTCCTAGTGCTAGCTTCTTTTCTTCATTTAGAGTTTCTTTTCCTTACACCTTACTTCATCAATACAATAATATCTTTTTTCATTGCCTTGGTATTCTATTAGATTATGTAACTGAGGACAATACCACATTTTAATTTTTTTTTTACTATCCTTCTTCCTTTACAATCTTTATATCCTGGGAACTTTATTGATAGTCTTGAGCAACTTTTAAAAAGTTATTCATTGCAAATTTTTTGGGTAAAACTTCACCATTTAGGACTGATTATATAATTCAATCTGAATTCATTATGAAATATTTTACCATTAATACAATTTATTCCTCTCATGAATATAACATTTATTTATCATGAACATTAATGAGAGAAATCTGCTTTAATGTGCACATAAGAATGATCTGCCATAGGCTTATGACTTGTTGAATTCTAAATAGTTTCTTCTAAAGTGTTTGAGATTATCTCTTCTCTTAATTAATAACTCTTCTCCTAAAGAACACACAGCTACTTTACTGAGCTCTTTGAGAACAAGAAGTGAGTACTTCTCTGTGAACCTATCACTTAACAAGTCCTGGGACATAGTAGTTGCTCAATAAATGCTTGTCAAATTAAATCGTATATGTAAATAAGTGACTAGCATTTGTTAAAAAGAAAGACTTCTTCCTAGTTCCTAGCAGAAATAGCACAAAGACTGTATTAGTTTGCTAGGACTACTATACCAAAGTGCTACAGATTGAATGACTTAAACAGCAGAAATGTGTTGTCTCACAGTTCTGGGGCTAGAAGTCTGAGGTGAAGGTATTGGCAGAATTGATTCCTTCTGAAGTCTGTGAGGGAAGAGTTTATTCCTCTTCTTGGCTTGTAGATGACTCTCTTCTCATATGTCTTCACATTATTTTCCCTCTTTCTGTATCTGTGTCCAAATACCTCTTCTTTTAAGTGCACTGGCCATGTTGAATTAGGACTCATCCTAAAGATTTCATTTTACCTTGATTAGCTCTGTGAAGACCCTATCTCCAAATAAGACATTCTAGGGGACTAGGGGTTAGAACTTCAACACATCAATTTTAGGGGGTCACAATTCATAAGGGATACTGAAAGTCCAGGATCTGAATTAGTATTTGTGTGGCATAACTGAATAAATGTGTTCATGCTCCAAAAAGTACACTGGAAGATAGTATCTAGGTCAGTGTCCAGTCTCTCTGCATTCCATAAAGTGCCTCTAGAAAAGTTTGTGTTATAAAATATTACAAAATATTAATCAGGTGAAAACAGAGATAAATCAGTGAGGATGCTTTGAACTGCGAGTAAAGGATGTTCTCAGTTTAAATAGATTTAAACCATAAGGATATTTCCTATTATACATGACAAGAAATCCTGAGCTAGAGAGTCTGTAAGACTATTTAATTCATTGTCTAAAAGATCCTGTTTCTTTCCATTGTTTTCATCACCTAAGTATGTCAGCTTTGTACTTTGCACAAAGCTCTCCAAATGGTTACCAGATGGCTGCAGCAGGCATGTGTATCATGAACTGACATGATAAAGTGCACAGAGAGAAGCTCTGACTTCCTTGTGTAATTTTTTAGAAAGTAGGGAAATCTTTACCAGAAGTTTTCTAGCAAACTTTTCCTCGTGTCGTTGCTCAATATGCCCATGTCTAAAACAGTTACCAGAAAGAAGAATAGAAAAATCATGACTAGCCTAGACTAGTCAGGATTTACCTCATGGGAGTGGGCATGAGACCAGTCTCTCCTGATGCACATGGACATGTAGAAAGGGGTGGATACCTGAACAAAAGTAGGGCTCTTTCAATAAGTAAGAAGGGAAAATGGATATGGAGTAAAGTAAAATAAATAAATAAAAATTAAAATAAATAAAGAAAATAGAAAACCAACACTATTATATAAGTCAAACTTCATACATCCTTTTTCCCACATACAGTCTAAAAAAATGTCCATACTTATGTGAGACACATTCATTGTCTCCCCAGGGGAGACAACCCAAAGTCTCAGCCAGTAACCACATCCAGCTCCAAGGCCAAGAGTTCTCTATCAGGTCTGGACTTGGCTTCTTGTGACTCAGGGACCCATGGCTTAAAGATAAGTTTTCTACTTCATTTTCAATATGAAATAATTGAGAAGGAACAAAATAGATATAAATGTAACTCTTATTTGGAAAGGGGAGAATGGAAATGGCATTCAGTGGATATTGGCCTAGAGCCCATATTGTATCCTATTAGAAAGAAGAGAGAGGACTGCCCACTCATTAGTGATGAGTCCCTTGGTCAGTCAGAATGGTAGTCTCTGATTCTGGTTTTTGGGATAACCTAAGACTCTTGAGAGTCCCTTAGACTGCAAGGAGATCCAACCAGTCCATTCTGAAGGAGATCAGTCCTGGGATTTCTTTGGAAGGAATGATGCTAAAGCTGGAACTCCAGTACTTTGGTCACCTCATGCAAAGAGTTGACTCATTGGAAAAGACTCTGATGCTGGGAGGGATTGGGGGCAGGAGGAGAAGGGGACGACAGAGGATGAGATGGCTAGATGGCATCACTGACTCAATGGACGTGAGTCTGAGTGAACTCCGGGAGTTGGTGATGGACAGGGAGGCCTGGTGTGCTGCGATTCATGGGGTCGCAAAGAGTCGGACACGACTGAGCAACTGAACTGAACTGAACTGATCGCCTTCTATTAAAGGACACCCCACTCTAGTATTCTAGCCTGAGAAATCCAATGACAGAGGAGCCTGATGGGCTATAGTCCACGGGGTTGCAAAGAATCAGACACCACAAAGAGTCAGATACTACTTAGCGACTAAACAACATTGCCTTCTATCGCCCTTAGTTCTGTTCTTTTGAGAACATCTTTCTTGTTCATTGTCTTCTATAGCCACATTTGACACAAGTATTGGATTAGCACTTTTTGTTAGTGTGAGTTTGAGTTTCTGGAAGGGTGCCTTAGGAATTGAACTGTCGTAGAATTGTTCATTGCTGTGAATTGGCCAGGCTTATAATTTCCCTGAGACTTAGCGAAATTAGTAGATCCTGATTTCTTTTGGCTGATTCTACAGATCAGTAAAAAAGGTTAGAAAACCCAATTAGACACAGTCTTTGAGTCTGAGCACTTCAGTCTTCTAACCATAGACATCTCTCTGAGATTTACCCATTCCCCCTGGTTCACACTTTGGTGACCTATGTCACCACTATAATTGAAAACAATGAATGTAGATAGAGACGCCCCTTCTGTAAACCTGTATTTGACATAAAACTAACTGCCTTTGTCTGATGTAGATTATTTAGCAGGAGAGCCATAGGAGAAACTTTGGCAACTAAGTTTATCTCCTATTACTGCCTCCCACTTCCTTCTCTCCTTTCAGTCTAAGCTTCCCCTTTGTTGTACATTTTTAGTGAAAACCATAAGAAGCAGTCAACATATACTAGCATTCTGATTCTTGCTACCATTTTCTCTAGTACTAGAAATTGCTACAATACTTTAGTCATTTTCAAATTCAAACAATAGAATACTCCAGCTCAAATTATCTTAAACAATGAGAATATTTGTTATTCAGATAATAGAAGTCTGATAATAGTGTTCCATCAGTTAAATGACATTAATTATCAAGGCCTCGTTTTTTTTTCCATTCTTCTATTTTGTCATTTTAAGCATATCAACTTTGTTCTCAGGCTAGCTTCTTTTGTGGCTGCACCAGGTTCATACAACCTATCCTTGCATGATATCACCCAGTGGAAGAAGGTAGGTCTGGATATTGGATAGACAACAAAAATGTTCACTGTAAATGTCTAGATAGATGAGTGCTGAGTGTTAAGGCTAAGAAAAACAGCCAGTGGGTTCATCATGTTAGAAACAAAGGTGGTAGGCAAAAGTGGTAGAAAATTGCTACATTTAGAATACTTTCAGCTGCAAATAACAGAAACCCAACTGAAAGTGATGGCATAAACAGTAGGGAAATTCATTGGTTAGATAACTGAAAGTCCAGAGGTAGACTGGGCTTCAAGTTTGGTTAAAACTCAGTTCAACAATGTCATCAAGGGCCTGGGATAATATCAGTTATATCCTAAAGTGGTTTCCTCATAGTTATAGGGTGGTGGTAATGATTGAAGCTACACTCTTATTTGTTTGTTTGTTTTTAAGCCATTTTCTAATGAATCACTCGTAAATGAAGGAACTTTTCCCAGAAGTCTCCAAATAATTTTCTTGGCATGTCTTATTGTTCTAGGAACAATTATGTTCCTATTCCTGTTTCTAAAGGAATTCCATGTGCTGACAGGTTTAAGCATTAGGTCCTAGACCAGTTATAGGCAAGAAAGATCTGATTGTATTGATTGAGGCAGATTGATCAGGACTTGCCTCACTTGCATAGGTCAGTTCCTTAAACCAAATGGCAGATGCACAGTGTCAAGAGGTGGGATAGTTGTTGAAGAGATACCTTAGTGTCTGCTACACAAGTGGAAGCCAGCATTAGGGGTAAAAGGTAAATAGCAAAATATAAACATGAAACAGGTCAACTCAGAGCTGGGTGTTGGCTGGAAAATGCCTTTCCTGTATGATCTGTGTGACTTGTTTGACCACATAAGAAATAAGTATAACCAATATCTGATATTTTAACCTAATAGTTCATTGTATGTGAGTATGATACAAGAGATTCCTTTCTTATAATTCAGTTCCTTAAATCCTTTTATATTCATTTCTCAAAAATTAAATTTTTTGTCAGCATCCTAAAAATAACAGTGTGACATATATGTGAGAAAGTACTGAGTATTTTACAAAACTGAGAATTTTAAGATTTTAAAATCTACCAGTTGTCAAAAACATAGAGTTAATTGTAGATATAGCTCTACACTAATCTCTGGGTGACTAAGCATTTCACATTAAATAAAATTTTTATTTATTAAGTCACTTTCAGTCAGACCTGTGGCTTCTAGGCGTACTTGCACAGTATTAAGACCATAGTATATGGAAGCATATGTTGGGATTTTAGAATTTCATTTTAATCGTTGAAGATGTATAATTTTGTTTTTTAAGAAATCAAGAAGCTCACAATAAAATACATTTCATGTTTAAAATGGTTTTTATTTCGTTATCTTAGTACCTTTGAAATTATTTTGGCATGACATCACATTATAGAATTAAAAAGAGGGGGGCATCCTTCATGAGTAGCATATGGACTTCTACTGTGGTGGTTCTGCCTTTGTTTTCAATGCTATTCAAATCCAGCACAATGGAAGTGCTTTGGAGTGATTTTGCTAAGACATAAATCTGATCATGTTGCTCCTCTGCTTTAAACATCAGCAGCCATTTACAGCCCTCTGGTTGAATCTCAAACTCCTTAGCTTGGCCATAGGGCCATCAGGAGAGACCCCTACTTACCTTTCTATTTCCCTTGCTGACTCACTTCCCTACTCCCAGTCCATCTTCCAACCACATTGACGAAGTATTTGGTATTTCCCAATCACCAAATTCTTCCATGCTTCTGCCAGGAGCACCTTTCATCCCCCTTTCTTACTAATCAGCTTTCTTCTTTAGGATGCTCATCCAGGATTATAACTTCCAGTTCAGATGCTCCTCTGAGGAATATACATGTCACTCTGGACTGATGTCTGCCATTGCACTGTCTACAAATTTTGTTGAAGATGTCTATTGGCTTATTCTTTTTCCCTGTCAGAGGACCATGTCATCTTTGCCTTTTTACCTCCTTCCAGAGCTCAATAAAATATTTGGCAGTAAAAAGGCACTTAATAAGCATTTTGGGGGCTGAATGAATTTACCTTTTCCTACATTTGCTAGTAATTAAAATAGCTATCATTTGTTAAAAAAACTTTTACATGCAAGCACTATATTAGAGGCTTTACATGTTTAATTTCATTTAATTTTCAGTTATCATGTGAGTAGGATTCACTCCTTATTTTAATGGATGAGAAAATGGGCTTAGAGAAGTTCAGTAATTTATCTAAAATTAATTAACAGAGCTGGGATGAACCTCAAGTCTGTCGGGCTCCAGATCTCTGCTTTTTTTCTCTATGTAAGATATTATGGAGATCCTCCCTAATCCCTAAGGATGAGAGGGTGCCAGTCTCACTGTTATTCCAGGCAGATATTCACACAGTAAGCCGTGTTCCAAGATAAACAGGCATCATTTCCATGGCTTAGAGTTATCATCATCTTCGAAAAAAATTTTAATCAGAAGCTGAAAGTATAGGAAATAGGATTCATACTTTCAGGAATCCAGATCCAGAGATAGGTCAGCTGTCCAGCCAAGTGGAATGGGTCTTAGTGCCTAAAGCTCCATCCCAGCAAGTAATTGAAATACTAGGGGGTGGAAATTGAAGACCAGAAGTTGAAATGTATCCAAGTTGATAGGGTTGGAAACTAACATACGGCCACCCAGGAATCACAGGATATCAAGTCTATGACAACAAGGCTAATTCTTACATCCCACTTAAAATATATTGAATATTTTAGTGTATTTCCTACTGTAGACCCAGAAATTGAGTGATAATATGGGGAGAGGAGGTAAATGGTGGACCCCAGAGATTTCTAGGATCATCACAGTTTATCTCACTGGTGAGTCAGACAATGTCAAGAGAAAAATATGTGCCAGTGTCAATGTATCCATTGACACTGGATATTATGAAGGAAAGTACAGCATTTTTTGCAAGGCACAAAGCAAGGAGAATAGGGAACTCATGTTTTAGAGACCTGAACTCTCAAGGAAGAAGTCTTAAAAGGCAGTATTAGGGTGGGTGTTGAAGGACGTGTGGTCAGCTCATGATCTTTCTTTTGATCAGTAGTTAATAAGTTAACAGGGTGATATTTTGGGAATCTTAGTCATCAACTTTCTCATTACATTCAGTCTGGGGTCTTTGTGCTGTGGTTAGCATGTAGTCATCATCCTCCACCTGGGTGGGATGTTGTTTCTGCAAAACAACTCAAGGATATGGGTCAGATTGTTAGGTCTATCCCTTGAGGAGGAACTGTTACATTGTTTAAGCTATCAATGCTTTTCTTTTCTTTTTTTCTTTTTAACTCATTTTTTATTGAAGGATAGTTGCTTTACAGAATTTTGCTGTTTTCTGTCAAACTTCAACATGAATCAGCCATTAGTATATATATATCCCCTCCGTTTTGAACCTCCATCCCATCTCTCTCCCCATTCCACACCTCCAGGTTGATTCAGAGCCCCTGTTTGAGTTTCCAGAGCCATACAACAAATTCCCGTTGGCCATCTGTTTTACATATGGTAATGTAAATTCCCATGTTACTCTTTCCATACACCTCACCCTCTTCTTCCCTCTCCCCATGTCCATAAGTCTGTTTTCTATGTCTGCTTCTCCATTGCTGCCCTGTAAATAAATTCATTAGTGCCATTTTTCTAGATTCCATATATGTGCATTAGAATACAATATTTATGTTTCTCTTACTGACTCACTTCACTCTGTTTAATAGGTTCTAAGTTCATCCACCTCATCAGAACTAGCTTAACTGCGTTTGTTTTTATGGCTGAGTAACATTCCATTGTGTATATGTACCATAACTTCTTTATCCATTCATCTGTTAATGGGCATCTGGATTGCTTCCACGTTCTCAGTTCAGTTCAGTTGCTCAGTTGTGCCTGACTCTTTGTGACCCCATGAATCACAGCTCGCCAGGCCTCCCTGTCCATCACCAACACCCAGAGTTCACCCAAACTCATGTCCATCGAGTTGGTGATGCCATCCAGCCATCTCATCCTCTGTTATCCCCTTTTCCTCCTGCCCCCAATCCCTCCCAGCATCAGAGTCTTTTCCAATGAGTCAACTCTTCGCATGAAGTGGCCAAAGTATTGGAGTTTCAGCTTTTAGCATCAGTCCTTCCATTGAACACCCAGGACTGATCTCCTTTAGGATGGACTGGTTGGATCTCCTCACAGTCCAAGGGACTCTCAAGAGTCTTCTCCAACACCATAGTTCAAAACTATCAATTCTTCGGCGCTCAGCTTTCTTCACAGTCCAACTTTCACATCCATACATGACCACTGGAAAAACCATAGCCTTGACTAGATGGACCTTTGTTAGCAAAGTAATGTCTCTGCTTTTGAATATGCTATCTAGATTAGTCATAACTTTCCTTCCAAGGAGTAAGCTATTGTGAATAGTGCTGCGATGAACAATGGGATACATGTATATTTTTCAGTTTTGGATTCCTCAGGGTATATGTCTAGGAGTGGGATTGCTGGGCCATATGGTGGTTTTATTTCTAGTTTTTTAAGAAATCTCCATACTGCCTTCCATAGTGGCTATATCAATTTACATTCCCACCAACAGCACAAGAGTATTCCCTTCTCTCCACACCTTCTCCAGCATTTATTGTTTGTAGACTTTTTGATGATGGTTCATGGCAAATAGATGGGAAAACAGTGGAAACAGTGGCTGGCTTTATTTTTCTGGGCTCCAAAATCACTGCAGATGGTGATTGCAGCCATGAAATTAAAAGACCCTTGCTCCTTGGAAGGAAAGTTATGACCAACCTAGACAGCATATTAAAAAGCAGAGACATTATTTTGTCAACAAAGGTCCGTCTAGTCAAGGTTGTGGTTTTTCCAGTAGTCATGTATGGATGTGAGAGTTGGACTATAAAGAAAGCTGAGCACCAAAGAATTGATGCTTTTGAACTGTGGTGTTGGAGAAGACTCTTGAGAGTCCCTTGGACTGCAAGGTGATCCAACCAGTCCATCCTAAAAGAAATCAGTCCTGGGTGTTCATTGGAAGGACTAATGTTGAAGCTGAAACTCTGATACTTTGGCCACCTGATGTTAAGTGCTGACTCATTGGAAAAGACCTTGATCCTGGGAAAGAGGGCAGGAGGAGAAGGGGACAACAGAGGATGAGATGGTTGGATGGCATCACAAACTCAATGGATATGAGTTTGGGTAAACTCTGGGAGTTGGTGATGGACAGGAATGCCTGGCTTGCTGTGGTTCATGGGGTCGCAAAGAGTCAGACACAACTGAACGACTGAACTGAACTGACTGATTCTGACCAGTGTGAGGTGATATCTCATTGTGATTTTGATTTACATTTCTCTAATATTGAGCGATGTTGAGCATCTTTTCATATGTTTGTTAACCATCTGTATGTCTTTTTTGGAGAAATGTCTGTTTAGGTCTTTTCCCCACTTTTTGTTTGGGTTGTTTGCTTTTCTGACATTGAGTTATATGAGCTGCTAGTATATTTTGGAAATTAATCCTTTGTCAGTTTTTTCATTTGCTATTATTTTCTCCCATTCTGAGGGTTGTCTTTTCACCTTGCTTATAGTTTCATTTGTTATGCAAAAGCTTATAAGTTTAATCAGGTCCCACTTGTTTACATCTGTTTTTATTTCCATTACCCTAGAAGGTGGGTCATAGAAGGTCTTGCTTTGATTTATGTCATCGAGTGTTCTACCTATGTTTTCCTCTAAAAGTTTTATAGTTTCTGGTCTTACATTTACATCTTTAATCCATTTTGAATTTATTTTTGTGTATGGTGTTAGGAAGTGTTCTAATTTCTTTCTTTTACACGTAGCTGTCCAGTTTTCCCAGCACCACTTATTGAAGAGGCTGTCTTTGCCCCATTGTATAGCCTTGCCTCCTTTGTCAAAAATAAGGTACCCATAAGTGCATGGGTTTATTTCTGGGCTTTCTATCTTGTTCCATTAGTCTATATTTCTGTTTTTGTGCCAGTGCCATACTGTCTTAATGACTGTAGCTTTGTAGTATAATCCAAAGTCAGGAAGGTTGATTCCTCTAGCTTCTTTCTTCTTTCTCAAGACTGCTTTGGCTATTCAGGGTCTTTTGTGTTTCCATATGAATTGTGAAATTTTTTGTTCTAGTTCTGTGAAAAATGCCACTGGTAATTTGGTAGGGATTGCATTGAATCTGTAGATTGCATTTGGTAGTATAATCATTTTCACAATATTGATTCTTCCTACCCAGAAACTTGGAATATCTCTCCATCTGTTTGTGTCATCTTTGATTTCTTTCATCAGTGTCTTATAATTTTCTGTGTACAGTTCTTTCATCTCCTTAGGTAAGTTTATTCCTAAATATTTAATTCTTTTTGTTGCAATAGTGAATGGGATTGATTCTTTAAATTGCTCTTTCTGATTTTTCATTGTTAGTTTATAGAAATGCAAGTGATTTCTGTGTATTGATTTTGTATCTCAAAACTTTGCTAAATTCACTGATTAGCTCTTGTAATTTTCTGATAGTATCTTTACAGGTACATAAATATGGTTTTCTATGTATAGTATAATGGCATCTGCAAACAGTGAGAGATTTACTTCTTCTTTTCCAATCTGGATTCCTTTTATTTTTTCTTCTCTAATTGCTATAGCTAGGACTTCCAGAACTATGTTGAATAATAGTGGACACCCTTGTCTTGTTCCTGATCTTAGGGGAAATGCTGTCAGTTTCTCACCGTTGAGAATAATGTTAGCTGTAGGCTTATCATATATGACCTTTGCTGTGTTGAGGTGGGTTCCTTCCATTTTTTGAAAAGTTTTAATCATAAATGGGTGCTGAATTTTGTCAAAGGCTTTTTCTGCATCTATTGAGATGATCATATGGTTTTTATCTTTCAGTTTGTTAATATGGTGTATCACATTGATTGATTTGTGTATATTGAGGAATCTTTGCATTCCTGAGATAAATGCAAGTTGATCTGGGTATGTGAGCTTTTTGATGTGTTGCTGAATTCTGTTTATTAAAACTTTGTTGAGGATTTTTGCATGTATGTTCATCAGTGATATTGGCCTGTAATTTTCTTTTTTTCTGTTGTCTTTGTCTGGTTTTGATATCATGGTGATGGTGGCCTCGTAGAATGAGTTTGGAAGTGTTTCTTCCTCTGCAATTTTTTGAAAGAGTTTTAGGAGGATAGGCATTAGCTCTTCTCTAAATGTTTTATTGAATTCTCCTGTGAAGCCATCTGATCCTGAGCTTTTACTTTATGGGAGATTTTTTATCACAGCTTCAATTTCAGTGCTTGTATTTGGGTTTCATAATTTCTATTTCTTCCTGGTTCAGTCTTGGAAGACTGAACTTATCTAAGAACTTGTCCATTTCTTCCAGGTTTTCTATTTTATTGCCAGGTAGTTGTTCATAATAGTCTCTTAGAATTCTTTGTATTTCTGCATTGTCTGTTTAACCTCTCCTTTTTCATTTCTAATTTTGTTAAGTTGATTCTTCTCTCTTTTGTTCTTGATGAATCTGGCTAAAAAGTTTATCAATCTTTTTTGTCTAATCAAAGAACCAGCTTTTAGTTTTATTAATTTTTACTAGTAATATTTACTATCTTTACTATTATCTTTTTCATTTATTTCTGCTCAGATCTTTATGATTTCTTTCCTTCTACTAATTTTGAGGGTTTTTTGTTCTTCTTTTTCCAGTTGTTTTGGGTGTAAAGTTAGGTTGTCTATTCAATGTTTTTCTTCTTTCTTGAGGATTGTATTTCTATAAAAGTTGCTCTTAGACCTGCTTTTGCTGCATCCCATAGATTTTGAGTTGTTGGATTTTCATTGTCATTTGTTTCTAGAATTTTTTTTAATTTCCTTTTTGATTTCTTCAGTAACCTGTTACTTAGAAACATGTTGTTAAATCTCCATGTGTTTGTATTTCTTGTGGTTTTTTTCTTGTACTTGATATCTAGTCTCACAGCATTGTGATCAGATAAGATGCTTGATACGATCTCAATTTTCTTAAATTTACTGAGGTTTGATTTGTGACCCAAGATGTGATCTATCCTGGAGAATGTTCCACATGCACTTGAGAAGAAGGTGTATTCTTCTTCATTTGGATGGAATGTCCTGAAGATATCAGTGAGATCCATCTCATCTAATGTATCATTTAAGACTTGTGTTTCCTTGTTAATTTTCTGTTTTGCTGATCTGTTCATTGGTGGGAGTGGGGCATTAAAGTCTCCTACTATTATTGTGTTACTGTCAGTTTCTCCTTTTATGTGTGTTAGTGTTTGTCTTAAGTATTGAGGTGCTCCTATGTTGGGTGCATAGATATTTACAATTGTTATGTCTTCTTCTTGGATTTATCCCCTGATCATTATGTAGTGTCCTTCCTTATCTCTTGTAATCTTCTTTATTTTAAGGTCTGTTTTGTCTGATGTGAGGATTGCTATTCCACCTTTCTTTTGCTTCCCATTTGCGTGAAATATATTTTTCTATCCTCTCACTTTCAGTCTATATGTATCTGTAGGTCTGAAGTGGGTTTCTTGTAGACAGCATATATATGGGTCTTGCTTTTGTATCCATTCAACCAGTCTGTGTCTTTTTGTTGGAGCATTTAATACACTTACATTTAAACTAATTATTGATATATATGTTCCTATTGCCATTTTCTTAATTGTTTGGAGTTGATTTTGTAGATCTTTTTTCTTTTCTTGTATTTCTTGACTATATAAGTACATTTAATATTTGTTGTAAAGCTGGTTTAGTGGTACTGAATTCTGTTAACTTTTGGTTGTCTGAAAAGCTTTTTATTTCTCCATCAATTTTGAATGAGATCCTTGTGGAGTACAGTAATCTTGGTTGTAGATTTTCCCCTTTCAGTACTTTAAATATATCCTGCCATTCCCTTCTGGCCTGCAGAGTTTCTTCTGAAAGATCAACTGTTAAGCGTATGGGGTTTCCCTTGTATGTTACTTGTTGCTTTGCTGAAGAATTGATGCTTTTGAACTGTGGTGTTGGAGAAGACTCTTGAGAGTCTCTTGGACTGCAAAGAGATCCAACCAGTCCATTCTGAAGGAGATCGGCCCTGGGATTTCTTTGGAAGGAACGATGCTAAAGCTGGAACTCCAGTACTTTGGCCACCTCACGTGAAGAGTTGACTCGTTGGAAAAGACTCTGATGCTGGGAGGGATTGGGGGCAGGAGGAGAAGGGGACGACAGAGGATGAGATGGCTGGATGACATCACTGACTCGATGAACGTGAGTCTGAGTGAACTCCGGGAGATGGTGATGGACAGGGAGGCCTGGTGTGCTGCGATTCATGAGGTTGCAAAGAGTCAGACACAACTGAGCGACTGAACTGAACTGAACTGTACTGACATGTTTCTCCTTGGGTTTATCATGTATGGGACTCTTTGTGCCTCTTAGACTTGATTGACTGTTTCCTTTTCCATGTTGGGGAAATTTTCAACTATAATCTCTTCAAAAATTTTCTCATACCCTTTCTTTTTCTCTTCTTCTGGGGCCCCTATAATTCAAATGTTGGTGTGTTTGATATTGTTCCAGAGGTCTCTGAGACTATCCTTAGTTCTCTTTATTCTTTTTACTTTATTCTGCTCTTTAGAAGTTATTTCTACCATTTTATCTTCCAGCCCACTGGTTCACTCTTCTGCTTCAGTTATTCTGCTATTGATTCCTTCCTTCTAGAGTATTTTTAATTTCAGTAATTGTGTTGTTTGTCTCTGTATGTTTATTCTTTAATTCTTCTAGGTCTTTGTTAATTGATTCTTGCATTTTCTCCATTTTGTTGTTATCTTGATGATCTTGATGGTCAAAATCTTGATCATCTTTACTATCATTATTCTGAATTCTTTTTCAGGGAGTTTGCCTATTTCCTCTTCATTTATTTGGACTTCTGTGTTTCGGTTTTGTTCCTTAACTTTTGTAGTATTTATCTGCCTTTTCATTATTTTTTTTTGACTTATTGTGTTTGAGGTCTCCTTTTCCCAGGGTTCATTGTTGAATTTTTTTCTTCCTTTTGGTTTCTGCCCTCCTAACGTTGGTCCAGTGGTTTGTGTAAACTTTGTATAGGGCGAGATTTGTGCTGAGTTTCTGTTTGTTTGTTTTTCCTCTGATGGGCAAGGCTGAGTGAGGTGGTAACCCTGTCTGCTGATGATTTGGTTTGTATTTTTTTGTTAGTTGTTGAGATGAGGCATCCTGCACAGGGTGCTACTGGTAGTTGGGTGATGCTGGGTCTTGTATTCAAGTGGTTTCCTTTGTGTCAGTTCTCACTGTTTGGTACTCCCTAGGGTTAGTTTTCTGGTAGTCTAGGGTCTTGGAGTCAGTGCTCCCACGCCAAAGGCTGAGTGCTTGATCTCTGTGCAACAACAGACCTCAGTCCTTCAAAAGCACTGTTCTGAAGGGCTTGTCCATGGCAATCAAAGCCTACAGAAACAGATGGGATTACGGGCGCAGGAGGTGAGCCTTCCAGAGTCAGCAGCCAATCCTGGAGACACCTCCAATCACAGGAGCTAGCAAGCATTCATTTGCAGATATTCACCATTTGTAGGAGAGTCGGAGCTTAATAAAATTAATTTTTCTGTCAGTCTTGACTGACAAATCTCTTCTTTCTAGTTTGTGAGTACAATTCCTACAGCATCTGGAGTGATGCTGTAGGAATCTGAAGTGCTGTAGGATGCTGTAGTGATCTGAAGTTTTTTTCCTGCAGACAAGGAATGGGGGACACAGAGGGATTTCTGTATCTGAGAAGGCCCCACAAGGTTTTGCTTAGTTTTGATTACCTGTTTTCTAAATAGGAGTAGCCATCATGGTCAACAAAAGAGTCCAAAATGCAGTACTTGGATGCAATCTCAGAAATGACAGAATGATCTCTGTTCGTTTCTGAGGCAAACCAATCAATATCACAGTAATCCAAGCCTATGCCCCAACCAGTAATGCTGAAGAAGCTGAAGTTGAATGGTTCTATGAAGACTTACAAGACCTTTTAGAACAAACACCCAAAAAAGATATCCTTTTCATTACAGGGGACTGGAATGCAAATGTAGGAAGTCAAGAAACACCTGGGGTAAGAGGCAAATTTGGCCTTGGAATACAGAATGAAGCAGGGAAAAGGCTAATAGAGTTTTGCCAAGAGAACGCACTGGTCATAACAAACATAAGAGAAGACTCTACAGGTAGACATCACCAGATGGTCAACACCGAAATCAGATTGATTATATTCTTTGCAGCCGAAGATGGAGAAGCTCTATATAGGCAGCAAAAACAAGACCAAGAGCTGACTGTGGCTCAGATCATGAACTCCTTATTGCCAATTTCAGATTTTAATTGAAGAAAGTAGGGAAAACCACTAGACCATTCAGGTATGACCTAAATCAAATCCCTTATGATTATACAGTGGAAGTGAGAAATAGATTTAAGGGTCTAGATCTGATAGATAGAGTGCCTGATGAACTATGGAATGAGGTTCATGACGTTGTACAGGAGACAGGGATCAAGACGATCCCCATGGAAAAGAAATGCAAAAAAGCAAAATGGCTGTCTGGGGAGGCCTTACAAATAGCTGTGAAAAGAAGAGAGGCGAAAAGCAAAGGAGAAAAGGAAAGATATAAGCATTTGAATGCAGAGTTCCAACGAATAGCAAGAAGAGATAAGAAAGCCTTCTTCAGCAATCAATGCAAATAGAGGAAAAAGAACAGAATGGGAAAGACTAGAGATCTCTTCAAGAAAACTAGAGATACCAAGGGAACATTTCATGCAAAGATGGGCTCGATAAAGGACAGAAATGGTACGGACCTAACAGAAACAGAAGATATTAAGAAGAGGTGGCAAGAATACACAGAAGAACAGTACAAAAAAGATCTTCACGACCCAGATAATCACAATGGTGTGATCACTCACCTAGAGCCAGACATCCTGGAATGTGAAGTCAAGTAGGCCTTAGAAAGCATCACTACAAACAAAGCTTGTGGAGGTGATGGAATTCCAGTTGAGCTGTTTCAAATCCTGAAAGATGATGCTGTGAAAGTGCTGCACTCAATACGCCAGCAAGTTTGGCAGTGGCCACAGGACTGGAAAAGGTCAGTTTTCATTCCAATTCCAATGAAAGGCAATGCAAAAGAATGCTCAAACTACCGCACAATTGCACCCATCTCACAAGCCAGTAAAGTAATGCTCAAAATTCTCCAAGCCAGGCTTCAGCAATATGTGAACCGTGAACTTCCTGATGTTCAAGCTGGTTTTAGAAAAGGCAGAGGAACCAGAGATCAAATTGCCGACATCTGCTGGATCATGGAAAAAGCACGAGAGTTCCAGGAAAACATCTATTTCAGCCTTTGTGTGGATCACAATAAATGGTGGAAAATTCTGAAAGAGATGGGAATACCAGACCACCTGATCTGCCTCTTGAGAAACCTATATGCAGGTCAGGAAGCAACAGTTAGAACTGGACATGGAACAACAGACTGGTTCTAATAGGAAAAGGAGTACATCAAGGCTGTATATTGTCACCCTGCTTATTTAACTTCTATGCAGAGTATATAGTGAGAAACGCTGGACTGGAAGAAGCACAAGCTGGAATCAGGATTGCCGGAAGAAATATCAATAACCTCAGATATGCAGATGACACCAGCCTTATGGCAGAAAGTGAAGAGGAACTAAAAAGCCTCTTGATGAAAGTGAAAGAAGAGAGTGAAAAAGTTGGCTTAAAGCTCAGCGTTCAGAAAATGAAGATCATGGCATCCGGTGCCATCACTTCATGGGAAATAGATGGGAAACATTGGAAACAGTGTCAAACTTTATGTTTTGGGGGGCTCCAAAATCATTGGAGATGATGCCTGCAGCCATGAAATTAAAAGACGCTTACTCCTTGGAATGAAAGTTATGACCAACCTAGATACCATAATCAAAAGCAGAGACATTACTTTGCCAACAAAATGTGCGTCTAGTCAAGGCTATGGTTTTTCCAGTGGTCATGTATGGATGTAAGTCGGTCTATGAAGAAAGCTGAGTGCTCAAGAATTGATGCTTTTGAAGTGTGGTGTTGGAGAAGACTGTTGAGAGTCCCTTGAACTGCAAGGAGATCTGACCAGTCCATTCTAAAGGATATCAGTCCTGAGTGTTCTTTGGAAGGAATGATGCTAAAGCTGAATCTCCAGTACTTTGGCCACCTCATGCGAAGAGTTGACTCATTGGAAAAGACTCTGATGCTGGGAGGGATTGGGGGCAGGTGGAGAAGGGGACAACAGAGGATGAGATGGTTGGAAGGCATCACCGACTCGATGAACGTGAGTCTGAGTGAACTCTGGGAGTTGGTGATGGACAGGGAGGCCTGGCATGCTGTGATTCATGGGGTTGCAAAGAGTGAAACACAACTGAGCAACTGAACTGAACTGCACTGAATCCAGAGGGGAATGGGGCAGGACATGAAAGGGAATAAATTTTTTGACAGAGAGGCTAATCATAAACTTAGCAAAGGAACTGAATTTTAGGCAGATTCAGTGTCAACAGTTGGTTCTATTCTAGCTCTGACTATATGCTCAAATTCTTATTACAAGCCTCTCATTTTCTAAGACCTGCTTATGCTTCAGTTTATTTAATTGAGTTTCTGCCTTGCATCCTTGTGGCTGGTATCTGACTTAGTATCTTCAACAAGCAGAGTCCTGTTTTGTTATTATCCATCTCTACTATCAATCTTTCTCAGAGACTGGACTCTATTCCTGAATGCCAGACAGGTAGCTAAGTTTACTTGTTGATAGGCATCCCTGATACTGATTCTCTGCCTACTAGGACTTCCACAGTACTTTTTTCTCAGTTCCCTGTTTCCCCTCTTGTAGGGTTCCCTACTCTGAGTGACAGAACACAAATGATATCAACTGTTTGAATCTATCTATTTCTGGGGCCTGTAGATATCATGGTGCTCTATACTTTACCCCAGCACCTTAAAAGAGGACTATCTGCTCCAAAGCTCTCCCATCAGGGTGTATTTCAACTGGTTGTTGTTACTGTTTAGTCCCTTAGTCATGTCGACTCTTTTTGCAACCCCATGGACTGTAGCCCACCAGGCTCCTCTGTCCATTGGGTTTCTTAGGCAAGAATACCAGGGTGGGTTGCCATTCCCTTCTCCAGGGAATCTTCCAGACCCAGGGATTGAACCCACATCTCCTGCATTGACAGGCAGATTCTTAACTGCTGAGCCACCAGGAAAGCCCATGCCTTAACTGGTGGGTGGGTTTAATTCCAGGAGCTGAGACCTCAGAGGCAGCTCCATCAGGAAACAACTCAAATTGTGTACCTAGAATTTACTTTGTGTTTAGTTAGTAGAGTTTCCTAGACTTTTAGCACTTGATGGAAATTAAGCAATCTATAAATTTTGATGTTAAAAATTACTTTAGGGTGAGAATATTTTCAAGTAGGAATGTGAGTAGAATAGCAATATCAGGACACAATATGCATTTTATTGAAGTAAGGCATTTTAATTTGGAACTCTATGTGAAACACTTCAGTTGCTTCTTGACATTAATATCTCAGGACTTGATGTAATCCTATTCACATATGTTCCACATTATTCAGTTTAAAGGGAAGGAAGAGTACCCAGTTTCTTCAAATGAGAAACATAACTCAAAAGAAAAAAATTTCCAAACACTTGAAAGTTAATTTTCATACTCTTTGGGGAGAGGAAGAATTTTTTAAAATTAATTTCAGCATCATTCAAGAATGAATACACACACTCCTGGGCATATATCCAGAGAAAAACATGGCCTGAAAAGATACATGTATCCAGTGTTCATTGTAGCACTATTTGTAATAGCCAAGACATGGAAGCAAACTAAATGTCCATTGACAGAGGAATGGATATATAAGATGCACTACATATATGTGATGGAATATTACTCAGCCATTAAAAAGAATGAAATAACGCCATTTGCAGCAACATGGATGGAATTAGAGTGTCATACTGAGTGAAGTAAGTCAGACAGAGGAGAAATATCATATAACATCCCTTATATGTTGAATCTAAAAATGAATGATACAAGTTAACTTACAAAACAGAAAGAGACTTGCAGACTTAGAAAACAAACTTATGGTTACTGAGGGGAAGGGATAGTTAGGGACTTCGGGAAGATCATGTACACACTACTATATTTAAAATGGATAACGAACAAAGATCTATTGTATAGTACATGGAACTCTGCTCAGTGTTATGTGCCAGGCTGGATGAGAGTGGGGTTTGGGGGAGAATGGATACATGTATACGTATGTCTGAATCCCTTCACTGTTCACCTGAAATTGCCACAACATTGTTAATTGGCTATGCCCCAATAAAAATGGTTTGGGTGTTAAAAAAATAAATAGACTCAAGCTGCTAAAAAAAAAAAAATGAACACACAAGGAAAAAAATTTCTTGACTGTGAAACAATATGGCAGGTTGCAGCCTCATTTTCTCTGCCTCTGCCATCTTGGCTTCCCACTAACTGGGTCCGGATTTTCTACTAGCAGGTGTAGTTCCATTGTTTCCCAAAGTGCTCAAGCCTGAAGGCTGGATACTCCAAAGAATTTCAGCATATACTGACTTCTCCTTCACTAAACTGAGTATCACCATTCTTGGGCCAATATCCCTTCCTGTGTATTCTTCTGACAAACATCTAATATTCCAGGTTTTGTGTCAGGCACTGGCAGAGGCAGATCCATGTTTTGTGTGACCTGTGACCTGAGACTTGTATAAGTTGGAGTTCTTCTTTTAAAAAATAATATTAAATTACAAACCAAAAGCAGGTATGAAAATGAATGCTTGTGCTCAGTCGTGTCTGACTCTTTATAACCCCATAGACTGTAGCCCACCAGGCTCCTCTCTGTCCATTGGATTTTCCTGGCAAGAATACTGGAGTGGGTTGCCATTTCCTTCTCCAGGGGATCTTCCCGACACAGAGATTGAACACACGTCTCATGAGTCTCCTGCATTACAGTCAGATTCTTTACCACTGAGCCACCAGAGAAGCCCACGAAAATGAATAAAGAAATCATGACAAATTTAAGTTTTTAAAAGCTTATTCTTAATTATAAAAGCTTAATTATTCTATAGAATAATTATGTCTATACAAACAATTTTTTCTATAGAAATAAAGGAGAAACCTCTAGCATGGTTGATCAATATAATTTTTTAAATTAAAAGTTTACAAAAATTTCTTTCAGCCTCACTACTCATTATTAGTAATGTCATGTAAGATTTTAACGTTTGGAAATTTTTTAGAAAGGATTTCCCTGATGGACCAGTGGTTAAGATTCCACACTCCCAATGCAGGGGGCATAGGTTCAATACCTGGTGCCTGGCTTGGCAAAAAAAAAAACAAACAAAAAAAACCCACATTTTTAAGATTTAGGAAAAAGCTCTATTAAGTTTTCTTCATATGTAAGCAATATAAAGTTTTCTTCATATGTAAGCAATATAAGTTTTCTTCATATGTAAGCAATAAAATTTGAAGAATTTCAATTTTTCTTATACAGGGACTAATCTTAATATTGGAGAAGGCAATGGAAACCCACTCCAGTACTCTTGCCTGGAAAATCCTATGTTTAGAGTAGCCTGGTAGGCTGCAGTCCATGGGGTCGTGAAGAGTCAGACATGACTGAGTGACTTCACTTTCACTTTTCACTTTCATGCATTGGAGAAGGAAATGGCAACCCACTCCAGTGTTCTTGCCTGGAGAATCCCAGGGATGGTGGAGCCTGGTGGGCTGCCATCTATGGGGTCGCACAGAGTCGGACATGACTGAAGTAACTTAGCAAATCTTAATATGAATTGTCAATGATGTCCTCATTTAGTGGTATCTTATGAGGCTTTTTAAAATTGAAGTATAGCTGATGTACAATATTATATAAGTTACTGGTGTACAATATAGTTATTCACAATTCACAATTTTAAAGGTTATATACTCCATTTATAGTTTAGTTATTGTAAATTACTGGCTATATTCCCTGGGTTTATAATATATCCTTGTAGCTTATTTTATACCTAATGGTTTGCACCTTTTAAGCCTTTACCCGTATGGTATCCCTCCCTCTTCCTTCTCACCACTGGTAACCCCTAGTTTGTTCTCTATGTCTGTGACTCTGTTTCTTTTTGTTATAGCCACTAGCTTGTTATATTTTTTAAATTCCACATGTGACACCACACAGTATTTGTCTGACTGACTTATTTTACTTTGCATAATATCCCTCCAAGTTCATCCATATCCTTGCAAATGGCAAAATTTCATTCATATATATATATAGGATATATATGTGCTATATGTGATATACATATCCTATATCTCTGTCCATTCATCTGTTGATGGACACTTAGGTTGCTTTCATATCTTGGCAATTGTAAATAATGCTGCTATGAACAATGAGGTGCATATGCCTTTTTGAATTAGTGTTTTTTGTTTTTAGGGTTTTTATTAACATATATCCAGTAGTGAAATTTTGCTGAGTCATATGGTAGTTATATTTTTAGTTTTTAAATAAACCTCCATACTGCTTTCCACAGTGGTTGCACCAATTTGCATTGCCACCCATAGTGTACAAGGATCCCCTTTTCTCCAAATCCTCCCAGCATTTGTTATTTGTGTTCTTTTTGATGCTTAGCCATACTGACAGGTGAGAGCTTTTGATTTGAATTTCCCTGATGATTACCATTGTTGAACATCTTTTCATGTGCCTGTTGGCCATCTGCATTTCCTGTTTGGAAAAATGTCTATTCATTTCTTCTGCTCATTTTTAAATTGGATTGTTTGCTTTTGTGATGTTGAGTTCTATGAGCTATTTATATATGTTAGATATTAACTGCCTATCAGCCATATGACTTGCAAATATTTCTTCCCATGTTATGAGTTTTATAATATCTTTATTGATTCAGTATTTTATATCAAATCAGCAAAGAATTTAAATCTTTTGTTAGTGTATTTATATGCTAATACTTTGAGATGCATTAAATACTACACAGAAATTTGTAATACTGCTACAGGTTTGTTCCCCATGGATTCCAGAATAATGATAAATTCTATTTTGCCCAATTCTCACTAAAATGGAAAAAAGTGTATAGTGTATTTATAATTGTACAAGTGACACTGTTAAGTTCATTTGTACAGAAGAGAACTTCTATTTTGACTAACATTGGTTAGAATTAAATCCTCCACTTGTAATGATACACATCTAATGACTAGAAGAATTGCCCCCAGACTAGCTTCTGTTCCCATACATTTCAAATCTAGTTTTTCTTTCACTAATTGTATACTTCTGTGCTTGCTACTGTGGGACCTGTTCACAGCATGATACACTCTCTGGCCCCTTTGATACAACTGATGTCATGAATGAATTAGGAATATTCCCAGGAGGCATTCCTACATTGAGATGGCTAGCAAAAACTTACATGTACTCAGAAGTGACCGTAGACCACATGAACATTCCAATTAAACCCAAACTAGATATATTTCCAACTCAGACTTCCTTTAGTTGAATCTACATGCAGTTACTCTAGCAGTTACTTTACCATAAGAAAAAGTATGAGAAGCTCTAGTGGGGGTACTTTTACTTTGGTTGTGTAGGCAGTAGAATACCTCAGTTTTGCAAAGTTTGCAAAAGTATTTGACCAGTATGTGAGCATGTTGCTAGATCCCTCCCAAGTCTGTTCAAGCGAAGGGTCCTAAAGCTTAAACTTCATTAGCTTCACAAAGAATTTAATGCAGTCAGTAAGAAAAACTATATAACAGTTCTGTCCCATTTGTTTTTCTGGGATTAGGGGGATGCATGAGATAATACAGAAAGAATATAGGCTTCTGTAGTCTGTGATTTGTCCTTGCATCAACCCTAGTGGGACATGAAATCCCATTAGGGATGTTAATATGGACCCAGTGTCCCAGTACCAACTGCTAGGCTCCTAGATCATGCCCAGATTTGCACCTCTTTTCACTACATCCTCTGGCCCTGATATCCACCCTGTGCTCTTTGGTTTTGTTTTGTTAGTTTTTTGTCTTTGCTTTATTTGTCTGATTGCTGTTGTGGTTCTTGCCTGAGGATCTGTCTTTAGGATCTGAGTGGCCAGAATTACAGGTACACTGTACAGACAGTTACATGTGATACCGAAGTCTGGCAATGTCAGGAGAGAAGGCAATATGGTTGGATAGGCAAAGAAAGAAAGAAAGGAGATTTGAAAATGTGAGGGTAGCCAAGGCAGGTGAAATTTGTGTCTACCTGAAAACAGTGGAAACAATGTCAGACTTTATTTTTGGGGGCTCCAAAATCACTGCAGATGGTGACTGCAGCCATGAAATTAAAAGACGCTTACTCCTTGGAAGGAAAGTTATGAGCAACCTAGATAGCATATTGAAAAGCAGAGACATTACTTTGCCAACAAAGGTCCGTCTAGTCAAGGCTATGGTTTTTCCAGTAGTCATGTATGGATGTGAGAGTTGGACTGTGAAGAAGGCTGAGCGCCGAAGAATTGATGCTTTTGAACTGTGGTGTTGGAGAAGACTCTTGAGAGTCCCTTGGAGTGCAAGGAGATCCAACCGGTCCATTCTGAAGGAGATCAGCCCTGGGATTTCGTTGGAAGGAATGACACTAAAGCTGAAGCTCCAGTACTTTGGCCACCTCATGCGAAGACCTGACTCATTGGAAAAGACTCTGATGCTGGGAGGGATTGGGGGAAGGAGGAGAAGGAGACGACAGAGGATGAGATGGCTGAATGGCATCACTGATTTGATGGATATGAGTCTGAGTGAACTCCAGGAGTTGGTGATGGACAGGGAGGCCTGGCGTGCTGCGATTCATGGGGTCACAAAGAGTCAGACATGACTGAGTGACTGAACTGAACTGAACTGAATTATTTTTGAAAACCATTTCAGAATTAGTATAACAAAAAGTAATAACAACAAGAAAGCAGACTATTTCTTTCTCTTTTTTTTTAAAAAATAGTTCTACAACTGAACTGTGATGGTTTTTTCTCTGGGTAAAAATAGAAATATTCTTCTAATAATATTCATGCTGGTCATAATGAATAATGATACAAGTGAATAAAATAGGACAATATCTATTTTTAGCACTAGAAAAAGAGGAAGTCCTTAAGAGAGTTCTGGAAGAAACCCTGAAGATATACTCCGAGTCATGGCTGCAAGCAGTTTTCATAGGCCTCCCACTACTGCTAAGTCTGTTAAGCACAGAACCATATGTTTTTCTCAAGTGTGAAAATATGAAATTGGAAAAATTACTGAGAAAATTCTCCTGTTTCCTATGACATGTGTTGATCAGACTTCTTATTGGAAAGTACATTGGCTAATGTCCTGTGAGTCATACCCATCAATGATGTATTGCTCATTTTTGTTTTGTTTTTTGTAATATTTGCTGTCTGGAACATCATGGTCTGGAAAATACTACTTGTTTGTACATGTGTCTGAAAGGGCTGTGTAATTATTCTGGTTGTAAAGTGTTGCAACATGCATCTGCAGACGTGCTAGAGATCATGAGTTCTATCTAAGGTTAAGAGAGAGAGAGAGCTAATGATATTGGCCCTCAAGTGAACTAATACAATTGACTTAGTATTTTGGTTCCATAGTCTAGTAATTACTTATATTTACTATCCTCTTAATTGACAGAGTTGGATTATGGTCAGTCCTCAAGTTTACCTCCACTTTTAGGTAATGCTGCTCTGATGTATACTTGTTATAAATACATCTTTTTAAAAAGTCTGTGCTGTAACAGCCAATGAAAATAAGTCACACATTTGATTTTCACAATTTAAGTCCCCTTTATTAATAGGATGATTTTTTAAAAGAAAGTAAAAATTACTCTGATCTAAGATAAAAACAAATCTCCAGTCAACACATTTTTCATCTATTCTTGTCCAGTTGTATTACCAATAGGAATAGGTAGAACTTCTCATTCTATTTTTCTACTTGTTTAAACATACTTTGCTTGTGGTGTGGGAATCCAAGTGACCATGAGGAATATTACAAAGTAGGTAACATTTGTCTTGGATGCCTGCCTCATTGTTCCCTGAGTCCCCCTTGCCCTTAGGGCCCCATCTCAGACACTCTGTTCTAAATTTTTATTTTCAGTTCCTAATATCTCATTCTGTAAGACTATGAGTACTATATTTTCTTTCTCTTATTTACATTTACTGGTTCTGTGTTGATTTTCAAGATTCCAGGTTATACTAGTTCAGGTAATTTTTTAAAAGGCACAGCAGGTGTACTCATAGGAGAGAGCTAGAGTAATCATGAATCAAGGAAAGCAAGAATCTACTAGGAGTGATGCCCTTTCTTCATTTATATTGTGTTAATCATTCACTCAATTGACATATCTATTGAACATCTATTTATTTGCGAGAAACTGTTGTAGGCACTTGAAATATATCGAGTACAAAAAGATAAAATTCCCTGTGCTTGGGGTGATCATATTTGTGCAGTTTTATATCTCTTGAGAGTATGAATCATGCTTTTTCAAATTGTGAGTAACAACATCAGTGCATACAGTTTGGATTTTTTCATACTGTTATCTCTGATCATACTTTATGTAATGTCTGTGTTACTTGATGAAACAGTTCAGTGTCTTAGATGTGGTCATTGAAGTGGCTGGTCAGTGACATACTTGCTTCTCACCTTATTGAAAACAAAGTGAGGGGCTGACAGATTAAAGTTCACCATTTTCATAGAAGAAAGGATGCAGATCAGGATCTAAGGAGGCAACACATATATTTGGCACCAGCAATATCATGTGCAAATCCTGGCCATTAAAATTTCTCCAGGACTCCTGAAAGTCTAGATTAAAATACTTACTTAGGTGCCGTCTTCAAAACTGGGTAGAGTCATTCACCTAAAAATGGACTATGCTGCTAAGTCGCTTGAGTCGTGTCCGACTCTGTGCGACCCCACAGATGGCAGCCCACCAGGCTCCCCCGTCTCTGGGATTCTCCAGGCAAGAACACTGGAGTGGGTTGCCATTTCCTTCTCCAATGCATGAAAGTGAAAAGTGAAAGTGAAGTCGCTCAGTGGTGTCCGACCCTCAGCGACCCCATGGACTGCAGCCTACCAGGCTCCTCCGTCCATGGGATTTTCCAGGCAAGAGTACTGGAGTGGGTTGCCATTGCCTTCTCCGAAAAATGGTCTATAGTGGGACTGAATTTTTAATTTGCATATTTATTATCTCCTTACTTGATTTTCACACAGAGAAAAAAATGAAATGGGAACATAAAAATTTAGAATAAGGGATCCGTCTGTGAAAAACATATACCTTTCAAAAGATATTTAGCTAAGCCAGGTTAGTATGATTAATCTTGCTTTCAAACAGGGAACTGTGCTACCAAATATGTATTCTGTTTTTCCTAATCTCTCTCTCTCAGTATATATATATATGTGTGTGTGTGTGTGTGTGTGTGTGTGTGTGTGTGTATAGTTACCATCATCATTCTGTCTTGATGTATTTTTAAAATGTCTTTAGCTTGCTGTATAATCATATAAAAACCTAGTGTTAAACAGTTCAAGTTGCTCCCTGTGACCTAAGTTAAACCTTGTAAGGTTCAGATTAGGGGACAGGAAATGAACTGAGGATACTAGTGGTTCTTACAGAGAAGGCGATGACACCCCACTCCAGTACTCTTGCCTGGAAAATCCCATGGATGGAGGAGCCTGGTAGGCTGCAGTCCATGGGGTCGTGAAGAGTCGGACACGACTTCACTTTCATGCTTGCATCTGGAAGATGCCTAATTTTAAGCTGAAAAAAAAGGAGGAGAACAGAAGAACATGATAAACCTTTCCTAAAATATAGCACTCTAGGAAAAAAATTATCTACAGGATGGTTGCGTTAAGAACTTTAGAAATACTAAAACAGAAGAGTAAGTATGTATAATGTAATATTTATAGATTGTTAATTTATTAATGCCAAGTTATTATCCTTTCAAAATACTGATTAAAAAATGACTCTCTACCCTTCTTCTATAATGAATGAGTTCAGCTCTCCACACCAGTGACAGGGAGTCAGTGAGTGTGAACTCTAGCCAAGTAGTCAGCATAGGTGTGTTCAGAAAGCAGAGGAGAAGAAAAGGAGAGAGGAAATAATTCCTCCAGTACAAGAAGGAACCTGGGAAGGGAAAAAGGAGAAATTCTTTCCTACGTGCCTATGGAACACATTTTTGCTAACTTTGAATAAGAAAAATAAGAATATATTTAAATATTCTTCTTATGGATGAGAAAAAACCCAACTCAGTGAAATTGAAGAGCAAATCTGATGGAGAGATAAGTTTTTAAGAACTATTTTTAAATGTTTAAAGGGGTAGTTTCAGTTACTTCACAATGATTAGCACATATTTAACCCTCATATGCTAAGCACAGTCAAGCTCTTTTTATATGTTGTCTCCTTTCATCTTTATGACTTTCTGACGTACCATAATTATGTTCATGGTCGAAGTCTATATTAAGGAACTGAGGCTTTCAGGGGTTAAGAATCCCATCCAACGTGTCAGGATTCACACATAGTTTTGCCTATTTTCAAGCCTATTTCTTAAACATATCAGCTCCCTTGTACAATTTCAGTACTGAAATTTAATGCAAGTACTTCAATACAACTATGCATGGTTTGTAATTTTCAGTTTATAAGAATACAGGAATCTTAAAATATTTCAGTTTTCTAATAACATTTATGTTGAGTAATTGGGTCTAAATTCTGAGTTGCTTATTACTTCACTGTCTTTCCTTATTGTAGAAAGATCTTTCTTTGTCTGGGCTTCCTTCTAGAAGCTGCATTTTTTTAGTAGAACTTTTTCCTCCAAAAGTTCAGAGCTTTAAAAATCATCTTTTAAGAGTGAGCTTTCATTATGTTTGTCACTTACTAATTTATACAGTTAGTATTATAGAAAGAATCAGAATGTTTTTGAACATACATTTTCTTATACCCAAATTCTGCTATCAAAAGAAGATTCATTTTATTATTTTCAAAAGGCATTTTATATACCAGCTGACCTAAGACGTTATTTCATGTTGAGCCAAAGTTTGTCTTTGGGATTCCTTGTCTTTCTCTGAGTGCCTTTCTATCTGCTTCACAGGCTTCCCCAATGGTTCAGTGGGCAAAGAATCCCCTGCAATGCAGGAGACACAGGAGACATGGGTTGGACCTCTGGGTCAGAAAGATTCCCTGGAGGAGAAAATGGCAACCCACTTCAGTATTCTTGCTGAAAAATCCCATAGACAGAGGAGCCTGGCGGAGTCCATAAAGTTGCAAAGAGTTGGACATGACTGAACACATGGCACTACCTGCTTCAGAGATCCTTTCTTGGCACCTTCCTGCTGACCCCTGGCTGCTCAGAGCACCTTGGTGACAACCCCAGTCTGCCTTAACTCTGCCTCACTTCAGTGTCTACCACACTCTCCCTTGTTAAAACTCCTGTGTTTGTTCACTCAACAAATATTTATTGCCCATATATTATGTCTCAAGGTCAGTGCCAGATGCTGGATATACAATATGAGGGAAAAGACATGGTCACTGCTTTCATAGAGTTAATGTAGAAGGGAGATAGGTACTAATCCAACAAACAACAAGCTGCACGAGCAAAAGCAACACTGCAGACGAGAAATGGTGCTAGCAGTTGGTGCTGGGATAGTCACAGAAGGCTAGACTTCTTTGTAGAAAAGTGACCCTTCAGCTACAGCTTCAAGGAAGAAATAATACCCAGAAGAGGGCAAGAAAGAGCTTTGTAGGCAAACTACTCAATTTTCTCTGCATCATCCAGACGTTGTTTTGCGTGCATGTGTGTGCACACACGTGTGTCACACACATGTCTATATACACACATGTGTGCACACACATACACACATTTACATCATGCCATAGATTGTCTGTGGATTGATTGCTTTGGTTTCATTGTTAAAGCAGATCAGAGTATGCCATCTTAAGAGTACTTTGGTATAAAGATTATTTTAACCTGAAGATATTTGAGATTCAACAAATGCAGAGGGGGAGTAAACCTTCTTGGAGCTTCCCTTATCAGTGCAAGTAGCAATCTTTGTTGCAAGAGCAATAAATTCCTCTTCAGGGTAGAAAGTTCAAATGTACCATTTCTGTGGACATAGTTTATCTTCTCTCCACAACTTGAGAATGCCTGGGATTAATTGGCCTGGTGCTTCCCGTAGCATGATGTCATTAGTAGTCACACTACCCCTACTAAATGGAAAATCTAGGGTAGGAGAGAAGAGGAGATTGGCCAGCTTTTGGATAATGCATGAAGTATCTTGCAGAGTGCCTGGCATGTAGTAGGCACTTAAGTGTACCTTTCTATCCCTTCCTTCTCTTTGTCTTCCCAAGTCACCCCCCATCTGTCCCGTTCCCACGTTTCTGGGTACACATCTTTGGCCTGTGTGACATATGCAGCATGGACAGGAGTATCTGATGATGTATATGCCCAGAAAATACCAAGTTGTAACTTTTAAGTTTGAAAATGATGTAGGAAAGAAACAGTGGAGTCTTAACTGTAAATAGCACTAATTAAGCTGAACAGCTTAAAGTGCAATGAACTCTTCTCAAACTGATTCTGTAACAAACATGAGTCTCCAATTTTTCATTGTTGGCTCGATTTCAACTGTGAGTAGAGATACCATCTTTTTCTGCAGTGGTATTCTTTGTGGAGGAAAAAATGCGAAATGACTACTCAATCTAGTTTTGTGTCCCACATGTTGTTGTTGGGTTTTTGTTTTTGTTGTTCTTTTTCTTATAACCTAAAAAGCTTAAATACACTGGAGTCTAACTACCTATTTATTTTCATTATCACTTGTGTCCTACCTGAAGTTAGTTACTATAATAAATGTTGTTCTCCAAGCTGTGCATATATTGGCTATCAGTGCTAGGAAACAAGGAAAGATGTGTTGTCCTGAGAAGACTGCTATTGTTACACAAAGCAGCAGCTGTCTTGAATTACACCTTATGGGCTGAATTAAATACTGTGATTTTCCTCCTGAAGTTGCCCTCCATTTGTTACACTTTAGTCCCTATTTCTGATTAGGCCAAGTATGTCCTTGAGAGTTCAGCGCTGAGAAGGAAAAATGTATAACAGGAAAAGAGCAGAATATTCTATCTGTTCTTTCCACATTGTATTCTGGCAGATACAGTCTCCCATGAGCCGCAAGAGAACACTTTCTATTAGCTTTTTTTAAATGGTAATTGGAAGTTTCTCAAAGAGTAATGTGAGAGACATAATATTCATTTATTAAACTGAAATGTATTGGACTGTACCCAGGATTAGAAAGATCAATGACTGACAGTCACTCTTTGACATACACGTTTTCAGCTTATACAAGACAGGTTAACAGCTGTGCATCACAGAAAACCTGAGTGCAGGGCATGGGGCTGGAAATAAGAGTAAAAGACTGAGTTCCCTAACTTGTTTGGCACCTAAAAAACAGCTGTGGAAATATTACAGGTAGTTGTGGGAAAGACTGTGAGCAATAGGAAGTCAGGAACTCTGTGTTTTTTGTCTTTGTATAACTCTAAGGAAGCTAATAATTAAGAAAGTATGTTAAAGATGAGGACAATGTCTTGATTCTAAAGACTAGTTCTGGAATCATTTTGGAAAAATAAATGAAAGGATGATTCATACATATAGATTTTATTTATCATGAAACCATACTAAGCTTTAAAGCTCCATGCTCACACAGTGGATTAGATGAAGCTGAATAAAGTTTTTTCAAGTGTTTTTTGTTCATCTGAGAAAGTGATTTGAAAGATTTGTAAAACTGCCTCCCGTTTTTGCACTAAAGAATGGGAAACATTTACTATTTGTTCCTCACACTGTACTTAATCACCATCAGGCCCATTCTCTGCCCCAAGGAAATACACACTTGCAGAGAGATCATGGTTTATCCTCAGGCAGGAGGTGTAGATGCCCCTCCCTGCCAGACAAGGGTTGAACAGGCCCATTCAACCACGGCTGCAGTGTGTTGCCTCTGAGACTCCTGCAAAATCAGAATATGCCAGGACAAGCAGATGCCTTATTTCTCAGAAATTTTATTTTGGCTCCTTCACAACTTTACTATCTAAATACTCTAAGAGCCTAACTTTTACTACAGGAATGGAAGTGAGATTCCAATGTCTATTATTACCTGCTGCTGCTGCTCCTAAGTCACTTCAGTCATATCCGACTCTACATTATTAGCTGAGCCTTCTCCAAAACATAAGTTTTTTGTTTGCTTTCGAAAGTATGTTTTATGGTTGGTGCATGCATGCATGCTAAGCTTCTTCAGTGGTGTCTGATTCTTTGCAACCCTATGGACGGTAGCCCACCAGGCTCCTCCATCTATGGGATTCTCCAGACAAGACTACTGGGGTTGCCATGCTCTTTTCCAGGGGATCTTCCTGACCCAGGAATCTAACCTGCATCTCTTACGTCTGCTGCATTGGCAGGCGGGTTCTTTTACCATTGGCGCTGCCTGGGAAGCCTGTTTTATGGTTGGATGCCATAGCAGTTCATCCTCCCATAAAGTAGTGTTTATTGATATCACACATTAGACATAATGGAAAACAGTCTAGTATTTTCATAGTTTCTAATGGTCTTCCAAATTCTTGGAAGGATACCTAGTGATTGTCAATCCTAGTGACTGTCAATCCTAGGATACCTACTGATTGCCACTTGATCCTAGTGATTTGTCAGTATGTATTTTGTCACTTGACATACACCTTTTCCAATTTGCAGCCAGTCTGTTGTTCCATGGTCAAATTCTAATTATTGCTTATTGCCATGCATACAGATTTCTCATGTGGCATGTAAGGTGGTCTGGAATTCCCATCTCTTTCAGAATTTTCCACAGTTTGTTACGATCCACACAGTCAAGGGTTTAGCATAGTCAATAAAGCAGAAGTTTTTCTGGAATTCTCTTGCTTTATCTATGATCGCATGAATGTTGGTGATTTGATCTCTGGTTCCTCTGCTTGTCTAAATCCAGATTGAACATCTGGAAGTTCTTTGCTCACATACAGTTGAAGCCTGGCTTGGAGAATTTTGAGCATTACTTTGCTAGCGTGTGAGATGAGTGCAATTGTGCGGTAGTTTGAGCATTCTTTGGCATTGCCTTTCTTTGAGATTGGAATGAACACTGACCTTTTCCAGTCTTGTGGCCACTGCTGAATTTTCCAAATTTGCTGGCATATTGAGTGCAACACTTTAACAGCATCATCTTTCAGGATTTGAAATAGCTCAAATTCCATCACCTCCACTAGCTTTGTTCATAATGATGCTTCCTAAGGCCCATTTGATGCTTCCTAAGGCCCATCTTCACACTCTAAGATGTCTGACTCTAGGTCAAGAAGATCTTTTTTTGTAGAGTTCTTCTGTGTATTCTTGCCACCTCTTCTTAATATCTTCTGCTTCTGTTAGGTCCACACGATTTTTGTCCTTTATTGTGTTTATCTTGGCATGAAATGTTCCCTTGGTATCTCTAATTTTCTTGAAGAGATCTCTTGTCTTTTCCATTTTATTATTTTCCTCTCTTTCTCAGCATTGTTCACTTAAGAAGGTTTTCTTATCTCTCCTTGCTACTCTTTGGAACTCTGCATTCAAATGTGTATAACTTTCCTTTTCTTCTTTGCCTTTTGCTTCTCTAATTTTCTCAGCTATTTGTAAGGCCTCCTCAGACAGCCATTTTGCCATTTTGCATTTCTTTTCCATGGGGATGGTCTTGATCCCTGTCTCCTGTATGTCACGAACCTCAATCCATAGTTCATCAGGGACTCTATCTATCAGATCTAGTCCCTTAAATCTATTTCTCACTTCCACTGTATAATCATAAGGGATTTGATTTAGATCATACCTGAATGGTCTAGTGGCTTTGCCTAGTTTCTTCAATTTAAGTCTGAATTTGGCAATAAGGAGCTCATGATCTGAGCCACAGTCTGCTCCCGGTCTTGTTTTTGTTGACTGTATAGAGCTTCTCCATCTTTGGCTGCAAAGAATATAATCAATCTGATTTCGGTGTTGACCATCTGGTGATGTCCATGTGTAGAGTCTTCTCCTGTGTTGTTGGAAGAGGGTGTTTGCTATGACCAGTGCATTTTCATGGCAAAACTCTATTAGCCTTTGCCCTGCTTCATTCTGCATTCCAAGGCCAAATTTGCCTGTTACTCCAGGTGTTTCTTGACCTCCTACTTTTGCATTCCAGTCCCCTATAATGAAAAGGACATCTTTTTTGGGTGTTAGTTCTAAAAGGTCTTGTAGGTCTTCATAAAACCGTTCAACTTCAGCTTCTTCAGCATTACTGGTTGGGGCATAGACTTGGATAACTGTGATACTGAATGGTTTGCCTCGGAGACGAACAGAGATCATTCTGCCTTTTTTGAGATTGCATCCAAGTACTGCATTTCGGACTCTTTTGTTGACCATGATGGCTACTCCATTTCTTCTGAGGGATTCCTGCGCGCAGTAGTAGATGTAATGGTCATCTGAGTTAAATTCACCCATTCCAGTCCATTTTAGTTCACTGATTCCTAGAATGTTGACGTTCACCCTTGCCATGTCTTGTTTGACCACTTCCAATTTGCCTCGATTCATGGACCTGACATTCCTGGTTGCTATGCAATATTGCTCTTCACAGCAGTGGATCTTTTTTCTATCACCAGTCACATCCACAGCTGGGTATTGATTTTGCTTTGGCTCCATCTCTTCATTCTTTCTGGAGTTATTTCTCCACTGATCTCCAGTAGCATATTGGGCACCTAATGACCTGGGGAGTTCCTCTTTTGGTATCCGATCATTTTGCCTTTTCCTACTGTTCATGGGGTTCTCAAGGCAAGAATACTGAAGTGGATTGCCATTCCCTACTGTTCATGGGGTTCTCAAGGCAAGAATACTGAAGTGGCTTGCCATTCCCTTCTCCAGTGGACCACACTCTGTCAGACCTCTCCACCATGACCAGCCCATCTTGGGTTGCCCCGCAGGCATGGCTTGGTTTCATTGAGTTAGACAAGGCTGTTGTTCTAGTGTGATTAGATTGACTAATTTTCTGTGAGTATGGTTTCAGTGTGTCTGCCCTCTGATGCCCTCTTGCAACACCTACCATCTTACTTGGGTTTCTCTTACCTTGGCGTGGGGTATCTCTTCACGGCTGCTCCAGCAAAGCACAGCCGCTGCTCCTTACCTTGGACAAGGGGCCTTCTTCAGCGATGAATGCAAAGAAATAGAAGAAAACAACAGAATGGGAAAGACTAGAGATCTCTTCAAGAAAATTAGAGATACCAAGGGAACATTTCATGAAAAGATGGGCTCGATAAAGGACAGAAATGTTATGGATCTAACAGAAGCAGAAGATATTAAGAAGAGGTGGCAAGAATACATGGAAGAACTGTGCAAAAAATATCTTCACGATGCATATAATCATGATGATGTGATCACTAGTCTAGAGCCAAACATCTTGGAAAGTGAAGTCAAGTGGGCCTTAGAAAGCATCACTATGAACAAAGGTAGTGGAGGTGATGGAATTCCAGTTGAGCTGTTTCAAATCCTGAAAGATGATGCTGTGAAAGTGCTGCACTCAATATGCCAGCAAATTTGGAAAACTCAGCAGTGGCCACAGGACTGGAAAAGGTCAGTTTTCATTCCAATTCCAACGAAAGGCAATGCAAAAGAATGCTCAAACTACCACACAATTGCACTCATCTCACATGCTAGTAAAGTAATGGTCAAAATTCTCCAAGCCAGGCTTCAGCAATACGTGAACTGTGAACTTCTGATGTTCAAGCTGGTTTTAGAAAAGGCAGAGGAACCAGAGATCAAATTGCCGACATCTGCTGGATCATGGAAAAGCAAGAGAGTTCCAGAAAAACATCTCTTTCTGCTTTATTGACTATGCCAAAGCCTTTGACTGTGTGGATCACAATAAACTGTGGAAAATTTTGAAAGAGAAGGGTATACCAGATCACCTAACCTGCCTCTTGAGAAATCTGTATGCAGGTCAGGAAGCAACAGTTAGAACTGGACATGGAACAACAGACTGGTTCCAAATAGGAAAAGGAGTACATCAAGGCTGTATATTGTCATCCTGCTTATTTAACTTCTATGCAGATTACATCATGAGAAACACTGGACTGGAAGAAACACAAGCTGGAACCCAGATTTCTGGGAGAAATATCAATCACCTCAGATATGCAGATGACACCACCCTTATGGCAGAAAGTGAAGAGAAACTAAAAGCCTCTTGATGAAAGTGAAAGAGGAGAGTGAAAAAGTTGGTTTAAAGCTCAACATTCAGAAAACGAAGATCATGGCATCCTGTCCCATCACTTCATGGGAAATAGATGGGGAAACAGTGGGAACAGTGTCAGACTTTATTTTGGGGGGGCTCCACAATCACTGGAGATGGTGACTGCAGCCATGAAATTAAAAGACGCTTACTCCTTGGAAGAAAAATTATATGACTAACCTAGATAGCATATTCAAAAGCAGAGACATTACTTTGCCGACTAAGGTCCGTCTAGTCAAGGCTATGGTTTTTCCTGTGGTCATGTATGGATGTGAGAGTTGGACTGTGAAGAAGGCTGAGCGCCGAAGAATTGATACTTTTGAAGTGTGGTGTTGGAGAAGACTCTTGAGAGTCCCTTCAAGGAGATCCAACCAGTCCATTCTGAAGGAGATCAACCCTGGGATTTCTTTGGAAGGAATGATGCTAAAGCTGAAACTCCAGTACTTTGGCCACCTCATGCGAAGAGTTGACTCATTGAAAAAGACCCTGATGCTGGGAGGGATTGCGGGCAGGAGGAGAAGCGGATAACCGAGGATGAGATGGCTGGATGGCATCACGGACTCGATGGACGTGAGTCTGAGTGAACTCCGGGAGATGGTGATGGACAGGGAGGCCTGGCGTGCTGGGATTCATGGGGTCGCAAAGAGTCGGACACGACTGAGTGACTGAACTGAACTGAATTTACTTTGATTCATGGAACATAAGATTCCAGGTTCCTATACAATGTTGTTCTTTACAACATTGGACTTACTTTCATCACCAGTCACATCGACAACTAGGCGTTGTTTTTGCTTTGGCTTAGCCTCTTCATTATTTCTGGCACTATTTGTCCATTCTTCTCCAGTAGCATATTGGGCACATACTGTCCTGGGAAATTCATCTTTCAGTGTCATATCTTTTTGCCTTTTCATACTGTTCATGGGGTTCACAAGGCAAGAATACTGAAGTGATTTGCCATACCCTTCTCCAGTGGACCATGTTCTGTCAGAACTCTCCACTATGACCCATCCATCTTGAGTGGCCCTACATGGCATAGCTTATAATTTCTCTAAGTTAGACAAGGCTGTGATCCAAGTGATCAGTTTGGGTAGTTTTTTGTAATTGTGGTTTCCATTCTGTCTGCCCGCTAATGGATAAGGATAAGAGGCCCGTGGAAGCTTCCTGATGGGAGGGACTGACTGTGAGGGGAATCTGGGTCTTGCTCTGGTGGGTGGGGTCATGCTCAGGAAATCTTTAATCCAGTTTTCTGTTGATGGGTGGGGCTGTGTTCCCTCCCTGTGGTTTTGTGTGAGGCCATACTATGGTAGGAGTAATGGCAGTAATGGTGACCTCCTTCAAAAGGACTTATCCAGAACTGTTGTATTTAGTGCCCCTGACCCCACGGCAGAGCACTGTAAACCCATACCTCCACTGGAGACTCCTGGACACTCACAGGCAAGTCTGGGTCAGTGTCTTTTGGGGTCTCTGCTGCTTTTTCCTAGGTCCTGGTGTAAACAAGTTTTTGTTTGTGCCCTCCAAGAGTCCATTTCCTCAGTCCTATGGAAGTTCTATAATCAAATTCCAGTGGCCTTCAGAAAGCCAAATTCCCTGGGGATTCTCAATGTCTTTGCCAAATCCACAGGTTGGGAAATCTGTTGTGGGCCCTAGAACTTTCGCAACAGTGCAAGAAATTCTTTGGTATAATTGCTCTCCAGTTTGTGAGTTGTCTGCTCAGTGGCTCTGTGGTGGGGCTCACATGCTGTTCCTCTCAGGTCTGCTGCAGGCAGAGCCCCTGTCCCTGCGGCAGGCCACTGCTGGCCTGTGCCTCTGCAGGAAACACTCAACACTCGAAGGCAGGTCTGGCTTAGTCTCTTATAGGTTCCCTGCATCCTGGTGCATACAAGGTGTTTTTTGAGCCCTCTGAGCATCTCTGGTGGCTATGGGGTTCAATTCTAAATGCAGTTCTGCCCCTCCTACCATCTTGTTGGGGCTTTTCCTTTGCCCTTGGATGTGGGGTATCTTTTGGTGGGATCCAACATTCTCCTGTCAATGGTTTTTCAGCAGTTAGGTGCAGTTTTGGAGTTCTCACAGGAGAAGATGAGTGCATGTCCTTCTATTCTGCCATCTTGTAGTCAATGATTCCAAATTGGGAAAGGAGTACGTCAAGGCTGTATATTGTCACCTTGCTTATTTAACGTAAATGAAGAGTACATCATGTGAAATGCCAGACTGGATGAAGCACAAGCTGGAATCAAGATTTCAGGGAGAAATATCAATAACCTCAGATATGTAGGTGACAACACCCTAATGGCAGAAAGTGAAGAGTAACTAAAGAGCCTCTTGATGAAAGTGAAAGAGGAGAGTGAAAAAGTTGGCCTAAAACTGGACATTCAAAAAATGAAGATCATGGTATCTGGTCCCATCACTTCATGGCAAATAGATAGGGAAACAATGGAAACTATGACAGACTTTCTTTTCTTGGGCTCCAAAAATCACTGCAGATGGTGACTGCAGCCATGAAATTAAAAGATGCTTGCTCCTTGGAAGAAAAGTTATGACCAACCTAGACAGCATGTTAAAAAGCAGAGACATTAATTTACTGACAAAGGTCCATCTAGTCAAGGCTATGGTTTTTCCAGTAGTCATGTATGGATGTGAGAGTGGGACTATAAAGAAAACTGAGCACTGAAGAATTGATGCTTTTGAACTGTGGTGTTGGAGAAAACTCTTCAGAGTCCCTTGGACTGCAAGGAGATCAAACCAGTCAATCCTTAAGGAAATCAGTCCTGAATATTCATTGGAAGGACTGATGCTGAAGCTGAAGTTCCAATACTTTGGCCACCTGATGTGAAGAACTGACTCATTAAAAAAGACCCTGATGCTGGGCAAGATTTAAAGCAAGGGGAAAAGGGGACAACAGAGGATGAGATGGTTGGATGGCATTACCAACTCAATGGACATGAATTTGAGCAAGCTCCAGGAGTTGGTGGTGGACAGGGAAGCCTGGTGTGTTGCAGTCTACGAGGTCGCAAAGAGTCGGACATGACTGAGTGATTGAACAGAACTGATTTTGTCATTTGGGGCATCCCTGATGGCTCACTGGTAAAGAATCCTACAATGCAGGAGACATGGGTTCAACCCTTGGGTTGGGAAGATTCCCTGGAGAAGGAAACGGCAACCCACTCCAATATTCTTGTCTGGGAATTCCCATGGGCAGAGGAGCCTGGTGGGCTACAGCCCATGGGATCTCAAAAGAGTTGGACATGCCTTAGCAGCTAAACAACAATAACAATTTTATCACTTAGATCTGAACCTTCTTATGAATTTTACTATTATGTATTCGAAACAGTCTCTCTTTGCCCCTTATAGGATAAGTTCAATTAGATATTCCAGACCTTCATTCCAAACCTTACTGTTTGCCCAACATTGGGATTCAAAGAAGAAAAAGACAAATTCCTCTTCCTTGGTGTGATATTTGTTGACTGGGAGTGAGAGGGATGTATGTCAGAACCTCCAGGGTTGCAGGAGGGAGGGAAAACAGGTATAACTTAAAGTATATTAAGTTACACAATATCATTTTTCATTTGGACAAAAATATATTATTTCATAATGTGAACAACAGAAATTAAAGCTTGAATAATAATTTGGGACTAGTAAGTATATGCAGATGTTGCAAAGAGTCTCAGAATTAAGAATAGCTTTGAGGGCTAAAGTCCTGATGTTTATTAAAGAGAACATGGATTTTTTAAAAGTTGAGAAATGCTGCTCAGGCTGGTTACAGGGCATGATATGTACAGAAAATGTGGAATTGTTGCATTGTAAGTTTGAAAATAGTGGTGCTTAAACAAAGAGTGTCCTAGGACATAGGGAGTAAGGACAGGTAGGCGGAGTTTGGAGGAGATCCCAGAAGTTAGGGACATTTTAACTGACTTTTGAAGGATAGGTAGAAATTTAACAAATGGAGAAGAAAACACGACCTACAGACTGAGGAAACACCGTGTCCAAAGGCTCAGAGACACAAAGGAGAAGGTATACTCAAAAGTTGTAAGTAACACAGGATGGTTTGGACAGAGTTGAAAGAAGTAGAATAAAAAGATTGTGAAAGTATTAAATGGCATACTCGGAGTTTTTTATTCTGAAGACCAGTGGCTCTCAATCTTAGTTCTTCATCAGGACCATGTATACAGTTTTTTAAAATAGTTTTATTGAGATGTACTTACATAAAATAAACTGCACTTTAAGTGTGTGTAATTTGATAGGTTTTGACATATGTTTACATCCATGAAATCATCACCACAGTCAGGATTATGAACATCTCTATCACCCCACATTTCCTTATATCCCTTTGTAATTCCTCCCCTGCACCCTTTCTTCCTCCCTTCATCTCTAGGCAACTGCTGATCTGCCTCTGTCACTATAGATTAGTTTGTGTTTATTAGAGTTTTATGTAAATGGAATCATACAGCATGTATCCTTTGTTTGTTTGGCTTCTTTTACTAAACAAAATTATTTTGAGATTCATTCATATTGTAGTGTGTATCAGTAGTTTAGTTCTTTTATTCATGAGTGGTTTTCCATTTTATGGATATACCCTAATTTGTCTGATTTACCTGTTGATGGACATTGGGGTTGTTTCCAGTTTTGGCTTTTACTAATAAAACTTCTGTGAACATTCAACTACAAGTCTTTGTATGACTATATGCCTTTAACATGGTAAATGTATGTTTAACATTTTAAGAAACCGCCAAACTGTTTTCCAAAATGGCTGTAATGTTTTACTTTCCCACCAGCAGCAAATGAGAGTTCCAGTTATGCCACATCCTCACCAATACCTGGTGTTGTCAGATTTTAAATTTTAGGCATTCTAAAAGATACGGTTTTAATTTACATTGTGGTTTTAATTTGCATATCCCTAATAAGTAAAGATTAGCTGACTCAATGGACATGAGTTTGAGCAAACTCTGGGAAATAGTGAAAGACAGTGAAGCCTGGCATGCTGCAGTCCATGCATGGGATTGCAAAGAGCTGGACACAACTGATCAACACAACTGAACAACAATAACTAAAGATAGTGAATATTATTTCATGTGCTCATTTACCATCTGTATGTCTTCTTTAATGAAATAGTTATTTAGATCTTCTGTTTGTATTTGTACTGGACTGTTTGTTTTCATATTATTCAGTTCTGAGAATTATTTATGTAGTCTGGATATAGGTCCTTTATTTGATGTATTATTTGCAACTATCTTCTTTGTGGCTTGTCTTTTCACTCTCTTAACAGTATTTTCAAAAAATTCTTAATTTTGATGGAGTCCAATTGATCAATTATCATCTTTTGTGGAGCAATTTGTGTAGCTTTATGTTTATTTCAATACTAATTCCTGGGTCTCTTTCCTCAAGATCCTCAGTAAGTCTAGAGAGAGGCTTGGACAGTTGAGTGTGAATAAAACATTAAAAGTGATTTTGATGTGCAGCTACTGGTAACAATACTGCATAAAAAACGGTGAGCTGTCCTATGTATTTGAATGCTAGGGATCTTGTTTAGGTATTTCCTTATAGTTCATCTTGTTCCAGAAGGATTTCATGATCGTCTTACAAGGATCCAAGATAACATATATTGAAAGTAGATAGAAAAATTTAAAAAAGGTAGGACATAAACTGGAGCCACTAATGGCACTAAAAATTCATACTTTATTGATCTACACATTGCTTCTAACTTTTCCAGCAATTCAATGTGTATAAGATACAAACAAGCCAATTGCTTAAGGGACATGCTAGTGTTAAGATTAGACATAAATGTCTCCTGAGGAAACTTATAAAAAGGGAAGAACAGTGTTCTGGGTGAGTTTCAAAGGGCGGTTTATTATAATAGTTCAGTACTGGCTGATTGCATTATGATTAGGTACAATTCAGTAAAAACCAATCTTTCAGGGAACCGTTAAAATAGATACCAGCCCTCTAACGATCTAAACTGATGCAAAATGACCAAGCTTTTGCTTTCTGGCTCAAACATCTGAGATGAAAAAGTTGCTTTTGCCAAGTGGTGTGGAGTTCTAGAAATAAAAATGGTTTATTTAAATTGTAATGAATAAAAGATGCAAGAGTATATATTAGACTCTCTGGATTAGAAGGAATGATGAATGATTTTTCTTTTAGGAAATGACTTGTGCTTTCTCTCAAATAAGTTTTTTATAAATATTGCTTGGAGGCTGGGAAGATGAGCCCAAAATTATGCTCCCTGTTTCTCTATGCTGCTTGTTGAATAAAGACCTACATGTTAAGACAGACAATTGAGTTGGGGGTTAGCTTCCCTTTGCAAAGGCTGTTATCTAACAACCATCTCACTTCTGCCAGAATTGAAGGAATCTCATAAATAGGGCCAAGAACCCACTGGAGGTTTGTTTTTTTTCTTTTTTTGAAGATTTATTAATTTTATGTTTTAGCTGTGGTGGGTCTTTGCTGCTTCACACAGCTTTCTCTAGCTGCAACGAGCAGGTGCTGCTCTTCATTTGCTGTGTGGGCTTCTCATTGCAGTAGCTTCTATTGTGGAGCACAGGTTCTAGGTACGTGAGCTTTAACAGTTGCAGCACATGGACTCAGTAGTTGTGGCTCGTGGGCTCTAGAGTGCTGGCTCAGTAGCTGTGGCATAGGGACTTTATTGCTCTGTGGTATGTTGGATCTTCCTGGACCAGGTATCGAATTGGTGTCCTCTGCTTTGCAAGGTGAATTCTTAACTACTGGACCAGAAAAGAAACCTCCATTGGCGGTTTTAAAGCATGGAATTGATGTGTCCTGTATGGATATTTTAGAAAGATGATGTTGGTAGCATTGTGGAGAATGGGCACTGAAATGGGCAGAGAAGCTAGGGAGCCAGGATACTGTTGGAAGAGTGTAGGTAAATGATAGTAAGGGACTTGCTCTGAGATGATTGTAGTGGAAGTTGAAAGGTAGGGATTAAAGAGTGATTTCAGAGATAGAAGCAATTGATGGAGTTGATATCATCCTCATATCTCTGATATGAGGTTGAGGGAGAAGAGGAGTTAAAAATGACTATAAAATTATTTTATATTGGCCAGCTAGGAGGAAGATAGTATGACTAACTGCAATTTAGAACAAAGAGGGAAGAACAGGTTTGCAGAAAAGATCATGAATTTGGCTTTTGACACTTGGAGGTTGTGTGCTTGAATTATCCAGGTGAAAATAGCAGTAGACTGTTTTGAGATCTGGAGCTCAAAAGAGAGGGGTGACTGGAGATAAAGATTTGAAGACATCAACACACAGGTAGGTGGTAGTTGAAATTTTGGGAATAGATCAGATAACATGGTGAGATTTTATAGAGGGGAAAGAGAAGAGGTTATAACACTGAGAATAGAAAGTTAAGAAATAAGACATTATCTAAAATATTCTTCAATAAGGATGAAAGAAAAAAAGGTTTTCTCTGTGGCTGTTCCTTCATTTTACATTGATGACCTTGTTCCATTGGTTCTCAGCCTGATTTTGAACATTTTATGTCATAAAAAACTTTTGTTATTGGATTTTGTGGCCCTCGAATGTTATTTCTATAATACTTTTTTGCCGTCTGTAATTTCTGATCTACCATTTCATGGACCTTACTGATCTCATCTAAAATTATGTCTGCTTTGTTTTATGTTTGGCCATGATATATTTTTCTTAGAGTAGGAGGTCTTTTTGAATTTGAGGTTCAATTTTTCCATGACTTCTAGTATGATATTTTATGTAGTTGCTAGACTACACAGAGAGTTATTTCATATATGATTCTCTATACCATTATTTTCTTTTTTTATTGAAGTATAATTGCTTTAATGGTGTGTTAGTTTCTGCTGCACAACAAAGTGAATCAGCTGTGTGTATATATATCCCATCCCTCTTCAGCTTCCCTGCCATCCCCACCCCATACCATTATTTTCAAACAGTGTTCACATTTTAAAAAATCTACAAACAATAAATCCTGCAGAGGGTGTGGAGGAAAGGGAACCCTCTTGCACTGTTGGTGGGAATGTAAATTGATTTACAGCCATTATGAAGACATGATGGAGATTCCTTAAAAAGTCAGGAATAAAACCACTATATGACCCAGCAATCCCACTGCTAGGCATATACCCTGAGGAAACAAAAATTGAAAAAGACACGTGTACCCCAGTGCTCAATGCAGCACTATTTACAATAACTAGAACATGGAAGCAACCTAAATGTCCATTGACAGATGAATGGATAAAGAAATGGTACATATATACAATGGAATATTACTCAGCCATAAAAAGAACATATTTGAGCAACTTCTAACAAGATGGATGAACCTAGAGTCTATTATACAAAGTGAAATAAGTCAGAAAGAGAAAAATATCATATACTAGTGCATATATATGGAATCTAGAAAGATGGTACTCATGAAATTATTTGCAGGGTATTTACTGGAGAAGGAAATGGCAACCTACTCTGGTGTTCTTGCCTGGAGAATCCCAGGGACGGGGGAGCCTGGTGGCCTGCCGTCTATGGGGTCACACAGAATCGGACACGACTGAAGCAACTTAGCAGCAGCAGCAGCATGGAGACGCAGACATAGAGAAAAGACTTACGGATATGGGGGGCGGGGAGGAAGGAGAGGGTGGTATGTATGAAGAAAGTAACATGGAAACTTACATTGCCATATGTTAAACAGATAGCCAATGGGAATTTGCTATATGACTCAGGGAACTCAAACTGGGGCTATGTAACAACCTAGAGGGGTGAGATGGGGAGAGAGGTGGGAGGGAGGTTTAAGATGGAGGGGATATATGTATACCTATGGTTGATTCATGTTGATGTTTGGCAGAAATCAGCACAATTCTGTAAAGCAATTATCCTTCAATTAAAAAATAAATCAATTTAAAATTAAAAAAAGAATATGAACATAAAAAACCTTATTGTAGTATACTTGATTTACGTTGTTGTGTTAGTTTCTGCTATACAGCAAAGTGAATCAGTTATAAATATACATATGTCCACTTTTTATAGATTCTTTTCCCATACAGGCCGTTACAGAGTATTTTTCTAAGCTATTTATATTGGAGTGGGTGGTTTAGTGGTAGAATCATGCAGGAGGCCGGGTTCATTTCCCAGCCCATGCAGCCACAGTGTCCCCTTTTTAGGGCTTCCCTTGTGGCTCAGCTAGTAAAGAATCTGCCTATAGTGCAGAAGACCTGGGTTCAATCCCTGGGTTGGGAAGATCCCCTGGAGAAGGGAAAGGCTATCCACTCCAGTTTTCTGGCCTGGAGAATTCCATGGACCAGCCCATGGGGTCCCAAAGAGTTGGACACAACTGAGCAACTTTCAGTATGGTATAGCCAATTAACAAATAATGTTGTGACAGTTTCAGGTGAAGAGAAAAGAAAGAGACCTGACCATATGTACACATACATCCATTCTCCTCCGAACACCCCTCCCATCCAGGCCCACGCAACATTAAGCAGAGCTTCATAAACTATAAGTAGGTCTTTGTCCACTATCCATTTTAAACAGAGCATTGTGCGCATGTCCATCCCAAACTCCCTCCCCCTGGCAATCATAAGTTTGTTCTCCACATTTGTGAGTCTCTGTTTTAAGGTCATTACAGAGTATTGAGTAGAGTTTCCTGTGCTATACAGTAGGTCCTTATTAGTTATTTTATGTATAGCAGTGTGTATATGCCAACCTCAATCTCCCAATTTATCCTTCGACAATGCTCACGTTTTAATAAAAATTTCCAACACCAAAAGAAAATTATGTGATTTTTACATTTTTTTCTCTCCCATAATAATGTTGAGCCAAATTGAATAATTATATTATGGTCATTCTTTTGGCAGTTTGATTTATCTCAAAAATATTTTTGTGTCAGTCCTGAAATTTCTCTAAGCCTTCTTATTCAACAGTCATTCATTTGCCTGTACATGTGAAAAGATCTCTCTTCTTCAATATCTTATACAAATACCTTTATGAATTATTTTATTGAAATTTATACATATGGAAAAGTAAAAAATTCTTAACTGCACAAAATTCTTAATGAATTTTTACGCAGAGAATGTATTCATGTCATCTCCACTTAAATCAAGAAATAAAGCACCACCAGCACCTAAGAAATCTCCACCTTGTACCCTTCCTGGTTCCTTTCCCTGCTTTCTAAATGGAATTCCTCTTCTAATGCAATAAATTAGTTTTGCCTTTTCTGAGAGTCATGTAAATGTTATCATACAACATATATTTCTTGCTCCTGGCTTCTTTCATTTGGCATAAGGCTGGTGAGATTCTCCATGTTATTGCATCTGTCATTTGTTTCTTTTTATTGCAATAGAGTATTCCATTTTATGAATATATCACAACTTAACTTTTCATTTTGCTCTTGATGGGCATTTGAATTTTTTCCAGTTAATGAATATTGTAGATAATGCTGCTATAAATACTGTAAATGTTTTTTGGTGCACACATGTATACATTTTACTGGGTACATATGCAGCAGTGAAATTATGTAAAGAAATGCAATGCTAATGGTTTCTCTGAAGATTCTTTTGAATATATATGCATCATATTATCTTTAAATAATGTGATAGTCTTCTCATTTTCCCTTTATTCTAATACTTATGCCTATTATATGTTTTTCTCTTGACTTACTGCTCTGACTTCAGAAAAATAATGAATCATTGTGGTGACAGTGAGCATCCCGTCACATCCTCAATCTGAGGGAAAAGATTTCAGTATCTCAAATTAAGTATGATGTTTGCAGTCTGTTGCGATACTATGTGTCATGTAACCATTGGAAAACTTTACTATATAATTGTAAGAGAATGAGAATGGAAAAGGAAAATAATATATGATAATGAGGAGAGGTGGGGGAAGGAGGAAAATAATTTTGAACTTTGTGAACTGAGGACCTTTGAACTCAGTAGCATCAAATATTAATCTTCATAAAGAACCAACTTTAGTTTTGATTTTCACCATTATAACTTTGTTTGCTGTTTCACTATAAATTAAGTTCCATTTTTATTATTTCCTTCCTTCTTTTAGATTGAATGAAATGAAATTACTGTTTGTAAAAGTAAAAAATCGTTGAATTTTTAAGTTTGTATTATTTCCCTAACTCTTACAATGATTTTCAGCCTTTCTTCTTTTCTAATATATCCATTTAAGGCTACAAATATGCTTCTAAGCACAGCTTAAGTTGTACCTTATTTTTAATATATTGTACTTTCATAATATGAAAAAAATATTTCTTTTAGTTCAAAATAGTTTCCAATTTTAAATGTGGTCTCTTCTTAGATCCATAGGTTATTTAGAAGTGTATTAGTTAATGTCCAAATACTTAGCAATTTTCTAATTTATTATTGATTTCCTAGCTTAATTCCACTGTAATTAGAGAACATGCATATATGATTTCAATCATTTGCATTTTTTTGACTCTGTGGTCCAATATATGACGAATTATGGCCATCATTTCATGTGCACTTAAAAAACTAATTATATTTTTAAATCTGTCAGACATTTTAGCTCTTATATCTCCATATAAACTTTACAGCACAATATCATTGCCCTTCTCTTGCAATCAACACAGTAGATACAGCCTTCAGAAGTTGCATGATTCTGAGCTTTCTTCTCCCAATAAGATTGCTCCGTTATTTTTATTATTATTTATTTATTTGTGGTTGCTCTGGGTCTTCATTGCTGCTTGCATGCTTTCTCTAGCTGTGGCAACCAGGGGCTATTCTTCCTTTTGGTGTGTGGGCTTCTCCTTGTGGGGCTTCTCTTTTTGTGGAGCATGGGCTCTATACATGTGGGCTCCAGTAGTTGCAGCATACAGGCTTAGAAGTTGTGGTGCAGGGGCTTAGTTGGCCCATAACATGTGGGATCCTTCCAGACCAGGGATTGAATCCATGTCCCCTCCATTGGCAGGCAGATTCTTAACCCCTGGACCACCAAGGAAGCCAAAGATTTCCCCATTATTAGCATTTCTACTGTTTCTCCCACATAATTCTATGTGCCCCTGTGTATTCGAATCCCTTACACAGAACTAGTTACCCATAAGTAACATTTCTTTTCCCCCCAAATTTAGAGAGATGAATTATGGTAAAGACTATACTAATAGCCATTTCATGAAAAATTCATGAAAATTATTAAATAAATATTTCATAGAATCAGAAATTCACAGTGGTTAACTAAATCATTCTTCCAAAAATTCTTCTGATGCTGAAAAAACCTCTGCAACTTTTCTGTTAATAAGTAGTAGGGGCATGGCAAATGTTGAATCAATGAGTCCCACTAAAGGGTTATCCAACCTATAGGACTGCCACAGTCACCTCTCCCAGAAAGGCCATTGTTTCTGAGGACATCACTGACTGTTAGAAAGCACTTCCTTGGGCTGCAATGATACCTGATTCCCTAAAGTTTCTGTCTGTTGGATTAGAAACAATCTAATGCTAATATGATAGCCCTTCAAGTCCATGTATCCTTGAAAGTTTTTCTTTGAAGCTCAGCATCACTAGTTCCTTCCATAATTTCTTGTGTTATTCAACATGGCTTATTCCCCTTTCGGAGGATTAAACTGGCAGAACCCCATAAAGAGAGAGGCCAGGGCCTAGTGTTTACCACCCTAGCTGCACATTAAAATCAACTGAGTAGTTTCTCAGAAAATAATGATACCCATATCCCATCCTCAGAGATTTTTGATTCAGTTGATCTGGAGTAGCCAGACATCAGTATTTTTTAAACACCCAAGTGATTGAAGACTTAGTATTTTAAATATGTCATTTCTGTCTAATTTGATCTATAGATTCAAATGCAACCTCCATCAAAATCTTAGCAGACATTTATTTTAGAAATTGACGAACTGATTTCAAAATTTGTAAGGAAATGTGGAGAGTCTAGAATAGCCAAAACAGTTTTGAAATAAAAAAGAACAAAGTTGGAGACTTTATACAATATAACTTTAAGACTTAAAGATATTGGTGTCAGAATAGTCGAGTAATTCAATGGAATAGAACAGAGACTTCAGAATAGGTCTACACATATATGGTCCATTGATTTTCAACAAAGATATAAGACAATTCAGTGAAGGAATTATAGTTCAGGGTTTTTTTTTTTTTTTTAATTGTGCTGGAACAATAGAATATTTATATGCCAAAAAAAAAAATGAACTTCCTATCTCTTACCATATAAAACCTTAACTCAAAAGTCCAAACTATAAAACATAAAACTATGAAACTTTTATAAGTAAGATTAGAAAAAAGTCATAATAACTTTGGGTTAGACAAAGATTCCTTAGATGTCACAACCAAAAGGATTATTCATTTTAAATTTTTGATAAATTGGACTTCATAAAATTTAAAACTGCTCTTCAAAAGACACTGTGAAGAGAATGAGAAGACAAGCCACAGACAGGGAGAAAATATTTACAAATCACATATCAGATAAAGGACTTGTATACAGAATGCATAAAGAACGCTTGAAACTCAATAAGAATGCACACACAAAAATATGGACAAAAGATATGAACAGACATTTCACCCGGGGAAGATATTCAGATGGAAAATAAACACATGAAATATTCTCAAAATCATTTATCTTGAGGGAAATACAAATTAAAACCACAGTGATATACCTATATGTCCACTAGACTGTTTAAAATACAAAACACTTAGAGAAGGAAATGGCAACCCACTCCAGTATTCTTGCCTGGAGAATCCTATGGACATGGGAGCCTGGCAGGCTACAGTCCATGTGGTTGCAAGAGTCTGACACGACTTAGCAACTAAACCACCACAACCATAACAAAAGCTGGAGAGGATATAGAAAAACTAGGACTCTCATAACAGTGCTGGTGAAAATGCAAAATGTTGCAGCCATTTTTTGGGCAACTTCTTAAAAAGTTAGGGTGGGATGATTTGGGAGAATGGCATTCTAACATGTATACTATCATGTAAGAATTGAATCGCCAGTCTATGTCTGACGCAGGATGCAGCATGCTTGGGGCTGGTGCATGGGGATGACCCAGAGAGATGTTATGGGGAGGGAGGTGGGAGGGGGGTTCATGTTTGGGAACGCATGTAAGAATTAAAGATATTAAAATTTAAAAAATAAAAAACTAAAAAAATAAATAAATAAAGAGTTCACTAAAAGCAATGAAAAAAAAAAAAGTTAAGCCATATACCTACCTACATATGTACACTCAACTTCTGGATATTAACCTGAGGTAAATGAAAACATATATCCACACAAAGGCTTGAACATAAATGTTTATAGCAGCTTTATTTATAGTAACTAAAAATTAGAAACAACCCAAATGTCCATCAACAGGTGAATGGATAAATGTGTTACATGTATGTACAACACAATAATACTCAGCAATAAAAAGAATGAACTAATGATAGAAACAACAGAAATGAATTCAAAATAATCATGTCGAGTGAAAAAGTCCAGGCAGAAAAACACATACTTTATCATCCCATTTATATAGAATTCTGGAGAGCCCATAATAATCTATAGTGATAGCAAACATTACTTGTTGTCTGACGATGGGGTGGAGGTGGGATGAAGCATAGTATCACAAAGGCACATAAGGAAACTTTGAGGGGGGAGGTGTTTCAGTTCAGTCACTCAGTCATGTCCGACTCTTTGTGACCCCAAGGACTGTGGAACGCCAGGTCTCCCTGTCCATCTGGACTGTGGAATGCCAGGTCTCTCTGTCCATCCCGGAGTTTACTCAAACTTATATCCATTGAGTTGGTGATGCCATCCAACCATCTCATCCTCTGTCATCCCCTTCTCTTCCTGCCTTCTATCTTTCCCAGCATCAGGATCTTTTCCAATGAGTCAGTTCTCTGCATCAGGTGGGCCAAAGTATTGGAGTTTCAGCTTCAGCATCAGTCCTTCCAATGAATATTCAAGACTGATTTCCTTAAGGATGAACTGGTTGGATATCCTTGCAGTCCAAGGGACTCTCAAGAGTCTTCTCCAACACCATAGTTCAAAACCATCAATTCTTCAGCCCTCTGCTCTGTCTGGGGCTGGGTGTGTTTGATAGCAGAATGTTCTGTTTCATAAACTTTATCCTGCTGCTTTTCCCTCCAGCTCCCATAGTCGACCCCACTGGCCTCAAACTCACTCTCCTCCCACCTCAGAAAATGCTTACACACCCTTCCCAACTCCTTAATCTCAAGGTTTCAGCTGAAAGGTTATTTCTTCAGGAAAGCCTTCCATTTCCTTCCCAACCACACTGTCTTTCCTGTTCAATAATTGGGATTTATGTAGTCCTATTTTAAATATCTACCTCCAGATTATAAACTTCTTTTGGACAAGGATTTGCCTATCTTCTTTACAATATCATTGTATCCTCCTTGTCTAATAAATGCCCAGCATTTAGCTCTTCCCATGCATATCTGCTTGAAGCCTTAGTCTAGTTCAGGACTCTTCCTTTTTAGCTAAGCAGTTCTTTCAATTTTCCATTTTTTTTTTACTCACCATGTCCCCACCCTACCCCACCCTAACATGAGCCCCAAGAGAAATCTGGGTTAGAAGAGGAATCTGAATGACAAATATAGTACTGGAATCAGAGAAACCATGCCCTTCTGGTGACTCAGCCTTTGTTTCTCAGCCCAAACATTTCCTTCAGGCTCTTCTATTAGGTCAAATTTTCTCTCCAAGAGGCCTCTTGGTCCTTCCCCCAAACACCTGCATCCCTTCCCTAGTGCATATGCTCCATCAGTACAATCAGCGTTGTAAAGAGGCCATTTCTGGAGGCTGTAGTGTAGTGCTTGCAGCTTTCTTCACCTCCCAACCCATTTATAATATTTGAATCCACACTTTCTTTTTAACTACTTGCCAAATCTGCTGATCGCCTGGTTGCTAATAATTCAAAATCACTTAAGTCTGAAAATCTTAAATATTCTTCAAAACCCAGTTGACATTTTGGTGTTCTAGGATCACCCAGAGGTCAAGAAGTCATCACTCTTGGAATCACACATTGGCCCCTGGCTAGCCCTGAAAACCCTATTATTTATAACTATTTTTATACTTTTGGGAGGAAAACAATTTTTATGTTATTCCTCTATTATGGAGATGATAGGATTAGTTTTTTAGTTTAGTTTAGTTCAGTTGCTCAGTCATGTCCGACTCTTTGCGACCCCATGAATCCCAGCACGCCAGGCCTCCCTGTCCATCACCAACTCCCAGGGTTCAATCAGACTCACGTCCATCGAGTCCATGATGCCATCCAGCCATCTCATCCTTGGTCATCCCCTTCTCCTCCTGCCTCCAATCCCTCCCAGCATCAGAGTCTTTTCCAATGAGTCAACTCTTCGCATGAGGTGGCCAAAGTACTGGAGCTTCAGCTTTAGCATCATTCCTTCCAAAGAAATCCCAGGCTTGATCTCCTTCAGAATGGACTGGTTGGATCTCCTTGCAGTCCAAGGGACTCTCAAGAGTCTTCTCCAACACTACAGTTCAAAAGCATCAATTCTTCGGCGCTCAGCCTTCTTCACAGTCCAACTCTCACATCCATACATGATCATAGGAAAAACCATAGCCTTGACTAGGCAGACCTTAGTCAGCAAAGTAATGTCCCTGCTTTTTAATATGCTATCTAGGTTGGTCATAACTTTTCTTACAAGGAGTAAGTGTCTTTTAATTTCATGGCTGTAATCAGCCTCTGCAGTGATTTTGGAGCCCCCCCAAATAAAGTCTGACACTGTTTCCACTGTTTCCCCATCTATTTCCCATGAAGTGATGGGACCAGATGCCATGATCTTCTTTTTCTGAACGTTGAGCTTTAAGCCAACTTTTTCACTCTCCTCTTTCACTTTCATCAAGAGGCTTTTTAGCTCCTCTTCACTTTCTGCCATAAGGGTGGTGTCATCTGCATATCTGAGGTGCTTGATATTTCTCCTGGCAATCTAGATTCCAGCTTGTGTTTCTTCCAGTCCAGCATTTCTCATGATGTACTCTGCATAGAAGTTAAATAAGCAGGATGACAATATACAGCCTTGATGTACTCCTTTTCTTACTGGAACCAGTCTGTTGTTCCATGTCCAGTTCTAACTGTTGCTTCCTGACCTGCATATAGGTTTCTCAAGAGGCAGGTCAGGTGGTCTGGTATTCCCATCTCTCTCAGAATTTTCCACAGTTTCTTGTGATCCACACAGTCAAAGGCTTTGGCATAGTCAATAAAGCAGAAATAGATGTTTTTCTGGAATTCTCTTGCTTTTTCCATGATCCAGAAGATGTTGGCAATTTGATCTCTGGTTCCTCTGCCTTTTCTAAAACCAGCTTGAACATCAGAAAGTTCATGGTTCACGTATTGCTGAAGCCTGGCTTGGAGAATTTTGAGCATTACTTTACTAGTGTGTGAGATGAGTGTAATTGTGCGGTAGTTTGAGCTTTCTTTGGCATTACCTTTCTTTGGGATTGGAATGAAAACTGACCTTTTCCAGTCCTGTGGCCACTGCTGAGTTGTCCAAATGTGCTGGCATATTGAGTGCAGCACTTTCACAGCATCATCTTTCAGGATTTGAAACAGCTCAACTGGAATTTCGTCACCTCCGCTAGCTTTGTTCGTAATGATGCTTTCTAAGGCCCACTTGACTTCACGTTCCAGGATGTCTGGCTCCAGATGAGTGATCATACCATCGTGGTTATCTTGGTTGTGAAGATCTTTTTTTTACAGTTCTTCTGTGTATTCTTGCCACCTCTTCTTAATATCGTCTGCTTCTGTTAGGTCCAGACCATTTCTGTCCTTTATCGAGCCCATTTTTGCATGAAACATTCCCTTGGTATCTCTAATTTTCTTGAAGAGATCTCTAGTCTTTCCCATTCTGTTATTTTCCTCTATTTCTTTGCATTGATCGCTGAGGAAGGCTTTCTTATCTCTTCTTAATATTCTTTGGAACTCTGCATTCAGATGCTTATATCTTTCCTTTTCTCCTTTGCTTTTCGCTTCTCTTCTTTTCACAGCTATTTGTAAGGCCTCCTCAGACAGCCATTTTGCCTTTTTGCATTTCTTTTCCATGGGGATGGTCTTGATCCCTATCTCCTGTACGATGTCATGAACCTCATTCCATAGTTCATCAGGCACTCTATCAGATCTAGGCCCTTAAATCTTTTCTCCCTTCCACAGTATAATCATAAGGGATTTGATTTAGGTCATACCTGAATGGTCTAGTGGTTTTCCCTACTTTCTTCAATTTAAGTCTGAATTTGGTAATAAGGAGTTCATGATCTGAGCCACAGTCACCCCACGCCCGAGGCCAAGGGCGGCGGCTGGGAGGAGCCACCCTGCACTGAAGCCAGGGGCGGCGGCCAGGAAGAGCCAGCCCACGTCCAAGGATTAGTTTTACATGGAGCCAAAAATTAAAAAATTCTCAGAGTGATTGCTTATGTATGGAGTTTCCTTTTGGGATGATGAAAATGTTTTGGAACTTGGTAGAGGTTTATGTTATATGAATTTTATATAAATAAAAAATATGTTTTAACCTCAATAAAAAATAACAATAATTCCCAGGAAGATAGATTTTCTCACACAAGGAAAAAATTTCGGTCAGTCATCACTGAGGTCATAGAATTCCCTGTAGATGTGGCCAGCTATACCCCTCTGCCTCCCACCATCACATTGTCCCCTATAGCATTTGAAGCCAGCTGTATATTATCTACTGAAAATATTCCATTTTAAAAAACAACTTATAGCAGCAAATTGTTGGCATAGAGGAATAGCTGTAATGGAAGCAAACAAAAGTAACTCCTGACTGATCTCAGAATATATCCTTTATAAGAATGTTTTCTACATAATTTCATTAATCAAATACTTTTTTCATGTCAAACTTAAGAATATATGAGATATATTTTGGGTCCATGTATTTTTAGTCACACCAAATTAACAATATGTGTGTTTTTGATGAATTTCAACTGCTATACTGTTCTCACTGTGAATGAATTCACTTAGTCAATAAATAATTTTGGAGAACTTTCTATGTGTCAGTCAAAGTATTAGGTGCTAGGAATAAAGACATGAATAAAACATACACCTACCCAAAATTTATGGTCAAATAATCACATTAATTATGTAGATTATCATGTTTCAAATATAGAAAGCTATATCAGAAGACAAAGGTGAGCTTCAGGGCATTAAGAGTCATTGTCATGTTCACTGCCTTCTCCTAAGAATATATAATAGGTCTAGCACATCAAAGAAACTCATCAAATGTTTTTTGATAAATGAATGAGGCTTCACACAATTATACACTATTTTCACTGTTTTATGTGGTTCTTCTATAGTACAGCATGACTCAAACCAGAAATGACTAATTTATTGCCTATAACTTGAAAAGGGTAATTAATGCTTTCTTTCTCACCATTCTCAATGTGCAGATATCATTTTCATGTCAAATCTTCAGGCTGTCTGCTTTTAATTCATTTATCCTGTTCACATAAGTGGGCTGAGGACCATGGAAAATTCCTTACAGAAAAAAAGCATCCATCCTCCTCCCCATTCCCCTTACTCCCTTCAGTCACCAAATCTTCTCTGTTCTCTGAAGATTCTGACATCCATACCAGCCTCTCTTCTCTGCCAAGGCGCTTGGACTTAGTGGTTTAGCTCTGGGCTGATTGCCCTGATTGGGTTCATAACGCTCCCACTCACAGGCATGGGGTCGCAAAAGAATCAGACACGACTTAGCAACTAAACAACAACAGCAAAACAAAGCAACTTTAACCTCAAGCCTTCCCTGAACCTGGGCCAGAAAGTGGTGGTGATCTTGAGATGGTCCTGAAGAACCAGGCTAAGACTTTCACTTTTATTTATTTGATGTATGTGTCTTTTTTTTTTTTATAACAGCTTTATTAAGGTATAATTGACATACAAACATTGAGCATATTTAACATGAATAATTGGGTAAGTTTTGACATACTACATTTGACTTCTAGAACCAATGTGTGTGTTTTTAAACAAGATTATTACTGTCCAGGAATTAGCAGCTAGGACCTAGCCCAAAACAAAATGAGTTTATACCATACATTGTAAGACAACAATCAACAATGGCAACAACATGCCTTTTCCAAGATTCCCAAAGCAGACCGAACCAACTGATTTCTCCTGGATCATTACCTCACCCACTCATCCCATACTTAGACTATGTATTAGGAAGACTAGAAGGAGGGAGAATTTCAGGCTTGTGAGTCATCCTCCCTTGGGGGAGAAGAGGGAATCTTCCCCTCCCACCCCAAACCAAGAGGGCAGAGGAAGAGCAGGAAAGGCCAGTAACAAGCATAGTATTAAGATACTGTGAGATAAAGCATTGAGGGGCCAGGTGGAAAGCTGTGAAACCATAAAGTTGGGGTGACACCTCCTACTTAAGGGATTCCTGCAGTGGGCAGGCCTTACCTTGGAAGAATTTACACATGTACCCTACAAGGAGGGCAGAATTGGACTGTCACACAGAAAGCATCTTCAGAACAACAAGGTTAACCAGAGAGAAGCAACAACCTGTCAAAAGAGAAAGATATCTTTATCCCAGTCACTTGCCTATCCTGCCCAACGCTGCGAAGCTCAACGTTGGAAGAGTGAAGGAAAAGACATCTCAGAACCAGGCCCCCTAATAATCAGGGTCCCAGCTCAGTTCTGTCTTGGGAGACAGGGAAATGAGATTTCACTTGACAGTGAGATTAAAGTCTTTAAATAGTAGAGTTTAATGATCAAAATAGGACTTCCCTTTAGCTCAAACAGTAAAGAATTTGCCTGAGATGCAGGAGACCAGGGTTTGATCCCTGGGTTGGAAAGATTCTCTGGAGAAGGGAATACTTTTCCACTCCAGTATTCTTGACTGGAGAATTCCATGGACAGAGAAGCCTGGTGGCCTAGAGTCCATGGAGTCTCAAAGAGTCAGACATCACTGAGCAACTAACACAAACACAATGATCAAAATCGGTGAGTGTGTGAGTGAAGATCTGGCTGGCACACGAAGCCCTCAAGCAGGACCACCAGCTTGGTGCAGCCTCCTAGGGACTCTGTGCTCAGAGTTTAAATGGTCTGTGGTCATCGTCTTGAAGTTCTTTAGTACTTTTACCTTCAGATTTGTGTTTTGTAAATGCAGTCTCTGATAGGGCAGTGAAACATGTATCCCATAGTCCATGCACAGCCCCACCTCCCACCACCTCCCTGGATGGATTTTCCATTGCCCACCACCCTGTTCTCTGATTTCCAGAGACATATCCAGCCTCCCCCTCACCGCCTCCTCCCAGTCGTGGCTGCTTCCCTTGACCCCTGTGGGGACCTGGGTGTAGACATAGAGAGGGTGGGGTCAGGTGGACATGGAAGTGACAGTCCCATCCTGGGGAAATATCATTACAGCATGTTGTTCAGGGACTTGGCAGAATGAGTCTCTAGCCCACCCCTGATGCAGGAATGTACTGTATCCAGGGGGTCTCTTGTCCACTGTGGGTTGGGGCAGTAGGCTGGTGGGAAGAGGAGACTTCCTCACCCCTGACTGGGAAGCAGTGCATTGGTGTAGTGGCTGATGGCTGCAGTTAGTGGGTAACAGGGGTCACCTCTCCACTGTGTGAAAGATTCTACATTCACTGCTCAAGGATCCCCATGCCTGAGACAGCACTACATTAAATACCAACTTTAAAGCTCTGTGACATGTTGAGAGAGAGAAAGTGGAAGAAAGGAGAAAGATTTATATTTTAGTCCCTTTAACAAAATATGTTTCCTGGCCCTACATTTTCATTTTGTCCCAGGCTCTGCCATTTTGTAGCTTGTACCACTCTCACACCTCCTTTCCTTGGGGAAGGATTAATTTCCTATTTGTGAGTGTCCTGCACCTGACCCACAACACCTGAAGATGTGACAACGCTTTCCAGTCAGCTTGCTACCTCCATATAGAAACAGATGTAAGTTCAGGGGCGGAAGCTTATGTAATATATGGGGCACTGCTTTAAAAAAATATAAATACAAAATCGCTGCATCCTTTCCTAGGACCTTGGAGGGGGCCTGTGCAAGGGAGGAGTCCTGAAATGCATGTTTCATTAGCTTTATGGTCACTCCACCCTGTGTGCATAGCATTATTGTTGTTGTTTTTGTGTTAGTAGCTCAGTCGTGTCCAACTCTTTGCAACCCCATGGACTGTAACCCACCAGGAGCCTCTGTCCATGGGTTTCTCCAGGCAACAATACTGGAATGGGTTGCCATTTCCTTCTCCAGCATACCCTCTGCCTACTCATGGGTTCGCTTTAAGAATCTAAAAGTTTCTTCAGAGTTACAAAACTCTTTCGCTTACCCTGAAACCCACAGATCACAAGCTAAGTAGTCATATGTTTTTGACAGGGCAAAGAGTAAACTTTTGTTAGGCCCTCATGACTGCAGTATTTTTTTTCCACTCTGCTTTTCTGAAACACAGGGCTCATTTGTGGCCTCTGTGTGAGGCCTCTTGTGCTGAACTATTCCTAGACTCTTTTCTTTATGAAAACTCTTTTCAATTAAATGATGCTGGGCTGATGAGTTCTGTTTATGATTTCATTCCACAAAGAAAAAAAAACTTCCTTTAATTGTTGCAGTCTCTCCTTAATTAGTTTGATCCCTATCTGAGAAGCTACATGGTTGTACACAAATTGAAAATACAAATAAATGTAATAACTGCTTTAAAAATAATAATATTAAAAATTATATGGAAATGTAACAATATATATACCCATATATATAAAATTACTGAAATGAGAGCATCCTTTATCTTTATAAAATTCTGTTGGAGATTCATTCCCTCCTCAACACCAGTTGTTTGTTCCTATCAACTTTTCCTAGAGAGGTAAAATATAGTAAAAATTTCAGCTTCTATCTTGGGGTAACTTAAGGAAGAACAAAATTTTGCTGCATTGTGGGAAAATGTTGTTTAAAGTCTGATTATCCATATTAGTCATCTAACCTGACAAAATTCACCAGATAATTGCCTTTCATTTCACGCTATATGGCACAGGTTGTAGCCAAAGTCTATAATGAAATGGCTGAACATAGATGTTGGAGATTAGTTTGTTGGTTCTTTCAATGACAGAATTTTTTGGCAAACAATTTCACCTGCTATTTGGAAATACAATTTATTAGGTTAGTTAAGGGGAAAAAACCTTAACCTCAGGTTGGTTGAAATTGATCTTACCTGTGAAGTTTCTTTGTTCAGGAGGCGGGCTCAATGAGTTAAAGAGTTTTGTGCTGCCTTTTGTTATAGTAACCAGCAACCCCTTATCTCAGAAGCTTGATCACAACAAGTATTTATATCTTCCTCACTCTACCTGCAGAATCCCATCAGCAGAGGGTCTGTGCATCATGGTGACTCAGGGACCAAATCTCAACATGTGTTTCTGTGATCACTACAATAGGAGAGAAGAGAAACATGAATAATGCACTGGCTCTCAAAGGACTTGCCTAGAAGTGAGAAATATCATTTTTACCCACAATTCATTGGCCAATCTAAATTACCTATCTATATCTAATGCTAAAGGACGTGGAAGTACAATCCTATCATATCTCTGGAAGACAAACCAGAATGTTTAGAACAACCCTAATGGCTAATCCCCTTTTGGCCACCAAATATTTAATTCACTCTATTTATGACATACAAAATATACTCACCCACTCCCTAAGGAAGAAAACCTCAAAATCCCATACAATTAAGGCATGAAGTACATAACCTGAGACCTTTGAGTAAGATGTGGTAGTTTCAAATCCTGATGCTACTTCTACCTGTACCTGTGAAATGTAATATATATATTTATAATGGTAGCATAGGAAAACAAGATAATTGTAATAAATATTCTCCTTGGGAGAAATGGCAAATACACAGCAAATAGGATTCTGCAGGAATTCTGAAATCCTGCTGGGGAGAATTTTTGAGGGCCACCTTCCTTAACGAATGTTATCTCATTACACCTTAATTTTGAGACACTTCTTTTGCTCACTGTTCTTTGTGGCCTCTGGCTACGCCTTTTGGAAGAGTCTTTCTTTTTCATTTTCCTCTTTGGTTGAATCTGAAACAGACGTTGAGGAATATGCCTCTTTCAGGACTAAGCAATTTTCTCACCCCAGTTTCTGATGGTGGACAATCAGAAGCCCAAGGGTTGTTTTAAATCTCAAAAAAATTACAGTCTCTTTTGGTCTAGGTAGGTGGCTCAAACACAGCTCTCCTAAAAATTTAGTAGAGTTTTTAACCTGTTTGACTCTTTAATTGTTAGGTTAGTTAAGGTTAGTTAGTTGCTCTACTTGCCAATGACCATGGTATAATTCTTTTTGAGACATGGTTCTACCATGCTTTCTTATGCTTCCTTATTGCCATCTCTCTCTCTCTCAATTGTAAACGTGTGTACTTTGAGCTTACTAAACTTTGTTGAGAGAATCACACTTCATCTCTTTTCCCTGAGCCATTATGACCAATTGAAAAGATTTTTTGGGTGCCTCTCAGCAAATCAACCAGCAAAATCAATACCCTAGGAACTGTTAGAAATGCAAATGATCAGTCCCTACCCTTGACCTGCTGACAAAAACAGAAACTCTGGTTTTATATACAAAACTAATTAGGTCCTGTACCCATCATGTGGCAACTAACTGGTATATAGACCCCTTGCAAGAGGCTTTGAGGTAAACATAATGGAGTGGTAATTACACTAGAAAATGTCCTTGAATATGTGGTCTTAGGCTCGTCACTTGGCATCTGTGAGTTTTCTTTCCTGAAATTCTATTTCAGACAAAACCTTGTGTACTGTATAAATGTTTGCTAAGTGCCTTCACATTGTTTTCCTTCCTTTAATCCACAGATACCTTGGTGAGGATGTTGTTAGTATTCCTGTTTTAAATGAGGAAACCAGAGCTCAAAGAGACTAAATGACTTGCCTAACATTTCCTAGCAAATGACTGAGTGAGTCAAGGTTCTCAGTTTTATTTTCCTGTATGTGTTCTGCTCCCACCATGACTCCTCCCAGTCTCAGGGTTAAAACTTTTAAGTTCCATTGAACACATATAATGTATTAACTATATTTGCATCATTTCTTATCATAAACCAAATTGTCACAGAGTGATGATAATCCAAGACCAGAATTTTGCCATCTGATTTACATAATTCTTCACAATTAAAGGACTAACAGACCTTGAAATAAGGCTATATTCTCCTTAAATTATTGCAGTAACAGGCAGCATGAAACAATTCAGAGAGTATAGGGTTTTTACAAGTTCTATTTCTGTCGTTCCAACCAAGTATAGTCAAATAAACGTACGTTAAAAAGAATTTCTCCTATCCTCAAGAGAAATATGAGCAAAAACTAGTTTTGAGCTGCTAAATGTTTAGGACAAACCAATAACATTTTGAATTAGAATTCCTAGATGCAGAATATGACAGCCAAATTAGGAAGAAAAATTTCCCACACTTGAGATTCATGTTACAACTAAGGTTGTCTCTTCCTCATTAAGTGAAAATAATTGAAAATATTTTTTAATTAAATGCTTATGTCTTCTATCTGAAGTTTTACTGTTTTCAGAGGAAATGCAATGAGAATTATTTGATCTGTGACCTAAATCAGTGCATAGGAAACATTTTTCTCAAGGGAGATTCTCAAAGAAGGGGTGGGCTATTTTGTTCTTAAGTTTCTAGTTTTCTAGATAGTGAGTATGCAGACAAATTACATTTTCTCTGTTGTGTTTATGTCTTGGGTTTCACTAATAGACATTAGTACTTTTTTGCACTTTTTAAAAAAATGTCAGTTACTTAAAATAAATTGAAAACATTTGTTAAAACTAAGACTAGGATGTTGGCTTTTCAGATAACCTATTGGAATTTCAAAGCTTTTGCCTCTGAGATGCTATTGGCAAGAACAATTGCATGAAATAAGAAAGAAATTTTTAAACATTATGTTGGCATGGATACACATAGTTGGAAATTTGCTCACTAAGATCAACTTTTGTTGTTTTTATTTTAGTAACTCATCTCTTGAATATTTTCTCTTCCTGATTCATTTTCCAAATTGTAGTAGAGTCTGCCAGATGTGCATCTAAATATTGCCCTGCTCCCTTCTCCCACTATAACAAAAGACACATGGCTGGTCAGCTATTTTGCATGCCCTTGCTTTTCTTGATATTTAGATGTGTGATAAATTTACTCAAATAGAATATAAGTAGTCTTGACCTGTGAATACCTTCCACAATGCTTCTCCAAGATGGTAACCCATCTCCAAGGTAGTTCTCAATGATTCTTGATTCCTGGTATTTATGTCCATGTGTAATCCTTTCCTCCACTGAATATAAGTGAAAGTCACTCTGCTGCTACTGCTAAGTTGCTTCAGTTGTGTCGACTCTGTGCGACCCCATAGATGGCAGCCACCAGGCTCCGCCGTCCCTGGGATTCTCCAGGCAAGAACACAGGAGTGGGTTGCCATTTCCTTCTCCAATGCATGAAAGTGAAAAGTGAAAGTGAAGTTGCTCAGTCGTGTCCGACTCTTCATGACCCCATGGACTGCAGCCTACCAAGCTCCTCTGTCCATGGGATTTTCCAGGCAAGAGTACTGGAGTGGGTCGCTCAGTCATGTCTAACTCTTTGCGATCCCTTGGACTATATAGTCCATGGAATTCTCCATGCCAGAATACCAGAGTGGGTAGCTTTTCCCTTCTCAAGGGGATCTTCCCAACCCAGGGATTGAACCCAGGTATCCACATTGCAGGTGGATTCTTTACCACCTAAGCCACAAGGGAAGTCCCAGGATACTGGAGTGGGTAGCCTATCCCTTCTCTAGCAGATCTTCCGGACCAGTAATTGAACTGGGATCTCCTGCATTGCAGGCAGATTCTTTACCAGCTGAGCTACCAGGGAATCCCACTGCTGAATATAGCTGACCTATATATTGCAAAAGAGATAGAATATGATTTCCAAGTCTAGGTCATAAAAGATGTTGTGACTTTCTTCTTGTCCTTTTAGATTACTTTCTCTGAGGGAAGCCAGCTGCCACACCATGACGATATTTAAACAGTCCTAGAGAGAGGCCTGTGTGGCAAGAAGCTGAGGCCACCTGCCCACAACCAGCATTAACTGAGCCACAATGAAAGCCCTAGTTGCCTGTAGTTACAACAGATATCTGACTGTTAAGTCATGAAAGATCTTGAGACAGAACCATTCACCTAAGCCACTCCCAAATTTCTGACCTGCAAAAACTATGAAATAGTCAATCTTACAGTTTTGATTTAAGCTTCTGAGTTTGTTATGCAGCTGTCTATAACTGATATAGCAAATCCACTGGATGGCAATACCAATGACAATCTTAGAAGCCACATGTTGAAGGGTTTAGAGTGGTAATCAGCTCAAGTTCCTGGGTGCCGTTGTAGGGAAGAACCTTCTCTGCTAGTTTCTCAGCTTCCTACCTCAACCTGGATTATTGAGAGAGAAAGAAATTTCTTTAGAGCCATTACATTTTGTGGTCTAAATTTTATAATGGTTCAGTCTTTCCTAACTAATACATCAACTCTGTATTCTATTCTTTCTTACTTTAAGCCTTATGCATGTATGAGGATATAATTTCTCCGAGTAAGGAATACTATTGGAATAATAGTAATTCTTCAAGTAGTTCTTTAAACACTATCAAAAACATTTTATTGTTTAAAAGGCATGTGATTAAATATCCAATGCATATTCTCCACCTGAAAATTCTATTTTATTTGACTGATGCTGTATGTTGACTAGCACAGTTGCAGATCTCCTTTACTTGCTAGAAGCACCTAACCCCAGCTCCTGTGGGAGGTGGCTCTTAGAGGTTTACAGCTAGCCTTCTTCTCCAGAAAATTTCCATCAACCAATGGGAACCAACTCACTCAGGAAATTATGGCCTTTCCATATATGACCCACAACCAGTGGTCAAATAAGATGATGTATCAAAATCCAGCCCTATTGCCAAAAAGGATGACAGGTCTGTGGTGCTGTTTATATCCAGAGCCTTCCCCTATGTAAATTTGGCCAAGGCTGCACATTATCTAATACTGAATCCTTGCTTGGCAGTTCTTTTGCTTCCCTGCTATGCTCCTTTCCCTCCTTTACAAGTTTTTCCCAAAGAATGTTCCCTCAATAATCCACATGAACCCAAATCCTTATCTTAGATTCTACTTCTGGAGAATTTGATCAAGACTAACTATTTCCATGAAACTGAACAGGAGAGGTGAGGTCTTCTCAGTTATTTACATCACTGTTATATTGGCTTTATGAGTAAAGAAAATGTATTCTCAATCTGTAAAAAAAGTTAGTAAATGGAAACCTTAGTTAAACAGAGTCAGCAAATCAGAATGGAGAGTTCTCATGCCCTGGGACAATAGTAGAGCCCAACATGAAGAAGAAGGACTCTTCTTATTTCCTGGCAAAGACTCAGCCAATGAAAGCCCTTTATTTACTATAACCCTCCCAGCTTCTTTTCCCCTCTATAAAGGAGTTCTCCTCTTGTCATGCAGAACTTGCACATAACTTACTATTGTTGCAGACCCTGAACTAGATCTTTGCTGGAGAAATATCTTGGCATTCTGTTTGTCTTAGGTCACAAGACAAGTTCAAAACCTTGGAAAAGATGTAAAAACATAAAAACGAGAGAGAAAAATTAAGAAAGCCAAAAGCTGATAATATTCAGATATCAACAAAATTCATAAATTCTAAAACTGATCAAGAAAAAGATGTAACATAAATGACTAATATCAGAAATAAAAGAGAAGTTATCACTGTAAATGCTACAGACATTAAATGACAATAAGATAATATTAGAAAACTCTGTACCCAAAAATCTGATGACTTAAAGTGGGTAAATTTCTCGAAAAATGCTGTTTACCAAAGTCAACACAGATTAAGCAGAAAACACTAATAGTCCTTTATCTATTAAATAACTTAAATATATTGTCAAAAACTTGCCATAACAGAGAAATCTAAATTCAGATGGTTCACTGGTTAATTCTATTATAATATCAAGCAGTCACTGAAGAAATAACATTCATCTTACAAAAGTTCTTATGTAAAATAGAGAAGGGAGGAGTATCTTCCTGCTTGCTTGTAACCATACCTGATCTTAAAACCTGACAAGACAAAAAAAGAAATTTATCTACCAATACTTTCATGAACATAGAATCAAAATCCTTGAAAAAATTGGTTAATTGATTCTACCAATATGTAACAGGAATAATATACCATGATAATCCAAGAATGCAAGGTTGGTTTAAGACTCAAAAGTCAATCACTATAACCACAGTAACAGAATAAAGAAGGCAAAAAAAGAGATCATTTCCATATATGAATAAAAAGCATTTGTCAAAATACATTAGACACTTATCCTTTAGCAAACTAGAAATAAGAAGGAGCTTTCTCAAGCTCATAAAAACCTAAGCTGATACCACACTTAATGATCATGCTAACCAAGTCCAAGCTCGTACTCTTCTCTGCATGACAGGCCAGTACATTGGCAGATGAAGTATTGGAGCATTTATTTGGAGTATTGGAGTATTTATTTGGAAAGCCAGCAGACTGAGAAGATGATAGACTAATGTTATAGAGAATCATCTTATCCAAGTTAGAATTCGGGCTTTTTTTCATACTAAAAGGGGAAGAGGAATGCCTGGCTGTTTAGAACTTCTTGGTGCTGGTCAGGCCCTAGAGAAGATGTGATAAACCTTTTTTTCTCGCAGCTGTCCTTGTAAATCTGGGCACAGTATTCCTCTCAACCTCCAACAAGACATGTTATTCTCTGTTATGCAACATTTTAGTCTCTATATGAATGACCTAAAGAATGGACTATCATGTATGTTTCAGTCTAAAGGTAACACAAAAGTGCAGAGCCAGTATGACTAAGCCCAGGCAACAGAGCACAAAGGTTAGTCAGGTTTGTTCTGTTAGTCACACGTTGAATGCTTTCTTCCTAAAATTGGGAACAAGAAGTTCCCACCTTCCCACCTTCTATTCAAATTGTAGTGGAGGTCCTATCTAGGTAGCAAAGCAAGGGGAAAAAAAGAAGTAAAAGAAGAGGTAAAACTCTCTGCATATTTTTTAAAAATTATGCTTTTTTTAATTTATTTTACCAAGATTATGAGTAAAATAAATGGAATTGTTTAAATGTTTTTGAGTTCAAATGAACTTTCCTTTTGAGTTAGAGTTTCCTGTTTCTTAGGGATTATGTCATAGGTTATTCTAATTACGGTCTTCCCTGGTAGCTAAGATGGTAAAGAATCTGCCTGCAATAGGGAGACCCAGGTTTGATCCCTGGGTCAGGAAGAGTCCCTGGAGAAGGCAGTGGCTACCCACTCCAGTATTCTTGCCTAGAGAATTCCATGGACAGAGGAACCTGGTGGGCTACAGTCCATAGGGTTGCAAAAAATCAGACACGACTGAAGAACTAACACTTTCAGTACTCAATTATATCATCAGTCAGTTCAGTCGCTCAGTCGTGTCCAACTCTTTGCGACCCCATGAATTGCCATAGATTATTCTAATTACAGTTGTATAACTAAACCTAGGCAAAACTGTGAGATAATAGACATTTATTTTAGTGTCTTTCTATCTTTTGTAGCTTTAAGCATATCTTTCATCCATTCTGATACCTCTTTGTGTGTCCTAACCACGTAGTGTCCTGAGGCAGTACATCCTTCCAGTGTCTCTTAATAATATCTAACTCTTCAAAATAAATTCCTGAGAGAAATAAAGAACAATGAGTCAGAGGCAAAATTAAATCTTTTGAAAGATAATGTAGGAAAACATTTTCAAGACATCAGAGTATAGAAGGATTTCTTGAAGCATAAAATGCTAAACACAGAGAAAAAGGTGATATGTAAACTACATTAAAATTAAGGATTTCTGATCATCAAGAGACATCATAGACAAGGAAAGAACTGTAAGATATTTATAGCATATTGCTGAGATCTAATACTTAGACTATATAAGAGCTGTTACAGATCAATAAGAAAATGGCAAAATACTTAGTGGATAAAAACCAAGAGACTTGACCAAATTTTTTACAAAAGAAGAAACTTAAATGGTCCATCAACACATGAAAACATGTTCAAACTAATCGCTTATGAAGAAAATGCAACCATAATGAGATAGCATTTAATACCAACCCAGGGATCAAACCTAGGTCTCCCGCATTACAGGCAGATTCTTTATCAGCTGAGCCATAAGGGCTTCCCTGATAGCTCAGTGGGTAAAAAATCTGCCTGCAGTGCAGGAGACCTGGGTTCAATCCCTGGGTCCAGAAGATCTCCTGGAGAAGGAAAAGGCTATCCACTCCAGTACTCTTGCCTGGAAAATTCCATGGGTAGAGGAGCATGGTGGGCTGAAGTCCATGGGGTTGCAAAGAATCAGGTTGACTGAACAACTAACATACACACACAGTCATATTGACAAAAATTTGAGCACTTGTATTACTAGGAACTCAGGCAATGGCAACCCACTCCAGTACTCTTGCCTGGAAAATCCCATGGACAGAGGAACCTGGTAGGCTGCAGTCCATGGGGTCACTAGGAGTCGGACACGACTTCACTTTCACTTTCACTTTTCACTTTCATGCATTGGAGAAGGAAATGGCAACCCACTCCAGTGTTCTTGCCTGGAGAATCCCAGGACAGAGTCAGACACGACTGAAGTGACTTAGCAGCAGCAGCAGCTGTGCTGGTAAGAGTATAAATGAGCATAAAAACTTTTAAAAATAGCTTGACATTACCTTATAAAGGTGAATAGAGGCACACATTACAGCCTAAGAATTCCACTTCTAGTATATACCCAGTAATTCTTCCTCATGTTCATCAGGAGCTGTACAGAGAACATTCATGGAATAATTGTTAATTATAGCCCTTGTATTAGGCAAGATCCTTCAGAGCAACAGAATTAATCAGATCTCTATGTGTGTATATCTGTGTATACATACACAGTTCAGTTCAGTTCAGTTGCTCAGTCGTGTCTGACTCTTTGAGACCCCATGAATCACAGCACGCCAGGCCTCCCTGTTCATCACCATCTCCCGGAGTTCACTCAGACTCCCGTCCATCGAATCTGTGATGCCATCCAGCCATCTCATCCTCGGTCGTCCCCTTCTCCTCCTGCCCCCAATCCCTCCTAGCATCAGAGTTTCTTCCAATGAGTCAACTCACTCTTCACATGAGGTGGCCAAAGTACTGGAGCTTCAGCTTTAGCATCATTCCTTCCAAAGAAATCCCAGGGCTGATCTCCTTCAGAATGGACTGGTTGGATCTCCTTGCAGTCCAAGGGACTCTCAAGAGTCTTCTCCAACACAACAGTTCAAAAGCATCAATTCTTCAGCACTCAGCCTTCTTCACAGTCCAACTCTCACATCCATACATGATCATAGGAAAAACCATAGCCTTGACTAGATGGACCTTAGTCGGCAAAGTAATGTCTCTTCTTTTGAATATACTATCTAGGTTGGTCATAACTTTTCTTCCAAGGAGTAAGCGTCTTTTAATTTCATGGCTGCAGTCACCATCTGCAGTGATTTTGCAGCCTCAAAAACATAAAGTCTGACACTGTTTCCACTGTTTCCCCATCCATTTCCCATGAAGTGATGGGACCGGATGCCATGATCTTCGTTTTCTGAATGTTGAGCTTTAAACCAACTTTTTCACTCTCCTTTTTCACTTTCATCAAGAGGCTTTTAGCTCCTCTTCACTTTCTGCCATAAGGGTGGTGTCATCTGCATATCTGAGATGATTGATATTTCTCCTGGCAATCTGGATTCCAGCTTGTGCTTCTTCCAGTCCAGCGTTTCTCATGATGTACTCTGCATATAAATTAAATAAGCAGGGTGACAATATACAGCCTTGACGTCCTCCTTTTCCTATTTGGAACCAGTCTGTTGTTCCATGTCCAGTTCTAACTGCTGCTTCCTGACCTGCATACAGATTTCTCAAGAGGCAAGTTAGGTGGTCTGGTATTCCCATCTCTTTCAGAATTGTCCACAGTTTATTGTGATGCACACAGTCACACAGGTATTTTAAGAAATTGGCTCATGCCATTCTGGAAGCTTGGCAAGTCCAAATTTGATGGGGGAGCCAGCATACTGGAGACTCAGGAAATAGCTACAGTTTGAGTCCAAAGACAATCTGCTGGTGAACCAGAAAGAGTCAATGTTGCAGATAAAGTGCAGTCTGCTGGCAGATTTCTCTCTTGCTCAGGGAAGGTCAGTCTTTTGTTCCATTCAGGCTTTCAGCTGATTGAATGAGATCTACTCACATTATGGAGGGCAATCTGCCTTGCTCAAAGTTCAACAATTTGAATTTAAATATCATCCAAAAACACCCACACAAAAACATCTAAAAATCTGGGCACAGTGACCCAGCCAAGTTAACACAAAAAATTAACCATCACAACCCCCAAACTAGAAACAGTCTAAATGTCCATCAGTGATAGATTAGATGAATAAATTATGGCTTACACATACAATAAATACTACATTACTGTTGTGGTTAGCAGAATTCTAAGTTGGCCCCCACAATCTCTACCCCTACTGTTATACTGTACATAATCTCTACTTGAATGCAGGCAGAATATATGACTTGCTTCTGAGAAAACATGACAAAAATCATGGGATGTTCCTCTCTTGACTAGATTCTTTTGTATGGCAAGGTGAAGGAATATCACTCCATGATTGGTGCAAGAAAATGCTTTATGTCAAAAATCTGAATGAAAGTTGATCCTTCCCCAGTTAAGCCTTCAGATGAGAATGTAGCCTGGCTGACACTTTGATTACTACCTGTAAGACTCCAAGGAAAGGACCAAGTTAAGTCACACCTGGACTCTTGACCCTGTGGAAACTGAGATAATAAATGATGTCTTAAGTCACTAAATTTGTGGCAATTTGTTATACAGCATATAAAACTATTGCAACTATACAGAAATAAAACTCAATAAATTATAGCTATATGTATCAATATAAATTAATCTTATAAACATGATATTGAGTCAGGAAGAATACAGACAGTATAATTCCATTTACATGATGTCTGGAAACAGATAAAACCCAGTCAATGTGTAATTTAGGGAGGCATACATAAAGGGTAAAATTATAAAGAAAAGCAAAGGAAAAAAAAATCGCAGAAGTGGGAGAGTAGGTTTTGTAGTTTACTTCTAGAAGAGAGTACAGAACCCACACAGAGCTTCTAAAATATTAACAATATTCTATTTCCTATCAAGAGTTCAGTTTATAATTACATATATACTATTCAGTATGAATACTATGTTTAGCAATGAAGCTAATATAGTATTAAAATTTTTTAATTTATAAAATATACGAAAAACATTCCTATATTTGTGGCCTGCTCCCCCACAACCTTCCAGCCCAGTCTCCTCTCATTATGGTGGAGTAATTTGAGGTCTGCTGCTGCTGCTCAGATAAATCTAAATTCAAATCTTAATTCAGTCACTTTCTTGCTGTATGATCTTAATGCAGAACCGTAAAATCAATATCCAGACTCCAGACTTTCCAGATGAAAGAACTATACTAGAACAATAACTGAAAAATCATCACCTTGTTTAATAAAAAAGTAAAATTAACAATTATGAGTTATAGCTATGCACATATATATACTATGTGTATATTTTTTAACTATAAAAGACCCTGTGAAAAATACCACTGGTAGCTTGATAGGGATTGCATTGAATCTGTGGATTGCTTAGGGTAGTATACTCATTTTCACTATATTGATTCTTCCAGTCCATGCACATGGTATATTTCTCCATCTATTAGTGTCCTCTTTGATTTCTTTCACCAGTGTTTTATAGTTTTCTATATATAGGTCTTTAGTTTCTTTAGGTAAATATATTCCTAAGTATTTTATTCTTTTCGTTGCAATGGTGAATGGGATTGTTTCCTTAATTTCTTTTTCTACTTTCTCATTGTTAGTGTATAGGAATGCAAGGGATTTCTGTGTGTTGATTTTATATCCTGCAACTTTACTATATTCATTGATTAGCTCTAGTAATTTTCTGGTGGAGCCTTTAGGGTTTTCTAGGTAGAGGATCATGTCATCTGCAAACAGTGAGAGTTTTACTTCTTCTTTTCCAATTTGGATTCCTTTTATTTCTTTTTCTGCTCTGATTGCTGTGGCCAAAACTTCCAGAACTATGTTGAATAGTAGCGGTGAAAGTGGGCACCCTTGTCTTGTTCCTGACTTTAGGAGAAATGCTTTCAATTTTTCACCATTGAGGATAATGTTTGCTGTGGGTTTGTCATATATAGCTTTTATTATGTTGAGGTATGTTCCTTCTATTCCTGCTTTCTGGAGAGTTTTTATCATAAATGGATGTTGAATTCTGTCAAAGGCTTTCTTTGCATCTATTGAGATAATCATGTGGCTTTTATTTTTCAATTTGTTAATGTGGTGAATTACATTGATTGATTTGCAGATATTGAAGAATCCTTACATCCTTGGGATAAAGCCCACTTGGTCATGGTGTATGATCTTTTTAATGTGTTGTTGGATTCTGATTGCTAGAATTTTGTTAAGGATTTTTGCATCTATGTTCATCAGTGATATTGGCCTGTAGTTTTATTTTTTTGTGGCAGAAAGAAAAACACCAATACAGTATACTAACACATATATATGGAATTTAGAAAGATGGTAATGATAACCCTGTATGCGAGACAGCAAAAGAGACGCAGATGTACAGAACAGACTTTTTGACTCTGTGGGAGAGGAAGAGGGCGGGATAATTTGGGAGAATGGCATTGAAACATGTATAATATCATATAAGAAACTAATCGCAAGTCTAGGCTTGATGCAGGATACAGGATGCTTGGGGCTGGTGCACTGGGATAACCTGGAGGGATGGCATGGGGAGGGATGTGGGTGGGGCGTTCAGGAGTGGGAACTTATGTACACCCGTGGCGGATCCATGTTGATGTATGGCAAAACCAATACAGTATTGTAAAGTTAAAAAAAAAAAAAAAAAGACCCTGATGCTGGGAAAGATTGAGGGTAGGAGGAGAAGGGGACAACAGAGGATGAGATGGTTGGATGGCATTGCCGACTCAATGGACATGAGTTTGGGTAGGCTCCGGGAGTTGGTGATGGACAGGGAGGCCTGGTGTGCTGTGGGTCATGGGGTCGTAAAGTGTTGGACACGACTGAGCGACTGAACTGAACTGAACTAAACAGTATACAGAGACTGGTACTCAAATGTTGCTGATAGCGTTACAAATCAATATGATCTTTCAGTGGAGTAGGTTTAACCACGTTAGAAGAATGAAATGAGATACTAAAATATTGCCATTCTTTGACCCAGGATTTCTACTTTTGAAAATTTAAGATTATTTAAGAAAATAATCTCAAAAAGTCAGAATCAAGCCAATGTGTACAATAACATTTAAGGCAGAAATGTTTATGAAAACAAAACTTAAGACAATTCAAATTCCTTATACATTGTAAATTATCAAAGGAGAAGGCACGGACAGTTAAAATTAATGTGATAAATATGTGCTTGGTATTGGCATATGGATATTCTAAACAACATCAAATGAGCAAGCAGAACTAAACATGCATTCACCCACTGTCTGTATGATTAAAAATATCTGCAGAAGCACTGGAAATATCAGAGATAGTTAAAACAATATAAATAGCTGTATTTGGTTGATGGGAATGTTGAAGTGATTATGATTTTTAAAATAAATGGGTGCATATGTAATCTGAAGAAATATATTTAATGGGTGGAATTTCAGGCTGTGTTATAGACAGATGGTGAAACTATTTGTGCAGAAGGTGGGGGTGGGTAGGGGAAAGGGGAACCTAAAATTTCACCACATGGAAAGTTTCTATAATCAGAGGTTTTTCTCTGGGTTGTGCAGGCTGTGAAGCCAAAAGGGGAGAATCATACAGAAGAGTTCTCAAAGGGACTAAACTGGAAGAACTATACTTAGAAAAATGTGATGGTGAGTTCATTTCTCTTTAGAATATTAACTGTTTTCTTTTCCTTTGGTTCTTTTACTTTTTTTTAAAGCAATTTGAAGCGTAATAATTTTCTTCAGTGTATGAGAACAAATTTCCAAGGTGAATCTGAATCCTGTGTGCCTTAGTCTGTATCATTTGTTTATTTCAACATGAGAGATGTCTGAAAAGTGTTATCAGTGGAAGAACATAATCATTCATAGAATGGTACTCAGTTACTTTGATATAAAGGTAATTCTTTTATATATAAAAGTTATTTTATATCAAAAGTTTACATATAAAAGTTTTGATATAAATGTGTTGTAAGTCTTATCTCAATAAGTAATTTTAGTAAATTAAAACCAAAAAACAAGTGAAGTGCCATTCCCAACCACAGGCATAAAACAAAGCCAGGGAGCCAGAGGAAAGTGTTGCATGGCTATTGCAGCTTTCGAATTAGAGCAGATTAGAAACAAGGAGGAAGGCATGGCCTCCTTGATCCGAACCAAAGTAGAGTTGTTCTGCTTAGAAAGAATGTGAATACAGATAAAAGTGTATGAATCCGTGAACACTATGATAACTTCCAACACTTCTCTCAGTTTCTCCAGTTATAAAACAAAATAAGAATTAACACCCTCTTTCCTCCATCCCACACCACCATTCATACATATGGAACATATGACTTTAGGTTAGGGAAATCACTGATATTTTTTTCTTTAGAACATTATGTACAGAAGTTGTCCCTGCTGTCAAGTGGTCTATTACACTTTAATTGAGAATACCCTCTGTTTCTTAGGAGGTATGAGTTTTCTACTCAAGTATTTTTAGAGAGCTTTTTAAGTCACAAAGAGTGATAAAACAGTGAATGCATTTTTAAACTTAGTTTTCCATGGTATTAAATTTGTTAAGACAAATATACCACATAGACAATCAGTTTTTACCTTTAAGCAGCTCATGACTTTTAAAAAATGCTTTTAATATCACAAGGTCTACGATGTAATCTCTCTAATAAGATCACTTGATATCAGGTTGCTCAAATGTGCACATGACCTTTCAAATAGAATTCCATCTCTTAATGCCAAAACTGTCACACAAGTAGTCATAACTTGGAGTTAAATTTCATATACATTATCTGAGAAGTCTACATACTACTAACAAAAAATTTTCAAAAACACTCTCATTCTCTTGTTTCCAGATATATCTTGATATATTTTCCTCTTAAATTGCAGTATCTACAAAGCCCTTTAGAATCTAAAGTTTAGATAGTGTCACAAACTATTCAAAGGAATTAGTAAGTCTTTCCAGCAGCTGTTCTTCCATTTCCCTTGGCAGCATCAGGTGGCAGGCACAGGCAGTACCCAAATCCATTTAATGTTAGGTGTGACTCTGAGAGAACATAGATGACCTTACTGGAGTAGTGGGTCTGATGCTCTGAGGAATGATCAAGTAGTGGAGTCATACATTGACTGCCCATATCATCCTTGCACCAAGCTTCATTTGATGTATAGTCTGAATTTTTTTTTTTGAGATAACAGTTTGCAGGAAGACAGAACAGCTCAGGATGAAAGTCCTAATGTTGGACAGATCTAGATTCAGATTCTGGTTCATTACATCAGCTCCTTCAAAGCCCTGTTTACTTGTCTGTAACATGAAAATACAAACCATACTGATTCCACAGGGTTGTTTGAGAATGCAAAGGACAACCTATAAACAGCTTATCTGGCATAAAAATAGAAGCTCAAGATGTGTTAGTCCTTTTCCTTGCATTTGTCTGGATCATGCTGGTCTTTCTTAATGAATATACAGTTCATGTTCAATTATAGCCTTCTGAGATTCTTTACAGTCTAGTTTATGAGATGCAATTTATAACACTGTGCTCTATGTGCTTAATTTAAGGACTGAGTATAGAGTTTCCCTGGTGCTGCTTGGTACATTACACAGATATTCTGTAAGTTCATGGTTGTGTCATTGTGCAGAGCATAAATACACAATCCATCAACATTTTTATGTCATTTTGTATGGGTCTTTTTTGTTAGTTACCACTGCTCTAGGGTTTTGTGCTCATGATCTAAAGATAATCTCACTAGAATTTTGCAGATAAAAAAAGAAGCTTCATAGCAATAACAGGCTGCATAAAACAGATTGAACAAGACTAGACTTTTAATGCAAACTCCTTCCACAGTAAGAGGATATAGATCAGGCAGGTTATCATAAGCTCTGATGTGACCACACCATAATGGTCCTTTGGACCTATTCCAGAATGAAGTAGGAAGGTCAGCTTAACAACAACAACAGAAAAAAACTAGTTCACCCTATAATGCTCAGAAAGCATCATCTGCAATTTACATGGCCCTTTAATTAAGGGGGCCACTAAAATGACAAACTGAAATACAGATGTTGAAATAGAAACTGACCTTCCTTCCTTCTTTTCTTCCTTCCTTTCTTTCTTTCTATTTTATCTTTTTACAGAAAATAACAAGTTATTGACAAAAACACACATTATGATAAGATGAACTATCAGAGATTGAGGCGACTAGTATTGCTGGATATGCAATCAAGAAATTCCTCTAGGCTTTGCCAAGAGTTAGCTATCAGGACTGAGACTAGCCCAATGTCTAAATTATGACTGAAATGTGATAAAAATTTTATATGAAATTCAGCTATTTCATATCATTCAGTTTGCATTTCTTATGTTAAATTTAACTGGTGATTTTTTAATAACCACTAACTGTTGTGTGATCCAATTGTAATAACATCTTTTTATCTTTCTGTTTGTCTAACCTTCTATCTGTAGATAGGCATAGAGAGATGTCTGGAATAATATTCACTGAATGTTTAGCAATGGTTAATTTCTGAGTGATAAGAGGAGGCAAACTTTTGCTTTACTTGTTATACTTTCCTAAATTGCTTGAATTTTTTAAAAATGAGTACATATCTTTTTTAAAAAAATTGACGCTTTTATACTTTTAAAAAATAAAATCATCCAAATCAATGATTTTCTGCTTATCCAGCTGCTGGTTAAAAGTGACAAATATGGAATGAGAAGTTACATTGTTAAGCTGTAAAATAGTAAGAGAAGAAAGGTGTAAATATTGTAGTTACCAGGTAAACCAACAAAATTTAAGATGCAAAGTATCAAAGTCAGAAATCACTAGAAGTCAAAGGAAAGAAATAAACAAGCAAAGGAAAGAAATCAACACTAAGCATGGGAAATACATAATATCTTGATTTTGCTAAGGCTAATTCCTGCTCAATTGAACAATTAATAAAACATTTACTGTATTATAACACTTGGCTACCAGAGATTCTGGGGAGAAAACCAGCCTTGGAAAAAAAAGAAAGTCCCAGGAACCTGAGACTGGTCCTTGATAGTGACGCAAAAAATATCTTTTATTTGTGCTTTATCTCAGTGTTTTTGAGGGAGACTTACAGCAGAATGAGAGGAGCTGCATGATATTAGAAACTTTGTTATAGATCATTAGAGTCAACCTTTGGCCAGAAACTACCAACATTCTTCCCTGTCGGCAGATATTATCCAGAAATCACTGAGGTTGTAGAGTGATGTCTTGAACTTCTTACTGCATTACTAAAATTGTGGTTCTAAAAGAGCATCACTCGCAGGAAGAGTTACTACAAACAACAGCACCCAGTCAACAAATGCAAAGTACTGTTGGTTATACCTTTAGATTACAGCTTGGCAGGAAAAAAATTAACTTAGGTAGCGAATTCACTAATTTAAGGTATCGATTTACAAATTGGTTGTGAAACCCATTCATTTATTAAATACAGATTCATGTCTCAATTTCTTGAAAGTGATAGAAATTATACAGTAAACTTAAGATGTGTGAAAATCAAATGGAGACACCATTGTCTTAAATCCAAGCAAACCTTTTTTTAAAGTGTCAGTGAAATCCAAAGTGCTGGTGAGAATGTAGAGAAACTGGAACTCTCATACACTTCCTAGAGGGAGTATGAATTTGTACAACCACTTTGGAAAACCAGCAATATCTCCTAAAGCTGACCATACACATACCATATGACCCAGCCATTCTACTCCTCAGTTCAGTTCAGTTCAGTCGCTCAGTTGTGTCTGACTCTTTGCAACCCCATGAATCGCAGCACACCAGGCCTCCCTGTCCATCACCATCTCCCGGAGTTCACTCAGACTCACGTCCATCGAGTCAGTGATACCATCCAGCCATCTCATCCTCTGTCATCCCCTTCTCCTCCTGCCCCTAGTCCCTCCCAGCATCAGAGTCTTTTCCAATGAGTCAACTCTTCGCATGAGGTGGCCAAAGTACTGGAGTTTCAGCTTCAGCATCATTCCTTCCAAAGAAATTCCAGGGCTGATCTTCAGAATGGACTGGTTGGATCTCCTTGCAGTCCAAGGGACTCTCAAGAGTATTCTCCAACACCACAGTTCAAACGCATCAATTCTTCAATGCTCAGCTTTCTTCAAAGTCCAACTCTCACATCCATACATGACCACAGGAAAAACCATAGCCTTGACTAGACGGACCTTTGTTGGCAAAGCAATGTCTCTGCTTTTGAATATGCTATCTAGGTTGGTCATAACTTTCCTTCCAAGGAGTAAGCGTCTTTTAATTTCATGGCTGCAGTCACCATCTCCAGTGATTTTGGAGCCCCCCACCGCAAAAAAAAAGTCTGACACTGTTTCCACTGTTTCCCCATCTACTTCCCATGAAGTGATGGGACCAGATGCCATGATCTTCGTTTTCTGAATGTTGAACTTTAAGCCAACTTTTCCGCTCTCCTCTTTCACTTTCAAGAGGCTTTTCAGTTCCTCTTCACTTTCTGCCATAAGGGTGGTGTCATCTGCATATCTGAGATGATTGATATTTCTCCTGGCAATCTTGATTCCAGCTTGTGCTTCTTCCAGCCCAGCATTTCTCATGATGTACTCTGCATAGAAGTTAAATAAGCAGGGTGACAATATACAGCCTTAATATCATCCTTTTCCCATTTGGAACCAGTCTGTTGTTCCATGTCCAGTTCTAACTGTTGCTTCCTGACCTGCATATAGGTTTCTCAAGAGGCAGGTTAGGTGGTCTGGTATTCCCATCTCTTTCAGAATTTTCCACAGTTGATTGCGATCCACACAGTCAAAGACTTTGGCATAGTCAATAAAGCAGAAATAGATGTTTTTCTGGAACTCTCTTGCTTTTTCCATGACCCAGTGGATGTTGGCAATTTGATCTCTGGTTCCTCTGCCTTTTCTAAAACCAGCTTGAACATCTGGAAGTTCATGGTTCACGTATTGCTGAAGCCTGGCTAGGTATACACTTAACAGAAATGCCTATGTATATATAGCAAATGACATATAAGCTTGTGTATAGCAGCACTTTTTCTAATGGCCTCAAAATGTAAATGATCTAAGTGCTCAGCAACAGTAGAATGAATAAGCAGTAATATGGTCACACAATGGAATACTGTATTAGAGAGAATGAACAAACTCAATACACCAATGTGAATGAATCTCATAAACATAATGTTGATCAAAAGAAGCCAGACACAATGTAGTATATAATGTGAGTCTATTTGCATAAATTGAGGGAATAGGCAAAACAAATCTGTGACGTTAAAAGTCAGGATAGTGGTTATCCTTGGGGTTAAAATTGTGAGAGGAGCATGAGGGAGATTTCTGGGGGCTGATGATGTTCTACTTCTTGCTCTGGGTACTGGTTAGACATGTCTGTTCAATTTGTGAAAATTGAATGACTATTACACTTCAGGTGTATGTGCTATTCTATTTATTTGTTGTGTTTCAGTAAAAAGTTAAACAACAAAAATGTAAAAATATTCATTTTTATGATAGGTTTAAATTTGTAAGTCTGTAGCTATGAATATCATCAGTATTTTTCATTTAGGAAGTATTTGGTCTTTGACCAAAGTACAGGTTAGAAATTCAAATGTACATATGCTTGAAACATTTATTTTTAAAAGTGATAGTATTGAACATAAATAGACAAAAATTGAATTGCTTTCTCATTTGTCATAAGCAATCTGGACTTTTTCATTTTCCATTTCTGTATTTAGCTAATATGAAGCATGTTTACGTACATGGATGAAAAGGTGATGGTAATCGCAAGAATAATCAAGTGTCAGTAGTAGCCATAATGGAAAATAAGGACCTGTGTAATAGAAACACCATTTACTGAACATTTTGTTATATATTGTAGTATTATAATCCAAATGTTATAAGTGAAACAAATTGGGTAATACAGTCATCACCATGAATTTTCACTTGAAATACTGAGACTCAGCTTGTTGCAAAAACTGGGCCGTGTTCGCCAGTGCCGAATAGAAACATGGAGACAGAGTTTTTGGTGAAGTAAAAAAGAATAGTTTTTATTGCTTTGCCAGGCAAAGGGGGCCACAGTGGGTGAATGCCCTCAAAACCATGTGACCTGCCCTGGAGGACGTAGTCAGGATTTTTATAGTATGTGATCAGCTCGTGGACAATTCTTAGATTGGTTGGCATCAAGGTGAAGTTTCAAGTATCATCAATTTTCTGGTTTCAGCCAGTCTAGGGCTGTATTCTTGTGGTCAGCAGTTTTCATCTAGAGGGGCCTGCTTCCTATAAAAACAATCTAGGAATATGTGTCAAGCCTTTATGTCTTTCGGGGAACTGGGAGTTCGGTGATTCTGCTAGGTGGCAGAAATATATAGTCTAAATTGTTAACAGTTCCCTAGCCCAAAGCAATTCTTTGTTTCTACATCTTTCATTTCCCGATCATTAAGTCTCGAGTTAGCATTTTACTTCAACAGACAAGGATACAGGGCCTTGTACACGATTTCAAGCTTTCAGACTCCAAAGCCAAATGGGTAACTTGAATAAGTGAAGTAGGCCAGATGAGATACAGTGGGCTCTAGTGATGGAGTCTGGGAAAACCAGAGAACCCCCAAAAAGTGGTTCTCAGAGTATGTCTCCAGACCAGAAATGCATCAGAGACTAAGTAGAAATTCAAATTATCAGACCCTAACCCAGATATACTGAATCAGAAACTGGGGGTGGAGCCCAGCACTCTTTTAACAAGATTAATTCTGACACATGCGTATATATGAGAACAATTGATTTAGAGTATTCTAATTCAAATACTTAAAAAATCATGTAAGCTGTCCATATGTGTGTGGATTTATCTCTGGGCTTTCTATTTTGTTCCATTGATCTATATGTCTGTCTTTGTGCCAGTACCATACTGTCTTGACACACATATGGACACCTTATCTTTGACAAAGGCGGCAAGAATATACAATGGAGTAAAGACAATCTCTTTAACAAGTGGTGCTGGGAAAACTGGTCAACCACTTGTAAAAAGAATGAAACTAGATCACTTTCTAACACCGCACACAAAAATAAACTCAAAATGGATTAAAGATCTAAATGTAAGACCAGAAACTATAAAACTCCTAGAGGAGAACATAGGCAAAACACTCTCTGACATAAATCACAGCAGGATCCTCTATGACCCACCTCCCAGAATTCTGGAAATAAAAGCAAAAATAAACAAATGGGATCTAATTAAAATTAAAAGCTTCTGCACAACAAAGGAAACTATAAGCAAGGTGAAAAGACAGCCTTCTGAATGGGAGAAAATAATAGCAAATGAAGCAACTGACAAACAACTAATCTCAAAAATATACAAGCAACTCCTGCAGCTCAATTCCAGAAAAATAAACGACCCAATCAAAAAATGGGCCAAAGAACTAAATAGACATTTCTCCAAAGAAGACATACGGATGGCTAACAAACACATGAAAAGATGCTCAACATCACTCATTATTAGAGAAATGCAAATCAAAACCACAATGAGGTACCACTTCACACCAGTCAGAATGGCTGCGATCCAAAAATCTGCAAGCAATAAATGCTGGAGAGGGTGTGGAGAAAAGGGAACCCTCCTACACTGTTGGTGGGAATGCAAACTAGTACAGCCACTATGGAGAACAGTGTGGAGATTCCTTAAAAAATTGCAAATAGAACTACCTTATGACCCAGCAATCCCACTGCTGGGCATACACACCAAGGAAACCAGAATTGAAAGAGACACATGTACCCCAATGTTCATCGCAGCACTGTTTATAATAGCCAGGACATGGAAACAACCTAGATGTCCATCAGCAGATGAATGGATAAGAAAGCTGTGGTACATATACACAATGGAGTATTACTCAGCAGTTAAAAAGAATTCATCTGAATCAGTTTTGATGAGATGGATGAAACTGGAGCCGATTATACAGAGTGAAGTAAGCCAGAAAGAAAAACACCAATACAGTATACTAACACATATATATGGAATTTAGGAAGATGGCAATGACGACCCTGTATGCAAGACAAGAAAAAAGACACAGATGTGTATAACGGACTTTTGGACTTAGAGGGAGAGGGAGAGGGTGGGATGATTTGGGAGAATGGCATTCTAACATGTATACTATCATGTAAGAATTGAATCGCCAGTCTATGTCTGACACAGGGTGCAGCATGCTTGGGGCTGGTGCATGGGGATGACCCAGAGAGATGTTGTGGGGAGGGAGGTGGGAGGGGGGTTCATGTTTGGGAACGCATGTAAGAATTAAAGATAAAAAAAAAAAATTATGTAAGCTTAAAAAAAATCATCTGGCCAGATTTGGCTACAGGCTACCAATTTACAACATCTGATGAGAATCATATAAGACATAAATTTTGTATGTTACTTCTGTAATTCCCTTTTCTAAGACAAAGAAAGAATGCTTGAATGCATGATATAGGATGCTCGGGGCTGGTGCACTGTGATGACCCAGAGGGATGGTGTGGGGAGGGAGGTGGGAGGGGGGTTCAGGATGGGGAACACGTGTACACCTGTGGTGGATTCATGTTGATATATGGCAAAACCAATACAATATTGTAAAGTAATTAGCCTCCAGTTAAAATAAATAAATTTATATTAAAAGAAAGAATGCTTGAAAGTAAGTTTTCTGTCCCCAGGATTCAAGCATACCTGGGCATTCCTGGGGTCTGTTAGAGGTGGGCCCTCTGAAATTCTATTTATAGAATTGCCTCCCAAAAAGAGTGAAGCCAATAAAAAAGAGAATCAAATTACAGAGGCTGCATCAAGGGCAGCAGATGGAGTTGAGGACATCAAATTGTTTGCAGCCCAACCTGGTGGACTCACTTTTTTTCAACAAATAGCTATTGAACAGCCTGTCCCTGAGCCCTGTGGCCCCAACATGGCTGTAATATAAAATCTAGTAAGAACTAATGGAGCTGAGTTTTTGTTTGTTTGTCTGTTAGTTTTGTTTTATTTGGCTAATCTTAGGACACAGAGAGTGCACCTATCAATCGTATGAATACTGGTGCCAGGATCAGCAACACTTCCAATGCCTTAAGGCTGGACTTCAGGCTTTCAGAACTCCTTGCACACAGTGGCAGTGCCTTCGGTGGGCAGTGATGACAAAGCTTGGAAAGTTAGCAGCAGTTGCTTTTATCAGGCCAGGAGAACTGGGAACACCTTCTGGCAGCCTAGGGAACGAGCACACATGAGACCTCCCTGGGCACCCTGATTTAGGAGTAATAGAGGTTGAACCCTCTAGCAGACGTAAGGGAATGCTATTTTATAGCTATGGCTCTTACTATGTGTAACTTGTGTTACATATAGAAGAACACCCAGTTCTTAATGGAATCTATGGTTTTTTAATTTTCTTTTTTGACTGGGCAACATTTAAAGAAACTACGTGTTGCTTCTTGTAATAAGGTTAAAGTATGTGCTTGCAGTGAACATAGTAGACTTAAAGATCAAATCTCAAACATTTGGTTTTCTTTTTTAAAATAAAAAGCAGTAAGATTATTATAGGCTTTGGGACATAAGGTTTGAAAAATCACAGGACACATTACTAATTTTTTTTTTCCTCTCTCAAAACATCCCTATAAAATGAAACAACATTGCTGATGAGCTGTTTTTTTGGCACTAACAAGCAGCTTATTGGAAAGGAAAAAAACTATGGAAACAGCCACTCCTTTCTTGCCAGAATTTTGAGAGATTGATGCCCTTTTTCTTCATGTGTGCAATGCCTATAGGCTGCAGATTTTCAGTTATTTCCTGAAATCCCCAAGTGAATTCTATTAAAAAACATATTTGTTATCTTCTATGGAAAATGTTTGAAGTTTGGAGACCACAAGTCTTTGTAAGACATAAGGAATTTGCCTAAGTAACCAGTATTTTCCAGAGAGTCAAGTAGTTGCTATACTACACTTAACTCAGTGTTTTATGATACCTAATGAGCGAGGTGTGTGGTATGTCAATATTCCAACCGGATAGTAATACCTTGCTATTTATTTATGTAAAAAATCTGCCTTGCAGATTTCCAGTTTTCAGGTACAGCAATGTTTTGTGTTTTTTTTTTTTCTTCTTCTTCCTTGCTTGCTATTTGTTTGAAATCCATGTTCTAAGCCCAAGCAAATTAAGAGAGTTATTTTATTTTGATACCTCAGTTTTAGCCAACCCAGAGTATCCACAGTAGAATGTGAGTTAGGGGGTAGGACAGGGTTCAGGAGACTGGAGTTCTAACCAGCCATGTTTCCCTGGACAAGTCAGTTCCTGCTTTGGGGCTCTGTTTCACTGTTAGTAAAGTTGGAGGTGGAACAAATTGGCTCAGAGTTCTGTGATTAGTCCAGAGTTCTGTGACTAGTGTACTGCATTCCTTAACTTCTGGGGATTATTAGAGTTCTCCTTGAAGAATCCTGATAACCGATTCAGTATTTGAAGGAGAAAGATTCACCTTGAAGGGACACTCAGAGGCTATTGATATTTCATATTTATTTTTTTTAGAGAGAGATCTGGGGGAACTTTCTACATACCTTTGGGTACAAGTGACTAGCATTGTTACCAATCAAAGGCTTGTTTCTGTATTAACTCAATAGAACTTAGTTTCCTGGAATACAAATTAACACAGGAATATGAAACATTTACTTGATTCTGTTTTTATAATCTTTATTTCCTCCATGCCTCTCCTTCTGACTCTCACCTGGCTTCTTCCCTCTAACCTTTTTTACACATGATTTTATACTTGAATTATTAGCTTAATCCCAAGTACAGCTCTTCTCATGTTACTTTTCTGCTTGAAAACTATTAAAAGCTATTAAGTTTTCTGTTTACTTAAATACAGACTCCTCATGGCACACAAAGCCCTATATTCTCTGACCCAGTGCAGCTTCCCATCCTGTGGCCTGTTACTCCTTTTACCACAGCCTTCCACGCTCCCTGCTCTTTCTTTACATGCCCAGAAATGTTCTGGCTCTCTGCCTTTGTCCCATTGATTCTTGCTTCCTGTTTTTACTTGTTCACATTCTACATGTTCTTAAAGTTTAAGGCCAGGATTCTGCTACCAGCTTTACTTAATCTTTTCTAAATGTAGGTAGCTTCTTTTTTTCTCTGAACTCCTGTGGCAACTTTGTATCTCTCTCATAGCAATGATCACTTTCTACTTTATATTACAGATATTTATGTTCATATCTATTTTCCTCATAGATAATTGGCTTTATGAAGTCAGAAACAAAGTCTGCCTCATGTTTGTATCACTCAAAGTACCTGGCACATAATAGTTCCACCACAAATGTTTGTTTGATGAATAAAATATATCAGAGATACCATGGGAAATTTCTCCATTTATCTATTATCTATCTATCTACCTGTCTATCTATCCTATCATTTCCCAGCCTATTTCTGGTTTCAGTAAGGAAAATCAGAAAAAAAAAAGAAAAATGAGAAAGTTATGACAACTTAAACCACAGATTTAGCATGTTATTAATATCTAGTTCCCTTCTTTCAAGCATTGTGCTGTAGTCAGCTTTCAAAAGTGGTTTAGTTTCACTTGAGTTTATGTACTATGATGTCCAAATGTTTATTAAAGCTGATGCAACTCTATGAAAAAGATCAACATTAACTCTGCAGACAAATTTTAGTCTGGTGAGGTGAAGAATTCACTTGAGGCATTGCTACATGTGAGGCATTGAGAAAAGTTGAGGCCTTGTTTTCGTTTTAGGGAGGGAATGAGGGGCAAAGAATAGCCATTCAATGGAAAGTATGCACCTAAATGAGAACATACAGTTAGATGACTTGCCAGGGGGCTCATTATATATATATATATATATATATATATATATATATATATATACACACACACACACACACATATATAAAGTGGTTATATATTTATATATGGCGCTTCCCTGATGGCTCTAGTGGTAAATAATCCACCTGCCAATGCAGGAGACATAAAAGATGTGGGTTCAATCCCTGGGTCAGGAAAATCTCTTGGAGGAGGGCATGGCAACACACTCCAGTATTCTTGCCTGGAGAATCCCATGGACAGAGGAGCCTGGTGGGCTATAGTCCATAAGGATCTCAAAGAGTCAGACATGCACTGCAGGCAGATTATTTACCATCTGAGCTACATCTTTAGTTGCTATCATATTCCTCTTTACGTCCCACTGATTTTTGTTGTTGTTCTTGGCATATATACCTGTTTATATTGCTCATTCTTTATATGTCTTAAATACTCACATTCTTTTTTTTTTTTTTTCAAATGATGCCATTATGGCTAGAACTGCATAATAACACCTCCTTTTCATATCTTTCCCTGAAGTCTTTTGGATTTAGCTGGCACTTCCTTGTGAGAGGATCTATACACCATAACATCAGAAAGACCTGTGATCATACAAAGCCTCCCTTCTTTCCTCATTTTTTCCTGGAGAGTGGAGATTGTGTTCATGTGCCCAATGTAACATCCTTATCTTGTTTTAGCAGTTTACCTGGCACTTTCCTGTTCTTTGTAGTCCTAGGAGATCATCATTGATTCATGCTCAGGACTTTCATCTAAATATAGCAAATAGTCTTCCTATGACCTCCTTTTGGTATCTTAACCCTTCTCTCTCTTGGTCCTCTTGCTTACCTGGTTCCATTTGATTATACATCTGAATTCTTCATTGGACTGCAAACTCTTTTGAAGACAAACTCTAGAAGGTATTTTTTGCTACCTTCTTCATCCTAAAGCTGCAGCATTAACAGCACAGCTGAAAAGGCAGTAACAGCCATGACCTGGGTCTCTGAGCTAAGCCAGCAGAAGCAGACTTGGGCCTTTGAACCCCAGAAGGAGGGGAAGCAGGACTATAAGCTGTTGCTTAGTATGATTTGCTTGGAGAAAAAGCCCAGGAAAAGATGATCTTGTGGAGATCCTGTCGCCAGCAAACCAGGAGAACAAGAAGACAGAACCCATCACATCACCTCCATCCTACCCAGGTCACCTTGATGGGATTGGAGCTTTCTCCTCAGTCACTTTTCAGTTTCAGGTTGGCTTTGGACCTGTGTTCTTCATGCCAAGAATGTTACGACGCTTCAGACCTGTCCTTCACACTGACGACCTGGGAAGAGGAGGAGCTGGAAGGGGAGGAGAAGGAGGAAGGGGGGAGGAGAATGATGATGATATAGAGGTATCCCTGGACCCTGGGTTGATTCCTGGGTTGGGTAGGTCCACTGGAGAAGGGATAGACTACCCACTTCTGTATTCTTGGGCTTCCCATGTGGCTCAGCTGGTAAAAGAATCTACCTGCAATGCAGGAGACTTGGGTTGGGAAGATCCCCTGGAGAAGGGAAAGGCTACCCACTACAGTATTCTGACCTGGAGAATTCCATGGACTGTATAGTCCATGGGTGGCAAAGAGTCAGACACAACTGGGCAACTTGCACCTTCAGAGGTATCCCTAGAGGAGTAGACTCCTGTCAAACAAGTCAAGAGACTCATGCTGCATAAACAGATGAATTGCTAAGGAGAAAAGGTGGAGAAAGAAGAGAAACAGTGAGAGCCAGTTTGTTTGTTTTTTCTCACTTATGTAATTTTCATTTTATTTTTTTACTTTACAATATTTTATTGGTTTTGCCATACATCAACATGAATCCACCACAGGTGTACATGTGCTCCCAATCCTGAACCTCCTTTCCACCTCCCTCCCCATACCATTGAAGACAAGAGCCCTGTGTGAAAAGCCAAACCTACATTTAGACCTAAGAAGCTGGAATCCAAGAAACAAGGAGCCAGGAGTGGCTTGGCTGCAATGGCTGAGGATCTGTGAGTCAGCCTTTCTCAGAGTATACTGCAAATTCAGGGTGCCCCTTACACCAGTCCCCCTCCATCTGTGTCTGAAGATGGTGGAAGTGTTGTGAGAGGTGCAATTCAAGAGCCCCTCACCCCCAACTGTCTAGTTTCAGCAGCACCTGGAGAGAAGAGCCCTGGCCCCAGGGCCACAATAAAATTTGCCTTGCAGGGAAAATTTGTTATAAAAGTATCCAGCACTTAAAACAGTATATTATACTTGATAATGTTTCAGCAAAATATTCCTTAAATAAGGTTTTTTAAAATACGTAGTTTCTTTTAAGTTCTTACTTTGTGCCATACCACTGGAATTTTTGTGTTATTCCCTTCTCTTTTGCCAGTTTTTCTATCTGTATTATTGTGGGTACAGGGTTGCCTTTTGGATGATGAAAATGTCTTGGATCTAGTTAGAGGTGATGGTTTCTCACCCCAGTGAGTGTGCTAAATGCAACTGAATTGTACACTTTTCAAAAAGTTAATGATTAATTTCTGTTATGTGAATTTCACCTCAGTTAAAAAAAAAAAAAACCTTCATTACTTGAGTTAGGAACACAAAGAACAACCAGTTTATAAACAGTCTCATTCTTGTCTTTAAAAATGCCGCTAGGGACTTCCCTTGTGGTTCGGTGGTTAAGAGTTCACCTTGCAATGATATTTAGGAGGGGTTTCGATCTCTGGTCAAGGAGCTAGGATCCCACATGCCTTGCAGCCATAAAAACAAAACATGGAACAGAAGCAATATTGTGACAAATTCAATAAAGAGTTCAAAATATTTTTAAAAAATTAAGTTGAAAGAAACATAAGTTATTGCTAATTCTCTTTCACAGACTTGTCTCTTTCACCTTTCTCTCACATACCACTGAAAATAACAGTGAAAGGTTGGTCCAGGCAACTGTCTAAAGGCTTTGTAGAACTCAGCAGTGAGGTCATCAGCATTTGGTCACAGTTTATTCTCTAGCTATCATTCCTACTAGTAAGTCATTTTTGCTCATATAATGACACTCTTTTATTCATGCCCATTTTTTTCTTTCTTTTTCTCAGTATCTTTTTTGTTTTGCTTTTGAATCAGTTCCCTAAAGAATGTTGTCATCTGTCTCTTGGAGACTTTTTAAGAAGATACAACTCATAGAAGACTTCAATCATTATGGGATTTCTTGTTCTTGATACACATCTGACCATTTCTTCCCCTTTTTATTTTTGTTGGAGAGAGATATAAAGTAAGTCTTTGGAAACTGAAGAGAGAAAACTTTTCCTTCCTATGAATTTTTAGAGTCAGACAGCCTGAGGTCAGATTCACATACTAGCTCTGGGATCTTAGGTGTGTCATTTGGGCTAGTCTATTTCCTAATGTGAAAACTTGGGGAAAAAATAATATCCTCCTGCTAGGGTCCTTGAGAAGGTTGAATCTGATAATACATATAAATGTCCATTTGGGGTACACACGTGCATGTGTATAGGTCTCTGTGTGCACACTTATTCTTTTTCTAGTTCTCTCCTACTATCAGAAACTACTCCATCTTCTTTATTACAAACACTGAGTGACAATTGCTTTTATCTTCTCTCTGCCCAGAGCATTGGTTCTTTCTCCCATCCCCAGTATGTATAAACAAATGCCAGTCAAGGAAGCACCCAGGTGGAAAACTGAGCATGAACTATATTTGATGAGTTTCAGAATTATAAGAAAAAAAAAAAACACAGAAGTATCAGACACAGGAAGAAAAGGAAAAGCAACCTCTATGTGACAAAACTTATAATTCTTCTTTATAATCTTTATTTTTTGATAGGAAGTTTAGGGAACTTAAATATTGTGCCAAATTTGGTTATAACTGCTGTGTCCCTTTAATCTGGAGGGGGAGGAGGGAAAGCCTTTAACTGTAGATGAAGGTTATTCTACGTGTTAAAAAAATAGGAATTTGAGTGGCGCAGTATTTCTGATTTGTTTTTATCATGAAGGGGAAATTGACTGATATGTTATCAGGAGACAGCAAAGTTCAGGGAAAGAGTTCTGGACTGGAGATCAGGAGATGTGGGTTCTGGCCCTGAGACTAACTGAGTGACCTTGACAGGACACTTCTCCTGACTGAGTCTGTTTATTCATCTGGAAAATGCAAGCTCTCAGTCAAACCTCCCACCAGTCCCACATTTATGAACTCAAGAACTGCTTTATGCAGAACAACTCCACTCTCCAGGAATTTTTAAAATATTTTATCATTTTGTGTGATATATTATGAAATGGTTTTTAGGTTAATATTTTAATAAAAATATGATAAGATAATTTTAATAAAATCACTAATATATAACCAGGATCCTTTATTTCCTTTTGTGACAATATTGGATTAGAAAATAGTCATGTGTCAGTGTTTTATTTAGAATATATTTTTTCAAAGAAATACTTTATTTAGTAAAATATGGTATTACAGGGCTTCCCTGGTGGCTCACACTGTGAAGAATCCGCCTGCAATGCAAGAGACCTGGGTTCGATCCCTGGATTGGGAAGATCCCCGGAGAAGGGAATGGCAACCCACTCTAGTATTCTTGCCTGGGAAATACCATGGACAGAGGAGCCTGGCAGGCTACAGTCCATAAAGCGTCAAAGAGTTGGACACGACAGAGCAACTAAGCATGCACGCACACAAGGCATTATAATTGATTTTTAATTTGACCCTGATATTGAGGGGGAATACATGAGTTTGGATAGTATGGGGTGGACTCTTTGGGGGATATAACTAATTCTTTTTCAAAAGCTGTACAAAATAGGAAAGTGTATTTTCTTACAAAATATGGATTAAGGATTGTTTTTGGTAGAAATGTATAATTGTTGGTGCTGGTTATAGAGATTGGATGGATAGTTAGATGGACAGTAAGTTTATTGTAACTTCCAAGTTATTTTCATGAGACCATACGTTAAAAATTTCTTTGGTACCTGCTGGAAGGTATCCTCTTGGAAATCAGAGATAAGTTGTCCTGAGTGACATACGAGGGTGTTACTGAGTGGGATAATGCCAATGCCACATCAAGTCTTGATACCCTGCTTGCTGATGGAATAACTGGGCAAATCACTTAACCTTGAGCCTCAGTTTTCTCATCTTTAAAATGAGGGTAATTCTATATCTACTTTCTAAAGTTGTTATAAGGCTTAAATAAAATAAAGTATGCAGCATTACTTTGAAAAAGTATCACATGCCTGTTGTGTAGCATTTGGCAGAACCAGGCCTGGGGTAGGTGAGTGAGGTGCCAGGGCTCAACTTTTAAGGAGGCCCTTGTTCTCTGACCTAACCCTGCCCTTGATCCATCCTGAGAGTGAGCACCTCTTTAAATGTTTGGCAGGCAGGTTTCTCACTTGTTTTTGCCCTAGTCCAGGTCTTGGTGTTCGGCCAAGCACAGTTTCTGTGAATAGGAGCTATATAGCTTCAGATGTGGGTCTGTTTTCTGAAAGACTATTTTTGTTGTTGTTTCCTACATTAAGGTGGGTTAGGAGCAGATGTTCCTTCTCCTCCAAAACTATAAATCTGCTGCTTAGATAAAACCATCCTCTAACTTCCTTTTATTTCTTTCTGTCCCCTTATTTTGTTACTCTTATGTCTGTACATGGTTAGATGTTAGAAGATACATTCATTTTATTCTCAGATATTATTCTGGAGGTAGGATTACATTGTCATGGACTGCTAAATAATACCATGTCTGGATTATTGTTTTCTAGAATTTGCAGTACTGAGGGGATCTTTTAACTTCATCTTCTTTAAATCACTTGCTTTCAAGGTAGAAGCAATTTACTTTTCAAGTATAAAGATATTGCAAGGTTATAAAAAAAAATTCCAGAGGTGAATGTGTATGAAAGCATTTCTTCTAGGCTCCCAGCCAGTCCTAGAAACAAAAATGAATTGCCCTTCTGTACAGACTTTTCAAGAACTGTTCACATGCCCACATATGTCTGACTGAGGTGGGCTTAGACAAACTTCTCATTGAGTTCTTTAAACAATAGAGACTAGAGACTAGTGTTAATGGTTAGTTTTAGAACTTTTAAAAATTGTTCACTAGGAGAGTTTTACAATTTGTTGCCTGTATTTCCATTTAAGTTTCCTCGTGTTGCCATTAAAAGGTTTGACCACTCTTAAATTCTGCCCCATTATGCCTTATACTTGGGGCTTCCCAGGTGGCATTAGTGGTAAAGAACCCACCTGCCAATGCAGGAGACAGAAGAGATGTGGGTTCTATCCCTGGGTTGGGAATATTGCCTGGAGTAGGAAATGGCAACCCACTCCAGTATTCTTGCCTGGAGAATCCCATGGACAGAGGAGCCTGGGGTCATAAAGAGTCAGACACTCCTTAGCAACTGAACAACAATAATTAGTAATGTTGAGCATCTTTTCATGTGTTTGTAGACCATCTGTAAGGACTTACATTTTAAAAAGAAACTCGAAGATAAGGTGTCCATAGGTGTGTGGATTTATCTCTGGGCTTTCTATTCTGTTCCACTGATCTATATTTCTGTCTTTGTGCCAGTACCGTACTGTCTTGATGACTGTGGCTTTGTAGTAGAGCCTGAAGTCAGGCAGGTTGATTCCTCCAGTTCCATTCTTCTTTCTCAAGATTGCTTTGGCTATTTGAGGTTTTTTGTATTTCCATACAAATTGTGAAATTATTTGTTCTAGCTCTGTGAAAAATACTGCTGGTAGCTTGATAGGGATTGCACACTAGGATAACCCAGAGGGATGGTATGGGGAGGGAGGTGGGAGGGGGGTTCAGGAGTGGGAATTTATGTACACCCATGGTGGATTCATGTTGATGTATGGCAAAACCAATACAGTATTGCAAAGTTAAAAAATAAATAAATAAATAAAAAGAAACTCTGCTGCTCTGTGGATTTTGGACTAGAAGGTACCAAAGGGGACATAACAAGCACTGGAGAAGGCTATTATAATGATCCAGCTGTGAGATAACAGTGGCTCAGATGATGGTTGTGGCATTCAGCTTGGGGCATAATAGACAAATTCCAGAGATAGTACAGAAAGCAGAATTGACAAGAGTTGTTTCTTGGCTGGTTATGGGGAAAGGGAGTTGTCAAGAATTACTCCCCAAATTTCTGACTTTAAAAACTAGGTAGATGGTGTGTTACTGGACTAGAGGACATGGAGAGTTTAGGAGGGAAGGTCATGAGTTCTGTTTGGGCCATAGTGGATTTTTAAGATAGCTGTGAGGCATCCCAGTGGAGATATCAAATAGTGAGATATAAAGATCTGGAAATCCCAAGAAGATAACAGCAGTATTACCTCGGGCAATACTCATTGTCAGGCAGATGTAATCACCTTAGTTCCAGGGAGATCCAGCCAGTTAGTTGCTATGTGGGGCTACTGTTAGTACCTCTTTAGAGATGTGGGTAGAAGCACATTTACAAAGTGTCTGGTATTTTCCTATGAACTCCTCTCAGGGTAGGATACCTTCATAGCTTGTGAATGAGGAAACTAAGGCCAAGAGGAGTTACATGGTCTGTCCAAAACCATTCAGCTCATCAGTGGTGCAAGCGGGCATATCACTCTGGGTCTCAACCAGAAACAGGTGGCAAAGTTGAAGGAAGATAATTCAGGAAGGGGTTGTTTGTTTTACAAGGGATTACCAAATGAGGGTGCAAAGTGGAGGACCATGACAAATAGTGCAGGAAACGGGCTAGTAGTAGCTGAGCTGTACCACCCCTAGAATCAAAGTATCCAGAGAGAGTAGCTCCCAGACCCTGCACCCTGCAAGTAGATAGCTGTGGGTATGGAAGCTGTCTTGAAAGGAATAGTGATCCTCAGTGTGAGGACACAGTTGAAACCAACTCATTCAACTCTCTTTCTCCCATGTGTCTCCAATCAGGGCTCCCACTGGCCAAACTAACTCAACAGCAAGCCAGAAGGCAGAGAGCTGGGTGGTAAGGGGTGGAGGACATGATCAAACAGAAGCAAGTAGAAAATAGCAGGACTTGGGGTTTCCATCCGGGGTCCTGACTCCAAAACTTAGAGTGCCATTAAGAAGGGGTTGCTTAGCCTAAGGCCCTGACGTGATGAAGTACACATCGAGACCTGAGAAGAAGCCCAGCTGAGCTCCCAAGTCGTGGGCACCAGGTAAGAGAGGAAAACTTGTAGCTCTCTGAGGAATTCCGCCTAGGCCCTCAGATACCTGCGAGTGGACTGCCTCTAATCCCAGCCAGGATGCTCCTCTCATGACACCCCTCTGAAGTGAGCAGATAGAGAGCATTCATTGTCAGTTTATAAATTGGCAAGTGACTATAAGTCGTGGAATTGAGTGCCAGCTCTATTTATGCAGTCACGCCAGTTCTCCTCGACTCTTGTATCTGAACCCTGTATTTGACTTATAAAAAAGTAGAGATCATCAATGTAGATTCTCCCTTATATATATTAAAGACTGTTAAAGAACTGTTTGCTTCTGGGCTTTCTGTTCAGATGTCCCCACTGTCACTTGAAATGTCAGGTGAGAAATTATTTTGCTATTGACATTTCAGGCTCTGGGTTAATGAGTCCCATTAGGAATGGCAGCATGCTCAGAGAAGTGTTAACTATTTCTGACTAGTGGAATGAAGGTTAAAAATGTAAAAGGTAAATTAGATATCCCATTCTTGGCATTCATCTCAATGGGTTGTGTTAATATTTACTTCTTGTCTGGATTATTTTATGTCTTCCATATTGTTTACTACCATCTCTAGCAGGAATTCTCAAAGAACAGTACAGTATGTACATTCAGAGGTCTCAGGGATGTTGATTATGTTCAAGAGCTCAGCTTTTATTTTTTCAGAAATCACCTCATCTTAGGGTCAATGGGAAGAGATACACTGGAATTATGGTATTCTTTCTATGTAGAAAAAAAACAATTAAGGGAAGGTAAGTGGAAATTTGGTATAAGCTGGGATAAGCCATGGTAGCCAGTCATTTTGGTTAAAATCCTACAGGCTACAAAGACAGCTTGGGAAACTTCCTTGAAAATGGACTAAAAAAATGTGGATAGCTAATCTCAATTCCATTCAGCATTTTTTAACTAGCTTTTTTTATTTTTAAGTAATGGTACAAGTAGAATAAGATTCAGAAAACAAACAAAAAAGATAAATTACTTTCCACCCCCACAGGCAACCACCATTAATAGTTTCTTGGGTATCCAGAGGTATTCTCTGCATATATAAGTAGAGACAGATTATTTTATGCAAATATTAGTATAAAATAGATGATGATTCATATCTTATTCTTTTCATTTAGAAATATTTCTTGAGGGTCATTTCATATTAGCACATAGAAATCTATCTTTCAAGGCTGACTTCTAATTGTACTGTGTTATGTCCTATATAATATCAGTTCTTTAGCATTCAGTCCTCTGTGACCTAGTATAAATGTTTCACTGCAAATACACTTCAGTCAGTTCAGTTCAGTTCAGTCGCTCAGTCGTGTCCAACTCTTTGCGACCCCATGAATCGCAGCACGCCAGGCCTCCCTGACCATCACCATCTCCCGGAGTTCACTCAGATTCACATCCGTCGAGTCCGTGATGCCATCCAGCCATCTCATCCTCTGTCGTCCCCTTCTCCTCCTGCCCCCAGTCCTTCCCAGCATCAGAGTCTTTTCCAATGAGTCAACTCTTCGCATGAGGTGGCCAAAATACTAGAGCTTCAGCTTTATCATCATTCCTTCCAAAGAAATCCCAGGGTTGATTTCCTTCAGAATGGACTGGTTGGATCTCCTTGCACTCCAAGGGACTCTCAACAGTCTTCTCCAACACCACAGTACAAAAGCATCAATTCTTCGGCGCTCAGCCTTCTTCACAGTCCAACTCTCACATCCATACATGACCACAGGTAAAACCATAGCCTTGACTAGACGGACCTTAGTCGGCAAAGTAATGTCTCTGCTTTTGAATATACTACCTAGGTTGGTCATAACTTTTCTTCCAAGGAGTAAGCGTCTTTTAATTTCATGGCTGCAGTCACCATCTGCAGTGATTGAAAGAGATGGGAATACCAGACCACCTAACCTGCCTCTTGAGAAATCTGTATATAGGTCAGGAAGCAACAGTTAGAACTGGACATGGAACAACAGACTGGTTCCAAATAGGAAAAGGAGTACATCAAGGCTGTATATTGTCACCCTGCTTATTTAACTTATATGCAGAGTACATCATGAGAAATGCTGGACTGGAAGAAACACAAGCTGGAATCAAGATTGCCGGGAGAAATATCAATAACCTCAGATATGCAGATGATACCACCCTTATGGCAGAAAGTGAAGAGGAACTGAAAAGCCTCTTGAAAGTGAAAGAGGAGAGCGAAAAAGTTGGCTTAAAGCTCAACATTCAGAAAACGAAGATCATGGCATCTGGTCGCATCACTTCATGGGAAATAGATGGGGAAACAGTAGAAATAGTGTCAAACTTTATTTTTGGGGCAAATACACTTAGAAACAATGTATACTATCTATTTGTTAGGAGCAGGTTCTCTCTGTCTACACACAGACACACACATCTGTTGAGTCAAGCTTGTTAACTGTATTGTGACGTTTTCTACATCTGACTAATTTGTAGTTACTTGGTCTATCAGTTTCCGATAAAGTGATGTTAAAATTTCTCGCTATGATTATTGTGATTATTCTCCATTTCTCCTGTGATTTATAGATGCTCATAAAGAAAGACCCACTAGTACTAAATGATAAATTCTTTTGAGAAGTCTATTCTTAGCTCTCTACTTTACTCTTTTGCCTTTGGTTTCCAGTTAGGTTTGTTCAGTGACAAGCTATTTGACAAGATAGCCTTGAAATTAATAAAGGTCAGTAGATTTGGCCGACCTCCTTGCTCCATCAGTGTCTGCCATCCCCCAGGGCAAGAACCCATTCCGGTCAGCCTCTCCTCCACAGCTGTTTCTGCTTGTGTGTCCATGCTCAGTCACTGAGTCATGTCTGACTGTTTGTGACCCCGTGGACGATAGCCTACCAGGCTCCTCTCTCCATGGAATTTTCCAGGCAAGAATACTGGAGGAGGTTTTGATTTCCTCCTCCAGGAGATCTTCCCAACCCAGGAACTGAACCCACGTCTCCTGTGTCTCCTACATTGGCAGGTGGGCTCTTTACCACTGAGCCACCTGGGAAATGCCACCCCTCCCCGTCTCTGTTTGGGCTCCAGTCATTCTGTTCCCTCCCTTTGTTCTTTCAGACCTGGAGGAGTAATGGCTTTCCCCTCTTGGCAGTCGTTTGGTGCCTCACCATCGTCTTTTATTCTTTCAGTCCTGTATGCACCTATATAAATAGTCATTTCTTTCAGCTCTTTTCAGTTAAACTCTCCTGAACATGATATCTGCTTCCTGTCAAGACTGACTGGATTTTCCATTCTTTTTATAATTCAGTTTTTGCTTTATTATTTCAAGGCTCTCTTGTCAAATAGCTTGTCACTTGAGCTTTTATAATGTTATTTATTTATTTTTGGCTGTACTGGGTCTTCACTGTTGAGTGAGCTTTCTCCAGTTGGGGGCAGTGGGGGGTACTCTCTAGTTGTGGTGTGCAGGCTTCTCATTGCAGTGGCTTCTTTTATTGCAGAGCACAGGCTCTAGGGTGTGAGGAGCTCAGAAGTTGCTGCACGAGGGCTCAGTGTTGTGGAGAATGGGCTTAGTTGCTCCACAGCATGTGGGATCTTCCCAGATCAGAGATTGAACCCATGTCTCTTGCTCTGTCAGGTGGATTCTTTACCACAGAGCCACCAGGGAAGCCCCACATAAGTCTTTGGCAGATGGTTCCTTTTTATATTTTAATGGGCTTTGTGTAAGTATTATTTTGTCTGATGGTAACCGATAAACCAGTCTGCTTTTAGTTTTGTATTTATCTGCGATAATATTTTTTCTTTCCATCTTTTGCTTTTCAACCTTTCTGTGCTTGTTTGAAGTGTATATCTCTAAGAAAGCTTATAGTTTAATTTTTAAGCCAATCTAATAGAATCATAGGTGAATTTTATCCTTTCACATTTATTGTTTACTGATATAATTGATAATCACAATGGTACAATCACTCACCTAGAGCCAGACATCCTGGAATGTGAAGTCAAGTGCGCCTTAGAAAGCATCACTACGAACAAAGCTAGTGGAGGTGATGGAATTCCAGTTGAGATATTTAAAATTCTGAAAGATGATGCTGTGAAAGTGCTGCACTCAATATGCCAGCCAATTTGGAAAACTCAGCAGTGGCCACAGAACTGGAAAAGGTCAGTTTTCATTCCAATCCCAAAGAAAGGCAATGCCAAAGAATGCTCAAACTACTGCACAATTGCAGTCATCTCACATGCTAGTAAAGTAATGCTCAAAATTCTACAAGCCAGGCTTCAGCAATACATGAACTTCCAGATGTTCAAGCTGGTTTTAGAAAAGGCAGAGGAACCAGAGATCAAATTGCCAACATCCACTGGGTCATGGAAAAAGCAAGAGAGTTCCAGAAAACATCTATTTCTGCTTTATTGACTATGCCAAAGCCTTTGACTGTGTGGATCACAATAAACTGTGGAAAATTCTGAGAGAGATGGGAATACAGACCACCTGACCTGCCTTTTAAGAAACCTATATGCAGGTCAGGAAGCAACAATTAGAACTGGACATGGAACAACAGACTGGTTCCAAATAGGAAAAGGAGGACGTCAAGGCTGTATATTGTCACCCTGCTTATTTAACTTCTATGCAGAGTACATCATGAGAAACACTGGGCTGGAGGATGCACAAGCTGGAATCAAGATTGCCAAGAAAAATATCAATAACCTCAGATATGCAGATGACACAACCCTTATGGCAGAAAGTGAAGAGGAACTAAAAGCCTCTTGATGAAAGTGAAAGAGGAGAGTGAAAAAGTTGGCTTAAAGCTCAACATTCAGAAAACGAAGATCATGGCATCCGGTCCTATCACTTCATGGGAAATAGATGTGGAAACAGTGTCAGACTTTATTTTTTTTTTTTTGGCTCCAAAATCACTGCAGATGGTGACTGCAGCCATGAAATTAAAAGATGCTTACTCCTTGGAAGGAAAGTTATGACCAACCTAGATAGTATATTCAAAAGCAGAGACATTACTTTGCCAACAAAGGTCCATCTAGTCAAGACTATGGTTTTTCCAGTAGTCATGTATGGATGTGAGAGTTGGACTTTGAAGAAAGCTGAGTGCTGAAGAATTGATGCTTTTGAACTGTGGTGTTGGAGAAGACTCTTGAGAGTCCCTTGGACTGCAAGGAGATCCAACCAGTCCATTCTGAAGGAGATCAGCCCTGGGTGTTCTTTGGAAGGAATGATGCTAAAGCTGAAACTCTAGTACTTTGGCCACCTCATGTGAAGAGTTGACTCATTGGAAAAGACTCTGATGCTGGGAGGGATTGAGGGCAGGAGGAGAAGGGGATGACAGAGGATGAGATGGCTGGATGGCATCACGGACTCGATGGACGTGAGTCTGAGTGAACTCCGGGAGATGGTGATGGACAGGGAGGCCTGGTGTGCTGCGATTCATAGGGTCACAAAGAGTCGGACACAACTGGGCGACTGAACTGAACTGATTTAATTGAACTTATTTTTGCCATATACTTTGAATTTTCTGTTCACTCCCTCCTCTACTTTAACGTCAATTTTATTCTTACTCTTTAAGTTGTGTGTGTGGTAGTCGCTCAGTCATGTCCAACTCTTTGTGACCCCATGGACTGTAGCACTCCAGGCTCCTCTGTCCATGGGATTTTCCAGGCAAGGATACTGGAATGGGTTGCAATTTCCTTCTTCAGAGGATTTTCCTGACCCAGGGATCAAACTCTGGTCTCCTGCATTGCAGGTGGATGCTTTACTGTCTGAGCTACTAGGGAAGTTTTAAGTTATATTATGCTTAACTATTATTTTCCCTAAAATATGAAATTGTTTAATATCTCCATCCTCTTCTCTAACAAAAAATGGACCTTAACACATTTTAACTCCCCGTTAAACACCTGTCCCTGTTTTCCTTATCATTATAGAGAATTTTAACTCCGTCTCTTTAGGCATAAAAACAGATGTCTTCTTATAGTCAATGGTTCAAGTGCATTTGCCAATGCTTTATCAGTTCTGTGGTGGCAGCTCAGTGTCTTAGTGCTGCAATGATGTGAAAGTACCATAAATATAGTCTCTGAACAAGCTGATAACTGGGCAGGTCCTTCCTGTGAAACTATTGTTTCCTGTTTCCTTCTTAGATAAGCAGTTTCTTATAATCTGTAATCCCAGACAGCAACCAGAATGGCAGCTTCACAGGTAGGAAAGCCTCTTTGTTGCCCTGTTCTTGCATTCAGTCCTGAGCTGCTCTGCCCCTTTGGACATGGAGTGACCACTTCTGAAATATAGAAATGTTTATCATATTTTTATGATAACTGTATTGTCAAAGTGTTCTCCTTTTATATTGCGTTATTATACATCATTCAAATGTGCCTCAAGGTGTAAATTTATGATGCTATCTGGGTTAGAAGTTGAATGCCAAAGTTTATACTGAATGTCTACTGTGCTCCTTGCCATAAATGGGAGACAACACCCGCGAACATGTCTTTCTCTTTAAGAAACCTGTAATTTCCTAAGTGAAATTAGAAATATTCTACTTAAGAAGTATACATACATGAAACCATTTTTAAAATGCAAGACAGAATAGTATTCAGGTGTCAAAATATGTGATATTTCCCCCAGATACAAAAAGAAAAATGAATACCACAACTGTTGGAGTGGCTGGAGATGACTATTTTGTTGCTTTTAGTTTATTTGGAGGGAAAAGGGGCACAAGAAGATGATTATACATGTGTTAAATAACACCTAGGCTGGTTCATACATCTACACATATGAAGGAACTTTTTATTAAGTATTATATGTTATAACCAGTCCTGCTTCTTGGGAGCTCAAGAGGATATCTAAATATGCACCTTTAAAAAACACTTTTACCTTTCTCTAATAGGTTGAATTAATTGCTAGACCTTTCTCACCTGCTGGGACTATTATGAGTAGGAGCTGTCACATTGTTTATATAATTTAATTATTCAGATAACTAAAAAACAAGATGACTTCAGTTATAAACAGTTAATTCAGACTGATCATTTTCTCTTTTCAGGTGTTTAGCATATAGTACTAATGCAATTAGAGCAAAACCAGTTGTGTTTGTTTCTATCAAAAATATAACAGGCTCTTTGGAAAAGTTTTTGGAAGTCCTTCTGATACAAGGAATGGCAGTGAAGACCCTACCCCCAGTCCCTTTCCTGGCCTAATCTATATTCTACCAGTTGTTGACTCTATAAAAGTGAGTGACTTTCCCTTTTAGTTTGGGGGCAATGGGCAATGATCTGAGTGAACTGTTCTAATTCAAGAGCTTGTAGGTTCAGGTGTGGGGAAGGAGACCCATCGAATCTAGACCTCAACCAGCTGTAAGTAATCAGTTTTCCCTGAACTCATAATTTATCTCAACTTCTCTGGTGGTATTTTATTTCTTTTTTAAAAATTTGTTTTATTCAAGTATAGTTGATTTACACAGTTGCTAATTTACAAAATCGTGTTAATTTCTTCTTTACAGCAAAGTGATTCAGTTATATATATATATATACATGTATATATGTACATATATATGCCATTTGTAGCAATATGCTGGAACTAGAGATTATCATACTAAGTGAAGTAAGTTAAAAAGAGAAAGACATATCATTTATATGTGTTACTTACAAGTGTAATGTAAAATATGACACAAATGAACCTACAAACATGTATATATACATGTATACATATACATATTGTTCATATTGTTCATGGGGTTCTCAAGGCAAGAATACTGACGTGGTTTGCCATTCCCTTCTCCAGTGGACCACATTCTGTCAGACCTCTCCACCATGACCTGCCTGTCTTGGGTTGCCCTGTGGGCATGGCTTAGTTTCATTGAATTAGACAAGGCTATGGTCCTAGTGTGATCAGATTGACTAATTTTCTGAGTATGGTTTCAGTGTGTCTGCCCTCTGATGCCCTCTTGTAACACCTACCATTTTACTTGGGTTTCTCTTACCTTGGGCGATTCATGGGGTTGCAAAGAGTCGGACACAACTGAGCAACTGAACTGAACTGATACGTATACATATATATATATATATAAAACTGAATATATATGATATATATGTATATATATATATATATACATACATTCTTTTTCATATTCCTTTCTGTTGTGGTGTATCCTGAATATAGCTCCCTGTGATATATGGTAGGACCTGTTGTTTGTCCATTCTGTGTGTAATACTTTGCGTCTGCTACTGCTAAACTCTCAAATCTATTCTCCCACACCCGTCTTGGCAGCCACAAGTCTGTTCTCTGTGTCTGTTTCTGTTTGTAGATAGGTTCATTTGTGTCATATTTTAGATTACTTGTAAGTAACACATGTAAATGATATGTCATTCTCTTTTTAACTTACTTCACTTAGTATGATAATCTTTAGTTCCAGCCATATTGCTACAAATGGCATTATTTCATTCTTTTTTATGGCTGAATAGTGTCCCATTATATGTGTATGTAACCACATCTTTTTTCCCATTCATCTGTTGGTGGATGTTTAGGTTGTTTCCATGTCTTGGCTATTATCAATAGTGTTGCTATGAACTTAGGATTGCATGTACCTTTTTGAATTACTTTTCTCTGGATCATATGTGTTAACTCTTTATTTTCTGAGGTTCATCCATATTGTTTTCCATAGTGGCTACATCAGTTTATATTTCCATCTGGTGACATTTTCTTAAGATGAATAATACTCTGAACTTTAACTCTTGCCCCATCTAGCCTGTAAATTCCTCAAGAGAAGAAGCCATGCCTGATTCATTTTTGAATCCCTAAACTTTTAATGGAATATTAAAATTGTTTAGTGAGATCATTTAATAAATACATGTAACTATGTAAAGGCCAGGTAATTGGGTGTCTTTCTAGAGTTGATATATCTTACAATTTTATAGTCTTACAGACATCCTAGAATGTGAAGTCAAGTGGGTCTTAGGAAGCATCACTATGAACAAAGCTAGTGGAGGTAATGGAGTTCCAGTTGAGCTATTTTAAATCCTAAAAGATGATGCTGTGAAAGTGCTTCACTCAATATGCCAGCAAATTTGGAAAACTCAGCAGTGGCCACAGAACTGGGAAAGGTCAGTTTTCATTCCAATCCCAAAGAAAGGCAATGCGAAAGAATGCTCTACTACCACAGAATTGCACTCATCTCAACACTAGTAAAGTAATGCTCAAAATTCTCCAAGCCAGACTTCAGCAATATGTGAACTTCCAGATGTTCAAGCTGGTTTTAGAAAAGGCAGAGGAACCAGAGATCAAATTGCCATCATCCACTGAATCATCGAAAAAGCAAGAGAGTTCCAGAAAAACATCTATTACTGCTTTATTGACTATGCCAAAGCCTTTGACTGTGTGGATCACAATAAACTGTGGAAGATTCTGAAAGAGATGGGAATACCAGACCACCTGATCTGCCTCTTGAGAAACCTATATGCAGGTCAGGAAGAACTGGACATGGAACAGACTGGTTTCAAATAGGAAAAGGAGGACGTCAAGGCTGTATTTTGTCACCCTGATTTAACTTATATGTGGAGTACATCATGAGAAATGCTGGGCTGGAGGATGCACAAGCTGGAATCAAGATTGCCAGGAGAAATATCAGTAACCTCAGATATGCAGATGACGCGACCCTAATGGCAGAAAGTGAAGAACTAAAGAGCCTCTTGATGAAAGTGAAAGAGGAGTGAAAAACTTGGCCTAAGACTCAACATTCAGAAAAGTAAGATCATGGCATCTGGTCCCATGACTTCATGGCAAATAGATGGGGAAACAGTGGAAACAGTGGCTGACTTTATTTTTTGGGGCTCAAACATCACTACGGAAAGTGATTGCAGTCATGAAATTAAAAGACGCTTACTCCTTGGAAGGAAAGTTATGACCAACCTAGACTGCATATTAAAAAGCAGAGATATTACTTTGTCAGCAAAGGTCTGTCTAGTCAAGGCTATGGTTTTTCCAGTAGTCATGTTTGGATGCGAGAGTTGGACTGTGAAGAAAGCTGAGTGCCGAAGAATTGATGCTATTGAACTGTGGTGTTGGAGAAGACTCTTGAGAGTCCCTTGGACTGCAAGGAGATCCAACCAGTCCATCCTAAAGGAGATCAGTCCTGGGTGTTCATTGGAAGGACTGATGCTGAAGCTGAAACTCCACTACTTTGGCCACCTCATGCAAAGAGCTGACTCATTTGAAAAGACCCTGATGCTGGGAAATATTGAAGACAGAAGGAAAAGGGGACAACAGAGGATGAGATGGTTTGAGGACATCACTGACTCAATGGAGATGAGTTTGAGTAAACTCTGGGAGTTGTTGAGGGACAGGGAGGCCTGGCATGCTATGGTTAATGGGGTCGCGAAGAATTGGACACTACTGAGCAGCTGAACTGAACTGAACAGGATGTGTGATAAACTTCTCAGCGAAAATATTGACTAGGCAGTTTCAGTTAAAACATAGTGAAAATGAAAGCCACTTAGTCATGTCTGACTCTTTACGACCCCATAGACTATACAGTCTGTGTTATTCTCCAGGCCAGAATACTGGAGTGGGTAGCCTTTCCCCTCTCCAGGTGATCTTCCCAACCCAGGGATCAAACCCAGGCCTCCCGCATTGCAGGTGGATTCTTTACCAGCTGAGCTATCAGGGAATTATACTATCTTATAGTAACCTATGGAGAAGGAAATGGCAACCCACTCCAGTACTCTTGCCTGGAAAACCCATGGGCAGAGGATAATCTGAAAAAATATGTATATGTTACATAAAACTGAATCACTTTCCTGTATGCCTGAAACTATCACAATAATGTAAATGAACTATGAAAGTGAAAGTATTAGTCACTTAATTGTTGACTTTTTCTACTAATTGTCACAATTTCTACTAAAATATAGTAGAAATGCTTATCCCGGTATCTCTAAGTATACATTTAATTCTACAGAAAACTTACTGGTGTAACACTGTGTCAACATTTGCAAATTGACTGTAAATTATCTTAATCTTAGTGCAGCATGCAGCATGAAGGCTCAGTATAGTAATGCCAGATAAGTGCTTTTTCACCTGAGACTTCTTTCTCAGCTTCTCCCATAAATAGATTCTAATATGTATTTTCATTTGAAATCGAAAATATAACTTTCACTGAAAATGTCATGTGGTGTTTGTATTACTTTTAACTGCAGTGTATAAAGAAAACTTTATCCTTCAACTCCATCAGTTATTCATCTTGTGCACAGGGAAAATGCACTAAAATGACCTTAAAAACTATCAATGAAAAAACGCTGTCAGACCCTTACCTTTCATAGAAACCCTATGCCTTTCTCTTCAGCCTAGTCTCTTTCTATTCATGTAATATATTTGTTTTCTGCTTCTCATCCTAATAATAACAGTATTTTTTATGCTAGTTCTGTCAATGTAAGCATTGCTTTCTTCTTTCTTAAAATTTTTTTTATTGAAGGATAATTGCTTTACAGAATTTTGCTCTTTTCTGTCAAACCTCAACATGAATCAGCCATAGGTATACATATATCCCCTCCCTTTTGAACTTCCCTCCCACCTCCCTCCCCATCCCACTCTTTTAGGTTGATACAGAGCCCCTGTTTGAGTTTCCTGAGCCATACAGCAAATTCCTGTCGGCTATCTATTTTACATATGGTAATGTAAGTTTTTATGTTACTCTTTCCATGCATTTCACCCTCTTCTCCCCTCTCCCCATGTCCATTAAGTCTATTCTCTATGTCTGTTTCTCCATTGTTGCCCTGCAAGCAAATTCTCCAGTATGATTTTTCTAGATTCCACATATGTTAGAATACAGTATTCATCTTTCTTTTTTTGTCTCACTTCACTGTGTATAATAGATTCTAGTTTCATCCATCTCATTAGAACTGACTCAAATGCATTCCTTTGTATGGCTGAGTAATATTCCATTGTGTATATATACCACAACTTCTTTATCTATTCATCTGTCGATGGACATCTAAGTTGCTTCCATGTTCTAGCTATTGTAAATAGTGCTGCAATGAACAATGGAATACATATATCTCTTTCAATTTTGGTTTCCTCAGGGTATATGCCTAAGAGTGGGATTGCTGGGTCATATGGTGGTTTTATTCCTAGTTTTTTAAGGAATCTCCATACCATCTCCCATAGTGGCTATATCAATTTACGTTCCCACCAACAGTACAAGAATGTTCCCTTTTCTCCACACCTTCTCCAGCATTTATTGTTTGTAGACTTTTTTGATGAGGGCCATTCTGACCAGTGTAAGGTGATATCTCATTGTGGTTTTGATTTGCATTTTTCTAATAATGTGTCTGTTAACCATCTGTATGTCGTCTTTGCAGAAAGTCTGTTTAGATCTTTTTCCCATTTTTTGATTGGGTTGTTTTTTCTTCTGGCATTGAGTTATATGAGCTGCTAGTGTATTTTGGAAATCAATTCTTTGTCAGTTGTTTCATTTGCTATTATTTTCTCCCATTCTGAGGGTTGTCTTTTCACCTTGCTTATAGTTTCCTTTGCTGTGCAAAAGCTTTTAAGTTTAATCAGGTCCCACTTGTTTACTTTTGTTTTTATTTCCTTTATTCTAAGAGGTGGGTCATAGAGGATCTTGCTTTGATTTATGTCGTCGAGTGTTCTGTCTATGTTTTCCTCCAAGAGTTTTATAGGTTTTGGTCTTACATTTAGGTCTTTAATCCATTTTGAGTTTATCTTCGTGTATGGTGTTAGGAAGTGTTCTAATTTCATTCTTTTACACGTAGCTGTCCAGTTTTCCCAGCACCATTTATTGAAGAGGCTGTCTTTGTCCCATTGTATATTCTTGCCTTCTTTGTCAAAATTAAGGTACCCATAGGTGCATGGGTTTTATTCTGGGCTTTCTATCTTGTTCCATTGGTCTATATTTCTGTTTTAGTGCCAGTACTATACTGCCTTGATGAGTGTAGCTTTGTCCTATAACCTGAAGTCAGGAAGCTTGATTCCTCCAGCTCCATTCTTCTTTCTCAAGACTGCTTTGGCTTTTCATGGTCTTTTGTGTCTCTATATGAATTATGAATTTTTTTTCTAGTTCTGTAAAAAAAATGCCATTGGTAATTTGATAGGGATTGCATTAAATCTGTAGATTGCATTTGGTAGTATAATTATGATTCTTCCTACCCAGAAACATGGAATATCTCTCCATCTGTTTATGTCATCTTTGATTTCTTTCATCAGTGTCTTTTAATTTTCTGTGTACAGTTCTTTTGTCTCCTTAGATAAGTTTATTCCTTGATATTTAATTTTTTTTGTTGCAATGGTGAATGGGATTGATTCCTTAATTGCTCTTTCTGATTTTTCATTGTTAGTTTATAGAAATGCAAGTGATTTCTGTCCATTGATTTTGTATCCTGAAACTTTCCTAAATTTACCAATTAGCTCTAGTAATTTTCTCATACTATCTTTAGGGTTTTCTATGTACATTATCATGGCATCTGCAAACAATGAGAGCTTTATTTATTTTCCAATCTGGATTGCTTTTATTTCTTTTTCTTCTGTGATTGCTATAGCTAGGACTTCCAGAACTATGTTGAATAATAGTGGCAAAAGTGGACACCCTTGTCTTATTCCTGATCTTAGGGGGAATGTTTTCAGTTTTTCACCATTGCGAATAATGTTTGCTGTAGGCTTATCATATATGGCCTTTACTATGTTGAGGTAGGTTCCTTCTATGCCCATTTTTTGATGAGTTGAGTTTGAGTGAACTCTGGGAGTTGATGATGGACAGGGAGGCCTGATGTGCTGCAATTCATGGGGTCGCAAAGAGTCAGACATGACTGAGCAACTGAACTGAACTGAATCATAAATAGGCGCTGAATTTTGTCAAAGGCTCTTTCTGCATCTATTGAGATGATCTTATGGCTTTTGTCTTTCAATTTGTTAATATGGTGTATCACATTGATTGATTTCCATATATTGAAATCCTAGAATCCCTGGAATAAACCCAACTTGATCATGGGGTAAGAGCTTTTTGTTGTGTTGCTGAGTTCTGTTTGCTAAAACTTTGTTGAGGATTTTTGCATCAGTGTTCATCAGTGATATTGACCTATAGTTTTCTTTTTTGTGTTGTCTCTCTCTGATTTTGGTATCAGGGTGATGATGGCCTCATAGAATGGGTTTGGAAGTGTTCCTTCCTCTGCAATTTTTTGAAAGAGTTTTAGAAGGATAAGCATTAGCTCTTCTCTAAATGTTTTATTGAATTCTTCTGTGAAGCCATCTGATCCTGGGCTTTTGTTTTTGGGGAGAGTTTTGATCACAGCTTCAATTTCAGTGCTTGTAATCGGGTTTTTCATAATTTCTGCTTCTTCCTGGTTCAGTCTGGGAAGATTGAGCTTTTCTACGAATCTGTCCATTTCTTCCAGGCTATCTATTTTATTGCCATATAGTTGTTCATAATAGTCTCTTATAATTCTTTGTATTTCTGCATTGTCTGTTTAACCACTCCTTTTTCATTTCTAATTTTGTTGATTTGATTCTTCTTTTTTTCTTTATGAGTCTGGCTAAGGGTTTGTCAGTTTTGTTTGTCTTCTCAAGGGACCAGCCTTTAGTTTTATTAATCTTTACTATTGTTTCTTTCATTTCTTTTTCATTTATTCCTGCTCGGATCTTTATGTCTTTCCTTCTACTAATTTTGGGGTTTTTTCTTCTTCCTTTTCCAGTTGCTTTAGGTGTGAAGTTAGGTTGTCTATTCAATATCTTTCTTGCTTCTTGAGGTAGGATTGTATTGCTATAAACTTCCCTCTTCTGCTTTTGCTGCATCCCATAGGTTTTGAGTTGTCATGTTTTCATTGCCATTTGTTTCTAGACATTTTTTTATTTACCTTTTGATTTCTTTTTTTTAGTTTCTTTTCCATTACAATTTATTTTTTTCTTTTTTATGTTTATTTTTAAAATATAAATATTTATTTTAATCGGAGGATAATTACTTTACAATATTGTATTGCCATCCATCAACATGAATCTGCCACGGGTATACACATGTTCCCCATCCTGAACCCCCCTCCCACCTCCTTCCCCGTACCATCCCTCTAGGTCATCCCAGTGCACCAGTCCCAAGCATCCTGTATCCTGCATCAAACCTGGACTGGCGATTTGTTTCATATATGATATTATACATGTTTCAATGCCATTCTCCCAAATCATCCCACCCTCTCCCTCTCCCACAGAGTCCAAAAGACTGTTCTATACATCTGTGTCTCTTTTGCTGTCTCACATACAGGCTTATCGTTACCATCTTTCTAAATTCCATACATATGCATTAGTATACTGTATTGGTGTTTTTCTTTCTGGCTTACTTCACTCTGTATAATAGGCTCCAGTTTCATCCACCTCATTAGAACTGATTCAAATGTATTCTTTTTAATGGCTGAGTAATACTCCATTGTGTATATGTACCACAGCTTTCTTATCCATTCATCTGCTGATGGACATCTAGGTTGCTTCCATGTCTTGGCTATTATAAACAGTGCTGCGATGAACATTGGGGTACATGTGTCTCTTTCAAGTCTGGTTTCCTTGGTGTGTATGCCCAGCAGTGGGATTGCTGGGTCGTAAGACAGCTCTATTTCCAGTTTTTTAAGGAATCTCCACACTGTTCTCCATAGTGTTCTCCAAGTGGCTCCATCTTGGCTAGTACCAAGCTAGTGGTACTAGCTTGCATTCCCACCAACGGTGTAAGAGGGTTCCCTTTTCTCCACACCCTCTCCAGCATTTATTGCTTGTAGACTTTTGGATTGCAGCCATTCTGACTGGCGTGAAATGGTACCTCATTGTGGTTTTGATTTGCATTTCTCTGATTATGAGTGATGTTGAGCATCTTTTCATGTGTTTGTTAGCCAACTGTATGTCTTCTTTGGAGAAATATCTGTTTAGTTCTTTGGCCCATTTTTTGATTGGGTCGTTTATTTTTCTGGAATTGAGCTGCAGGAGTTGCTTGTATATTTTTGAGATTAGTTGTTTGTCAGTTGCTTCATTTGCTATTATTTTCTCCCATTCTGAAGGCTGTCTTTTCACCTTGCTTATAGTTTCCTTTGTTGTGCAGAAGCTTTTAATTTTAATTAGATCCCATTTGTTTATTTTGCTTTTATTTCCAGTATTCTGGGAGGTGGATCATAGAGGATCCTGCTGTGATTTATGTCAGAGAGTGTTTTGCCTATGTTCTCCTCTAGGAGTTTTAGGAGTTTTATAGTTTCTGGTCTTACCTTTAGGTCTTTAATCCATTTTGAGTTTCAGTAAACTGTTCGTTATTTAGAAATGTGTTGTTTAATCTCCATGTGTTTGTGTTTCTTACAGTTTTTTTCCTTATAATTGATATCTAGGCTTATAGCATTGTGGTCAGAGAAGATGCTTGATACAGTTTCAATTTTCCTAAATTTACTGAGGTTTGATCTGTGACCCAAGATGTGGTCTATCCTGGAGAATGTTCCATGTGCACTTGAGAAGAAGGTGTATTCTTCATTTGGATAGAATGTCCTGAAGATATCAAAGAGATCCATCTCATCTAGTGTATCATTTAAGATTTGTGTTTCCTTTCTAATAATAGCAGTAGTTTTATAAGTGGCACTGCTACTGCTGCTAAGTCGCTTCAGTCATGTCTGACTCTGTGAGACCCCATAGATGGCAGCCCACTAAGCTCCTCTGTCGCTGGGATTCTCCAGGCAAGAATACTGGGTGGGTTGCCATTTCCTTCTCCATTATAAGTGGCACAGAGAGGTTAACTAACTCATCTGAGAATGCACAGCTACTAAGACATAGAACCAGGACTGGAACCTAAGCAGTTTTACCCTGGATTTCATGCTCTTAATGACCACATCGCTTTTGGTATAATATCAGACACATGGAGAATTCAGTAAACACCTGTCTTCTTACTGTTAGTCTTCAGCCCCCCATCCTTTTGTGAGAGGAACTCCAACAGCAGGTCTATTGCTAAATTACTCTAGAACAAGGTTTGTTCCTATTCTGCTTTCTGGTGGTCAAACCAGCAACTCTTCAGTCACAAAACCATTTAGCTAAAACTGGAATTGAGCATATAAAGGAATCCCCATCAGAAAGTGTGAAGAACAATTGTTTTATTTCTATTATTGTCAGTTGCTTTTAAGAAAAAAAGGGGAAGTGACTTATTATTTTCCTGGGTAAGGTTTTATGTGGATATATATGAAAATATATATCCACACACAAAAAAAATATATATATATATATTTTAATCTTATGAAAATACCAGACAGACCATATTCCTAACTTCATCTCTAACCCAAATACTTTCAGCAGAGAGAGTTATCGGTATTAACACAAAGGAGAAGTGGCAGTAATATAAAATGACAAATGACCCAGATAGCTTTTTTTTTTTTTACTCTTGAATGCAATCAGAGACTCTACGCACTTGTTACCAACAGTCTCAGCCTGACTGATGAGAGTTTGTGGCTTTGTTGAATAGCAGAATGGAATAGGCCAAAAGAGAATCCAGTTGATAACTAAGAATTGCAATTATATTTCTATTATTGAAACATATATGCTTCATTTTAATAATACTAATACTTTTAATCTATGATTCTTACATAAAGTATGTTTGGGTATACACTAAATATTTTGGGGCTTACCTGGTGGCTCAGATGGTAAAGAATCCACCTGCAATGCAGGAGATGCGGGTTTGATCTCTGGGTCAAGACGGTCCCCTGGAGAAGGAAATGACAACCCACTCCAGTATTCTTGCCTGGAGAATTCCATGGACAGCGGAGCCTGGTGGGCTATAGTCTGTGGAGTTACAAAGAATCAGGCACAACTGAACAGCTAACACTTTCACTTAGATATTTTTACTTTCTTCAAATGGGGCTTTAAGCTTGAGTGGCTCCTATATGCCAGACACTGTTCTTGGTGCCTAAGATCCAAAGTGAAGCAAAGCAAAAGGACAAAGCAAAGTTCCCACCCTGCAGGGACTTTATATCTAGCTTTTGAGTAACTAAGCAGTGATTTTTTTTAAAAAAAATTGGAGCTCACATTCTATATTTATCAGTTGAAGACTGTGTGTTTGATACACAAGAGTAAGGCATAAATTTTTATTACAGTTCCAAATTACTAAGCATTTTTTGTTCTCTTGAGTTCACTTAAATAATATATACAACAATGAAGAAACAGAATAGTATAGAAAAAGATAGTATGGAGTGACCCTCTCTTGGGACAATTTAAACCCAGTCTTAGGAGATCCTGTCATCACCCCAGAGATAGTAAAAAAGAAAAAGGTTAACAAGTTAGAACTATGGCTGTAAATTTTTTTACTGTTAGGTTGGCACAAAAGCAGTTGTGGTTTTGCATTGTTGAACTTTGCAATTTGATATTGGAATATATTCTTAAATTAATGTAGTTATGTTATACATCATTTTAACATACATTTCTTTTTTTTGCTAATGACTTACTACTTATGTTTATATTTATTTTAGACTATAAAGAACACAAAGAATATGTTAGACAAAAAGCAAATTTGAGTGATTTTTTTTTTAAATTCAAGTTCAATATGGGTCACAAAGCAGCAGAGACAACTTTCAGCTTAAATAGTGCATTTGGTCCAAGAACTGCTAACAAGCATATAGTGCAGTGGTGGTTCAAGAATTGCTGCAAAGGAGATGAGAGCCTTGAAGATAAGGAGCATAGGGCCCAGCCATCAAAAGCTGACGTGACCAATTGAGAGCAATTATCAAAGCTGATCCTCTTAAAACTACACGAGGAGTTGCTGAAGAACTCAATGTTGGCCAATGTTGACATTCTACAGTTGTTTGGCATTTGAAACAAACTGGAAAAGTGGGTGCCTCATGAGCTAACCGCAAATCAAAAACATTGTTGTTTTGAAGTGTTGTCTTCTCTTATTCTGTGCAACAACAATCCATTTTGCGATTGGTTGTGATGTGTGACAAAAAGTGGACTGTATATGACAACCAGCAATGACCAGCTCAGTGGCTGGACCAAGAAGAAGCATCAAAGCACTTACCGAAGACAAACTTAAAGGTCATGGTCACGGTTTGGTGGTCTGCCGCCTGTCTGATCCACTGCAACTTTCTAAATCCCAGTGAAATCATTACATCTGAGACGTATGCTCAGCAAACTGATGAGATACACCGAAAACTGCAACATTTGCAGCCAGCATTGGTCAACAGAAAGGGCCCAGTTCTTCTCCATGACAATGTCCTACTACAGGTCACACAACCAATGCTTCAAAAATTGAAGGAGGGCCTTCTCCAGTGGTCCAGTGGTTAAGAATCGACCTTGCAATGCAAAGAGTGCAGGTTCAATCCCTGGTCAGGGAACTAAGATCCCACATGTTGTGGGGCAGCTAAATCCACGTGCTGCAACTAAGACCACACACAGCCAAATAAATAAATAAATACTTTTTAAAAAGTTGAATGAACTGGGCTACAAAGTTTCAGTTTGCCCGCCATATTCTACCGACCTCTCACTAACTGACTACCACTTCTTCAAGCATCTTGCAGGGAAAACTCTTCCACAACCAGTAGGAGGCAGAAAATGCTAAGAGTTTGTTGAATTCCAGAGCATAAATTTTTATGCTGAGGGATAAACAAACTTGTTTCTCTTTGGCAAAAATGTGTTGATTGTATTGGCTCAGTTTTTGATTAATAAAAATGTTTGAGTCTAATTATAATGATTTAAAATTCTTAGTCCAAAACAGCAATTACTTTTTCATCAACCAAATTCTGAAAACTCTTTTTTACTTTTGTACCCCATGTTTTGAAAAATTCAGTGCTTTAAACAAATCCCATTTATTAATTTATTAATCCCATTTTTCTGCCACTTTTGCAGAAAAACCCAGAAACAGATTGAGCCCCAGCATATTCATACTCAGTCCTCAGATAGTAATGCCCAATTGGCCACCCTAGGAGCGCTTGTTTTAGGCTGTGGAGTGTGTGTGCATTGTGCACTTGCAGAGGTAGATGGTGGTAATAGAAGTCAGTTCAGTTCACTTCAGTCACTCAGTCATGTCTGACTCTTTGCAACCCCATGAACTGCAGCACACCAGGCCTCCCTGTCCAATACCAACTCCTGGAGTCCACCCAAACCCATGTCCATCGAGTCAGTGATGCCATCCAACCATCTCATCCTCTGTCATCCCCTTCTCCTCCTGCCCTCAATCTTTCCCAGCATCAGGGTCTTTTCAAATGAGTCAGCTCTTTGCATCAGGTGGCCAAAGTATTGGGGTTTCAGCTTCAACATAAGTCCTTTCAATGAATATTCAAGGTTGATTTCCTTTAGGATGAACTGGTTGGGTCTCCTTGCAGTCCAAGGGACTATCAAGAGTCTTCCCCAACACCACAGTTCAAAACCATCAATTCTTCAGCACTCAGCCGCCTTTATAGTCCAATTGTCACATCCATACATGACTACTGGAAAAAACATAGCTTTGACTAGATGGACCTTTGTTGGCAAAGTAACGTCTCTGCTTTTTAATATGCTGCCTAGCTTGGTCATAGCTTTTCTTTCAAGGAGCAAGTGTCTTTTAATTTCATGGCTGCAGTCACCACCTGCAGTGATTTTGGAGCCCCCCAAAATAAAGTCAGCCACTGTTTCCACTGTTTCC